>NC_086449.1:188260843-188610843 GCF_028390025.1 Pseudophryne corroboree
CATGCTTGCGGTGTGAGCTGGTAAGATTGCTCACTGTGGTTTAACGATAAATCCTTTCCTTGAAATGTCCGTCTCCCGGGGTGTGGCCTGATAGCAGACCCGAATAGATGTGTTTAGCTGGAGCTCCTGCCTGGGGAAAATATTTACCCTATTTAACCTGCTCCCTGGTGATCTGGGGTACACTCTCCCGCATATTGGAGATCCCCTGCATCGACAGGGGTGATCTGAGGAGCAGAAGAAAGTGTCCTACATCTATATAAACTGCGGCCTACCAGCCCTTCAGAAGCCGGGGCCTCAATTTGTGCAGGGACCCACAGCTAAAGGTACTCAGCCCCACCCCTGTTATACCCTCTGGCTTTCCCTGCCACCCCTGGGTCTGCCCACGGCTGTGAGAGGGTACCTGCGGTGCCGTGCACCGTTTCCACAACATCCCGAGATTGCGGCCTACTGCACCTCCGGAGGCCGGGGACTAAAGTTGCGGGACTGCCCGGAGACGAGCCCTAGAAGCGCGGCCCGACGGAAGCTCCTGACAACTGGGAAACGTCTCCCCCACCTACCGCGGCCCGCCCTGCTGCCTCCACACCTCCGTGTGATCCCCCCAGAGACCCGCCGACCGCAATCCCCGTGTAGCACCGTCCGCGGCATCCTCCGGCGGCCCGCGGCCTACACATCCTCCAGAGACCGGGACCTGAAGTTCGGAGGCTCCCCATCGCGGAGCTCCAGGAGACACGAGTGGCGGCTGTTTGGGACCCGGACAGTGTACCCTGGTCCCCGCACCCCCTCACCACCCCTCCTGCAGCTCTGGCCAGGCTCTAACCTGCAGTAACATCCCCAGAGGGCCTCTCTGCTCCTAGACCCTGTGTTGCAGCAGCCATCATCCCCTCTCCGCTGGTCAGTTGTCAGAGGGGAATCACCCTGCTGCTGCATGAGCCCTGTCCTGCCTGGCCTGCACTGAAGGGAACCCCGGAGCCAAGTGATTTCCACCGTCGCTGGTGCCGCACATTGAGGGTCAGCTGCACTAGAGTTGCAAACTCCGAGCCACCAGCTGCTGTCTCTCCCCCCCTGATACAGTGTGATCCACGCCTGCCCCAGCCTGCAGGGAATCAAGCCTCTGGATACCAATATTTCGGTGCGGCTACTGTCCCTCGCACATCACCCGGGACAATGACCTAATACTGCAATTTGTCCTATCTGGACCGTGACAATTCTTTTAATACCTAACACACCTTTCTACTTAACCTACATCCACTAAGCAACGTCTGTGTCTCCCTTCTTTTTAGTTTTTGTTTTTTCATTTTTATCTACTCGCCTATCCTATCAGTCCACAATGGCACAAAAAAATAAAAAAAATTCGCAGGCCCCCACAAATTTTTTTGGGACAAAAGCCAAAGGCCCATCCACTCCTGCGTTGCTCACGGACTCTCCTTCCTCCCCCTGTTCATCAGAGACGGGTATAGATCCACAGATCCAAGCAGTTATGACAAGTTTACTTGAGGGGGTCCAATCTGCCTTTAAGCAAGAACTCTCTACAGCTATTGCCGATTTCAAATCTGACCTTACGGCTCTTGGCAACCGCACGGACGCACTCGAATCCAAGACAGACGACCTATGCCGCTCTCAGCAACGCCTAGACTCTGAACTCTCTAGACTCCACGATGAGATGGAGGAACTCAAAGAACGGCAAGAAGATCAGGAGAATCGTTCCCGTCGAAATAATTTACGTATCCGCAATATAGCGGAATTGGTTCTTAGCTCGACCCTACCGTCCTTTCTGAAAGATTTCTTTCAACACGTATTGCCTGACCTTTCTGATAGCGACTGTGTATGCGACAGGGCACACAGAGCGCTCCGAGCGAAACCAGCTCCTTCACAACCGCCCAGAGATGTCATAGTGCGTCTACACTATTTTCGCTCAAAGGAACGGATCCTAATGTCTGTTCGAGACTCCCCAGTGATTGACTTCCGGGATATGCAATTGCAGGTCTTCCAAGATCTAGCCCCGTCTACTATTCAGAAACGCCGTGATCTCCAGCCCGTTACTAGGATTTTACGGCAACATCAAATACGATACAGATGGGGATTCCCCTTCATGCTGCAGATTACGGTGAACAACTCCACCCACTCCGTTAAAACCTTAGCTCAGGGTCAGGATTTGTTGGCTAAGCTGGACCTCCTCCCTGTACCGCCACCTGATAGCGAGACTGCCTCTCTCTCAGATCCACGACACCCTCGGATCCCACCGCCTGAATGGACAAGGGTGACCCGTCATCGCAATGGCACTACTGACCCTACTTGATCCTAGTAGACTCTCTTGATTACAACAAGATAGTTCTCATTACTCTAGAGATATGTCTCCTCCTTAAATGTTCTTTGTTGGCAGGTGGGGGCCATAGCCCCCATCTTACCTTTTTCACTCAACTGTTATTGGTTATTACATGGTTAATCGGGCTTTGGTATAAGCTATATGTTGAGCCTAGCCCTATGATATTGTGCGGAGCTGGCTTTGCTTACCCCGATATTCCCTAGTCTTATTATCTCTCCCCCATTGCCTCCCCCATCTACCCCCGTACCCCTCCCCCTTTTTTATTCCCCCCCCCCCCCCTTTTTTTTTTTTTTTTTTACGACACAGTACGTTTTTCTTTATTTTTTGTGTGTGTTCCGAGTTATGTAGCTGAATTTTCGGCCGTTGCCCATATAACTGTTGCGGTCCAGAAGGACCTGGTTTTCTGCTCCCACTACCCCCGTGCTCCCTTTATCTGTGATTAAGTATATAATGTCTATTATGTGTATAGCGGTCCTCGACTGGGACCCTATGTTTCAGGGTTCTTTCCCGTATGGGTTTTCTATCACTCTCTCTTTCTCTATATCTCTACTCCTTGTTTCCTGCCGTCCCTTTTCTCTTTCCTTCTCTCTTCCTCCCCGGGATGGGTCTCTGCTGATTCTCTTCCATTCTCTGGTATCACATGGCACTTAAGTTGTTCTCTGTAAATGTTAACGGGCTTAATTCTCCCAAGAAGCATACAGTGATGTTATCCGCCTGCAGGAGGGAAAAGGCTGACATAGTCTTCCTTCAGGAGACCCACCTCACTGGCACACACTCTCGACTTCAAGGTAAGCAGTTTTCACAAACCTTTTTTTGCTTCTGCCGACTGTAAAAAACGGGGGGTGGCTATACTGATTCACCGTAGTATCCCATTTGTACATACCGCAACAATAGCTGACCCCGCAGGCAGGTATGTTATGGTAATTGGCACGCTTCGCACAGAAACTCTAACACTTGTGTCCGTATATGCCCCGAACCAAGACCAATCACGCTTTTTCCGCACACCCTTTCAGCGCCTTAACAGAGTAGCGCAGGGCCACATCATTTTAGGTGGGGATTTTAATACCGTGATCGATCCCCTCTTAGATAAATCTAACCCTCCTAAGAATAAGAAGGAAGCAACCCCGACGGAGGCCTCTCTCACATTGATTTCCTCTCTGGCACAGCTTAATCTGAGAGATACCTGGCGTCTTAAACACTCCACTGCTAGGGATTATACTCCCTTCTCTGCACCTCACCAACACTACTCTCGGATCGATATGATCCAAGTGTCTCAATCACTCACGACAATGATTTCTGACACAGGTATCACCCCTTGTTCATGGACAGACCATGCGGGGGTCTACGTCCTCATAGAAATCTATAGAACCCCTAATAAAACACGTAAATGGCGTCTAGATGACACCCTTCTTACACATTCATCCACTCTTTTAGACACCAAATCAACTTTGGAATTTTTTTTCAAGGAAAACGCCTCCCCAGAAGTCTCTCCTAGTCTAGTCTGGGAAGCGCACAAAGCCACTATCCGTGGTCACTTCATGTCCAAGGCTTCTGCAATACGTAAGAAAGCAGCACAAGAAATCTCCGCACTAGAATCAAAAATTTCTGCGCTCTTAACCCAACATAAAATCACCCCAAGCGACTCCCTACGCTCCCAGATTGATAGCTTCAGAGGTCAGTTAAACGCCCTTTTATCGCGACGCGCAGCTGCTATATTACAGAAGCTCCGTCAGAAATTTTATGATAAAGCGGATAAAATTGACAGTCTCTTGGCCAACAAATTGAGAAGCAAGCGTGCTACGGGAATGATAGAAAAACTTCACTCCAATACACTGAATATACCTACTTATGACCCAAGACAGATGGTAGAAGAATTTAGGGAGTTTTATAGCTCCTTATATAACCTTCCTGCCCCCCCTCTCTCCTCTGATGGTCCAGAGGGTATATGCTCATACCTATTAAACACCCCCCTGCCACGTCTGACAGAGAGACAGATCTCTCTTCTTAACGAGTCTATCTCGTTGGAAGAGACAGTTGCCGCTATCAAATCCATGCGTTCATCAGCTGCACCTGGCCCAGATGGCTTCACCGCCCAGTATTACAAAACTTTCCACGCAGAACTGGCCCCTTACCTCACCTCGCTCTTTAATAAAGTTTTAGAGGGGGCATCGTTTGCGCCGGCAACTGTGCATGCTGACATTATCGTGATCCCGAAACCGGAGAGAGATCCCACACAATGTTCCAATTATCGCCCGATATCATTACTAAATGTTGATCTTAAGATTTACGCAAAAATCTTGGCCAATCGACTAGCCCCCCTGCTTACACAATTGATACACCCAGACCAAGTGGGCTTTATTCCTGGCCGACAAGCCTCCGATAATACCAGGAGAGCTATAGATCTGATATGTTCTATCCATAAACAAAAATTACCCTCACTGTTACTAGCACTGGATGCCGAGAAGGCATTTGACAGGATATCTTGGTCCTTCACCTTCTCGGTACTCCGAAAGATGGGCTTCTCTGGCAAATTTCTGGAAGGTGTCTCTGCGCTTTATAGATCCCCTACTGCCACGGTTTCTGTCAACCGCCTCACCTCCGCCGTTTTCGGAATCGCTAATGGCACCAGACAAGGATGCCCGCTCTCCCCCCTATTATTTGCCCTGGTCATGGAACCACTGGCGGCAAGGATCCGAACTAATACAGATATTGCTGGAGTGCGGATAGGCCAGTCTGAGCATAAAATTGCATTGTACGCGGACGATGTCCTCTTATCCCTGGGATCCCCGACTCAATCGCTGCAGCCACTTCTCTCTGAAATTGACCTCTACTCTAAGCACTCAGGCTACAAAATCAATGCGAGTAAAACCGAAGTATTGCATTTTTACATTCCTGGCCCGGTTAAGCTCTCTTTAGAAAAATCCTTCCCATTTCAGTGGCACAAACAAAAGATCAAATATTTAGGCATTTTCCTAACACATAGCCACCACCAACTATACCAGGCTAATTTCCCTAGACTTTTAGACCGCATCAAATCGGATTTGTCCACTTGGTCCGGCCTTTTTATCTCTTGGATAGGTAGAGTGAACTCAGTAAAGATGAACGTGCTCCCTCGGATACTATACCTATTCCAAACTCTCCCGATATTTATCCCCCCATCTACCTTCAAATTCCTACAGTTTCACACATCACAATTTATATGGGCGAATAAACGTCCCCGAGTCAGACTGAAACTATTACAGCGCCCCTCATGCAGTGGCGGTTTGGGCATCCCAGATTTTAGGAGATACTACCTAGCAGCGCAGCTCTCACACTGTGTGCAATGGTGTAATCCAGAGTCACAGAGGGTCTGGGTATCTATAGAAGCAGCTGAATTGGGTCTTTCTACCCTCTCTTCTCTTCTTTGGCTTCCGAGATCCCGCCGCCCTAGAAACGTGGCCTCTCACCCTTTTGGTATCTCGCTCACTGACGATTTGGGACTTTGCCAATAAAAAATACAACTTGGCCCCGGCCCCCTCCCCCATCATCCCTGTATTACACAATCCAGCATTTACCCCTGGTACACACAAATCACTATTTGCCCCTTGGCAAGATAGAGGTATTTTATATTTAAATGATATCACCAAAGACACTAGTTTTCCTCAGTTTTCCCAGATCCAGGAAGATATTGATATCCCGTCCAAATATTTTTACCAATATCTACAACTTCGGCACTTTCACTCCGCAATGGGCCACACCCTCTCTAGCAGACCTCTGACCACGTTCGAGGCGGTGTGTTTCAGACGTCACTCAACCAAAGGTTTAACATCCCTCTTATATGCCGCCCTTGACGGAGAATCACCCTTTCAGCGTGACCCACACGAGAGAGCATGGGAACTGGATCTGGGCTCGGCCTTAGATAATGAGGAATGGACCGAGGTCTGGGGTAACGCCGCATCTAGCTCCATTTGTGTCCGAATCAAAGAAAACGTCTACAAATTATTATATAGATGGTACTATGTACCATCTCGCCTAAGCAAAATGTACCCGGATACGTCGGATAGATGCTGGAGAGGATGTGGTGCAGAGGGCTCTTTCCTACATATATGGTGGTCGTGCCCTAAAATTGTAAATGTTTGGAGAGAGGTGATTGATCTCATCACTAATATGTTACAGATTCCCATCCCTAATGACCCTTAATACATTCTTCTCCCCCTAAACCTGCCAACGCTATCAAGCCACCAAAATAAACTACTGCGGCATATAGCTTCGGCAATGACATGTCAACTGGCCGCGGATTGGAAAAGCCCCACCCCACCTTCCATGCAGTCTATAATTACCCGCATATGGTACGTTTATCGTATGGACTATATGACTGGTATCATTAATTGCTCCTCCAAGTCATTTGATAAAATATGGGGTCCTTGGCTGACTACACAACATGCCCCTTCACCTTTCAACTAATACCCCATGTTATACCTGATGGAACCCTCCCGGGGATCCCAAACTACCATACTCTACCTGTCTATATCTTCCTCTTTCTCTTCTCCCTCTATTTCTCTTTTCATATCTTATCTTATACTATTTCTCAGTATTAGTCGGTTTGATTTCTGGCCGACTGCTATTCTATATGTCTCATTATACCCACTCTCAGGGTCAAAAATGGATCATCTTTCCCTGATTTTCTACGTTTGTACCAACTGTTAGGTTATACCTGCACTGTATTACGCTATAATTGCCATCTGTTGGTTTCTGTTTGCTGACTATGATCTCAAGAATAAAAATTTCATTTAAAAAAAAAAAAGAAATGTCCGTCTCCCTAAACTGGAGTCTGGGGGAGGGGCATAGAGGGAGGAGCCAGGTCACACCATTTGAAAGTCTTAAAGTGCCCATGTCTCCTGCGGATCCCGTCTATACCCCATGGTTCTTGAAGTGTCCCCAGCATCCTCTACGGACTAAGAGAAAAGGATTTACCGGAAGGTATTAAAATCCTATTTTTGGCTCCTCAAACTGCACCCAAAATAGCCGATTTATCTTTTAATGACTTTAGTTTTTTGAGGAAGTTTTTTCTCTTTATCTCTTATATTACAGGTGCTCATGATTGGCTCTGTGCCTGACCGCGGTGGACGACCCAATGAAATTGAGCCTCCCATGCCTTCATGGGAGAAAAGGAAGGAAGGGGGGGGTGGCAGGGGAGGCCAACACTGGGGCAAAAGGAACAAGAGAAAGAGGAATTGAGGGGCAGATGAAGTCTCCACATCTGCAGTCTTTCTGAGACTGTTGTATTGCTGTTTTGTTTAATTGGGAGGATTTTAAATGCATGGTGCCCAGATGTGATTTTTAGGGACCTCTATGTAGATGGCCATCTGTCCTGGCCTTCAGACTAAATAGGTGTAATAATAAGCTTCTGTTGACCTTATGCCACAGAAGGTAATTAGTATCCTAATTCACATGGCATTAAAATGACAATACTGACTAGCTCAGTACTCCATAGTCTACATCACAGGTTCTCAAAGTCAGTCCTCAGGACCCCACACAGTCATACTTGCCTACCTGACCCTCTCCATGAGGGAGAAAATGCTCTGTTCCTGGACTTTCCTGGTAATGTATGATTGCCATCACCTGTGGTGAAACACCTTTCTTATCAATTAACTAGCTCACCACAGGTGATGGCAATCATACATTACCAGGAAAGTCCAGGAACAGAGCATTTTCTCCCTCATGGAGAGGGTCAGGTAGGCAAGTAAGCACACAGTGCATGTTTTGCAGGTAACCCAGCAGCTGCACAGGTGTATTATTTACTCACTGACATTTTAAAAGGACCACAGGTGGAGCTAATTATTTCCGTTGTGATTCTGTGAAGAGACCTGCAAAACATACACCGTGTGGGGTCCTGAGGACTGAGTTTGAGAACCTGTGGTCTACATTGTAGAGCTATGTTAAGTATGAGTATTGGTAACCCATCATTGCAAGATCACTTTTTAGGAATGTGCTGAACAACAGATTGATATCTGAATGACATTCTGGGGTAAATGTAATGGCTTGCGAGATGCAGGCAGGCGTCTGCACAATGTTTTAAAGGGGCAATATTTTAAAAGCCAAAACCAGGTTGTTGTTTTTTCTTTTACATGAATGCCTCTTTAAAACACGGGTTAGTCTTGCACTGAACTTGCCAATGCCTGCATCTCGCCGGCTATTAAGTTTATTCCGCCATCCCTTTCTTCCAGCTACGGCACATGTATTTACTCAAGGCACATACTACAATTACAATGGAAACCTAGGTTCTGTTCCCAATATTACACATTATTTTTCCTTAAATAGGCATGTAATCTCAGTTTAATAATGGATTTTTTTTTTTTGTCTCCATTCTTATAATTTATGTGCTCTCCAGCAGAGGGCAGTGTGCCATTACCAAATAGAATGTTTGCTACAGTACTTGAAGATAACATTCAGGTATATAAAAGGCTAATGCTGCTCCTCACCTCTATAGGGGAATTTAAGTGTTGTGTGCACTGGCGGCCACTATATGGCGCCTGACGGAGCAATTCAAGTTTGGGCACACACACAGCCGCCGGCGCTGACATTACTTTTATGTTTCGTCATTTTGACGGGCTGGTAACTAGTTTAGTTACCAGCCTGTAACTAATTTGGTTGATTATTTGGTTGATTATTGTAATTAAAGGCAGGGATGGGGTTAATTGTATAACAGTGTAAATATATATAACGTTTGTTTAACTTGATTCAGGTTGTAAATGCTTTAATTCTATATGTATATAGTATACATTTTTGATTCTCTTGCACATTTGGAATTCTGGATGATGCCATCGGATGTAAGCACACTGATTTGATGGCAGTGGATGACAAGTTGTAAGAGTCAATAAAACCATCTCTCAGATCGGTCTGTCTGTTTGGAATATCCTTCATCTTAATTCTGAGTTTAAGTGTGTGTGTGTGTGTGTGTGTGTGTGTGTATATGTCATTGGCCATAACATTAAAAGTACCTGCCTAATACTGTGTAGGTCCCCATCATGCCACCAAAACAGCTCTGTCCCATGGAGGCATGGACACCACAAGACCTCTGAAGGTGTCCTGTGTTATCTAGCACCAAGACATTAGCAGCAGTCCTGTAAATTGCAAGTGTGGCCTCCATTGCTCGAATATGTTTTTCCAGCACATCACACAGATAACAGAAGACACAAAAAGGGTGAAGCTAAGGTACCCTCCTTTTATAGGCTGCATATTAATAGGAGGCCCCAGCAGACAAGAGACTGGACTTAGGTCCTCATTCATCATTGACTGCATTTTCAAAGCTGCACGCAGGCAGCTTTGCAAATGCAAACACTAAAAATGCAAATACTGTAGGAAGTGTTAAACACCTCTGTGCTGCATTAGAGATCCCAGTGATGCATCCGGCATTGTAGCCTGGGATCAACATCGTGATTGATGGTCGCAATGGCCAGCTGAGTAATCCTCGCAGGTGCGCTTTAAGACAGGAGGAGACCTGTGTGCAGCCTCCTCCGTTCAGGCCCCCTCTTCTATGCCGGCAGCACTGTAGAGTCTGAGCCCACTCTACTGCGCATGTGCAGATCTCTGGGAAAATGGCACGGCTGCATTTTCCCAGTTATTTATCTACTGCGCATGCGCAGAACGCCGTGCAAATGCCTGTTGCGACACTTTCACAGTGATTTAACACTGCTACTGCCATCGGCACGGGACTCCGGAGGGCGAGTATTCTAAAAAAAAAATACACCCATTATCCTGTCAATCAGGCATAGATTTACGGGAGGGCAAGGATCACTAATTTTGAAACTGCAGGATCTGTTCTGCACATGCGCAGAATGGTGCCTGCAGTTTCAAAATTAGTGATCCTTGCTGAATTAGCCCCTTATTCCACATTTATATACAACCTTCATAAGCTGCTTACCTGTATTAAATAGGCTTGCTGTACACAGAATGCCCACTAAGCTTGTGTCTATGAGAATTGTGCATGATTAAGACATAAGTGCTGTTTCCATGGCTGCTGAACCTAACAACTGTGTGGCAGCTATTCAGAGATTGGATTTAACACATTTGCCTGCTAACACAATTATTGCTGCTTGTAAATGATTGTCTGAATTAAGGGGATTGTGCTGGACGGTGCAACAGTAATCTAAGCTTGAAACTCCCATCTCTGCAAACTAAGGACCTAATTCTGACCTGATCGCTGGGCTGCTAATTTTGCTGTACTGCGTTCAGATAGTCGCCGCCAAAGGGGAGTGTAAATTCGCCCAGGCAAGTGTGCGATTGCGTGTGTATGCCGTGCTGCTAAAAATTTCCCTCAGTCAGCGGACAGCTGCAAATCCGTTTGCACCTCACTCACCATCAAATGTTTTTACGACTGTGTGCAGTCTGTGCGCAGCCCAGGATTTACTCCTACAGTGCGATGAGAACAGGCTGATCGGGTCTGGAGCTGACGTCACACACCCTCCCTGAAAACGCTTGGGAACGCATGTATTTTCTCTGACACTACCAGAAAATGGTCGGTTACCACCCACAAACAGGTGGTCTTCAGTTTGCCGGCGACCTGGCTCCCGACGACCAGCATACCGGCGCCGGAATCCTGACTGCCGGCATATCGACAGCTTCTCTCCCTCTTGGGGTTCCACGACCCCCCTGGAGGGAGAATACCGCGCGCCACCGTGCCCGCAAGGGGCTCATTTGTGGTCGCCCAGCTGTCTGTGTGCCGGCGGTCGGGATTCCGGCGCCGGTATGCTGGCCGCCAGGAGCCCGACCGCCGGCATAACATACTACACCCCCCCACAAACCGCCTTTTCCTGTCAATCAGCTTGCGAATGGCTGTGCGACTGAAAACTTTCGCACCAGCTTGTCACTGTTCGGCGATGCACGTGCGCATTGTGGTGCATGCGCAGTCTATCGATAATGGCCTGATATGCGAAAACAGCAGCGATCAGGTCTGAATCGGCCCTAAGAGCAGAATGCTGGTTGAAAAGGTTTTGGTGTTGGCTAATGTAAATATACATAGTCACTAACCACTACAGACTAATATTGCAGTACTGTGCATAGTAATTATATTTATGCAATTATTGATTGTTATGTGTTCATTTTAATTTTGCACCACCCATGTAATTTAAATTGTATTATTTAAATAAAATTGCAATCTCTGACAGAGCATAGATGCCGCTTGGATTGAGATCTGGGGAATTTGGAGGCCAAGTCAACACCTTGAACTCTGTAACCTGTTCCCCAAACCATTCCTGCAATGTGGCAGGGCACATTATCTTGCTGACAGAGGTTGCTAACATCAGTTAAATTGCCATAAAGGGGTGTACTTGGTCTGCAACAATGTTTAGGTAGGTGGTACTTATTAAAGTAACATCCACATGAATGCAAGGACCCAAGGTTTCTCCGCAGAATATTGCCCAGAGCATCACGCTGTCTCGGCCAACTTGCTTTCTCTTTCATCCACTAGGGGACACTGGAGTCCTATACAGTAGGGGTGTGAAGCCTTGAACCTGAGGTGTGGCACAATCTAAATTAGCATTGTCTGCACAGCCGGCTCCTCCCCCTTCACATCCCTCCTCCCTCAGTTTTGAAAAATTGTGCTTGAGGTGAAGCACGTGGGAGCACAGAGCTCCTGACAAGAGATACTAAAAGGGGCTGCGTAACCCTATTTTCTCTATCGTCCTAAGTGGATGCTGGGGTTCCTGAAAGGACCATGGGGAATAGCGGCTCCGCAGGAGACAGGGCACAAAAAAGTAAAGCTTTACTAGGTCAGGTGGTGTGCACTGGCTCCTCCCCCTATGACCCTCCTCCAGACTCCAGTTAGATTTTGTGCCCGAACGAGAAGGGTGCAATCTAGGTGGCTCTCCTAAAGAGCTGCTTAGAGAAAGTTTAGTTTAGGTTTTTTTTTCTTTACAGTGAGTCCTGCTGGCAACAGGATCACTGCAACGTGGGACTTAGGGGGAAAGTAGTAAACTCACCTGCATGCAGAGTGGATTTGCTGCTTGGCTACTGGACACCATTAGCTCCAGAGGGATCGAACACAGGCCCAGCCGTGGAGTCCGGTCCCGGAGCCGCGCCGCCGACCCCCTTGCAGATGCTGAAGCGTGAAGAGGTCCGGAAACCGGCGGCTGAAGACTCCTCAGTCTTCATAAGGTAGCGCACAGCACTGCAGCTGTGCGCCATTTTCCTCTCAGCACACTTCACTGGGCAGTCACTGAGGGTGCAGAGCGCTGGGGGGGGGCGCTCTGAGAGGCAAATATAAACCTTATACAAGGCTAAAAATACCTCACATATAGCCCATAGGGGCTATATGGAGATATTTAACCCCTGCCTGACTGGAAAAATAGCGGGAGAAGAACCCGCCGAAAAAGGGGCGGGGCCTATCTCCTCAGCACACGGCGCCATTTTCTGTCACAGCTCCGCTGGTCAGAACGGCTCCCAGGTCTCTCCCCTGCACTGCACTACAGAAACAGGGTAAAACAGAGAGGGGGGGCACATTAATGGCTATATATATATATATTAAAGCAGCTATAAGGGAGCACTTAATATAAGGATATCCCTTGTATATATAGCGCTTTGTGGTGTGTGCTGGCAGACTCTCCCTCTGTCTCCCCAAAAGGGCTAGTGGGTCCTGTCTTCATTAGAGCATTCCCTGTGAGTTTGCGGTGTGTGTCGGTACGTGGTGTCGACATGTATGAGGACGATATTGGTGTGGAGGCGGAGCAATTGCCAAATATGCAGATGTCACCCCCCAGGGGGTCGACACCAGAATGGATGCCTTTATTTGTGGAATTACGTGATGGTTTATCTTCCCTTAAACAGTCAGTTGAGGACATGAGGCGGCCGGACAATCAATTAATGCCTGTCCAGGCGCCTCAAACACCGTCAGGGGCTGTAAAACGCCCTTTGCCTCAGTCGGTCGACACAGACCCAGACACGGGCACTGATTCCAGTGACGACGGTAGAAATTCAAACGTATTTTCCAGTAGGGCCACACGTTATATGATTTTGGCAATGAAGGAGACGTTACATTTAGCTGATACTACAGATACCGTAAAACAGGGTATTATGTATGGTGTGAAAAAACTACAAACAGTTTTTCCTGAATCAGAAGAATTAAATGACGTGTGTGATGAAGCGTGGGTTGCTCCTGATAAAAAGTTGATAATTTCAAAAAAGTTATTGGCATTATACCCTTTCCCGCCAGAGGTTAGGGCGCGCTGGGAAACACCCCCTAAGGTGGACAAGGCGCTCACACGCTTATCCAAACAAGTGGCGTTACCCTCTCCTGAGACGGCCGCACTTAAGGATCCATCAGATAGAAAGATGGAAGTTATTCAAAAGAATATATACACACATGCAGGTGTTATACTACGACCAGCTATAGCAACTGCCTGGATGTGCAGTGCTGGAGTAGTTTGGTCAGAATCCCTGATTGAAAATATTGATACCCTAGATAGGGACAATGTTTTACTGTCGTTAGAACAAATAAAGGATGCATTTATCTATATGCGTGATGCACAGAGGGATATTTGCACACTGGCATCTCGGGTGAGTGCTATGTCCATTTCAGCCAGAAGAGCCTTATGGACACGACAGTGGACAGGCGATGCGGATTCAAAACGTCACATGGAGGTTTTGCCGTATAAAGGGGAGGAGTTATTTGGAGTTGGTCTATCAGACTTGGTGGCCACGGCTACTGCCGGGAAATCCACTTTTTTACCTCAAGTCACTCCCCAACAGAGAAAGGCACCGACCTTTCAACCGCAGCCTTTTCGCTCCTACAAAAATAAGAGAGCAAAGGGCTTGTCGTACCTGCCACGAGGCAGAGGAAGAGGGAAGAGACACCAACAGGCAGCTCCTTCCCAGGAACAGAAGCCCTCCCCGGCTCCTGCAAAAACCTCAGCATGACGCTGGGGCCTCTCAAGCGGACTCGGGGACAGTGGGGGGCCGTCTCAAAAATTACAGCGCGCAGTGGGCTCACTCGCAGGTAGACCCCTGGATCCTGCAGATAATATCTCAGGGGTACAGGTTGGAATTAGAGACGGATCCTCCTCATCGTTTCCTGAAGTCTGCCTTACCAACCGTCTCTTCCGAAAGGGAGAGGGTGTTGGAAGCCATTCACAAGCTGTACGCTCAGCAGGTGATAGTCAAAGTACCCCTATTACAACAAGGAAAGGGGTATTATTCCACTCTATTTGTGGTACCGAAGCCGGATGGCTCGGTAAGGCCTATTCTAAATCTGAAGTCCTTGAACCTCTACATAAAAAAGTTCAAGTTCAAGATGGAGTCACTCAGAGCAGTGATAGCGAACCTGGAAGAAGGGGACTTTATGGTATCCTTGGACATCAAGGATGCGTATCTACACGTTCCGATTTACCCCGCACACCAGGGGTACCTCAGGTTCATTGTTCAAAACTGTCACTATCAGTTTCAGACGCTGCCGTTCGGATTGTCCACGGCGCCTCGGGTCTTTACCAAGGTAATGGCCGAGATGATGATTCTTCTTCGAAGAAAAGGCGTATTAGTTATCCCATACTTGGACGATCTCCTAATAAGGGCAAGGTCCAGAGAACAGCTGGAGACAGCTTTAGCACTATCTCAAGAGGTACTAAGACAACACGGGTGGATTCTGAATATTCCAAAATCCCATTTAATCCCGACAACTCGTCTGCTGTTCCTAGGAATGATTCTGGACACGGTTCAGAAAAAGGTTTTCCTTCCAGAGGAAAAAGCCAAGGAGTTATCCGATCTGGTCAGGAACCTCCTAAAACCAGGAAAAGTGTCAGTACATCAATGCACAAGAGTCCTGGGAAAAATGGTGGCTTCTTACGAAGCAATTCCATTCGGCAGATTCCATGCAAGAATATTCCAAAGGGATCTGTTGGACAAATGGTCAGGGTCGCATCTGCAGATGCACCTGCGAATAACCCTGTCACCAAAGACAAGGGTGTCACTTCTGTGGTGGTTGCAGAAGGCTCACCTATTAGAAGGCCGCAGATTCGGCATTCAGGATTGGATCCTGGTGACCACGGACGCCAGCCTGAGAGGCTGGGGAGCAGTCACACAAGGAAGAAACTTCCAGGGAGTATGGACGAGTCTGGAAAAGTCTCTTCACATAAACATTCTGGAACTAAGAGCAATCTACAATGCTCTAAGCCAGGCGGAACTTCTCCTGCAAGGAAAGCCGGTGTTGATTCAGTCGGACAACATCACGGCGGTCGCCCATGTAAACAGGCAGGGCGGCACAAGAAGCAGGAGTGCAATGGCAGAAGCTGCCAAGATTCTTCGCTGGGCGGAGAATCACGTGATAGCACTGTCAGCAGTGTTCATCCCGGGCGTGGACAACTGGGAAGCAGACTTCCTCAGCAGACACGATCTTCATCCGGGAGAGTGGGGTCTACATCCAGAAGTCTTCAACATGTTAATAGACCGTTGGGAAAGACCAATTGTAGACATGATGGCGTCTCGCCTCAACAAGAAACTGGACAAATATTGCGCCAGGTCAAGAGATCCACAGGCAATAGCTGTGGACGCACTGGTAACTCCTTGGGTGTACCAGTCAGTGTATGTGTTTCCTCCTCTGCCGCTCATACCAAAGGTATTGAAGATCATACGGCAAAGAAGAGTAAGAACAATACTAGTGGTTCCGGATTGGCCGAGAAGGACTTGGTATCCGGAACTTCAAGAGATGCTCACGGACGAACCGTGGCCTCTACCTCTGAGAAGGGACCTGCTACAGCAGGGTCCCTGTCTTTTTCAAGACTTACCGCGGCTGCGTTTGACGGCATGGCGGTTGAACGCCAGATCCTAAAAGGGAAAGGCATTCCAGAAGAAGTCATTCCTACCTTGATTAAGGCACGGAAGGAAGTCACCGTGAAACATTATCACCGCATTTGGCGAAAATATGTAGCGTGGTGCGAGGATCGGAGGGTTCCGACGGAGGAATTCCAACTGGGTCGTTTCCTACATTTCCTGCAATCAGGATTATCTATGGGTCTCAAATTGGGATCCATTAAGGTTCAAATTTCGGCCCTGTCAATATTCTTCCAAAAAGAATTGGCCTCTGTCCCTGAGGTCCAGACTTTTGTCAAGGGAGTACTGCATATACAGCCTCCTGTGGTGCCTCCGGTGGCACCGTGGGATCTAAATGTAGTTTTAGATTTCCTCAAATCCCATTGGTTTGAACCATTGAAAAAGGTGGATTTGAAATATCTCACATTGAAAGTGACTATGTTACTAGCCCTGGCCTCTGCCAGGAGAGTATCTGAATTGGCGGCTTTATCTTATAAAAGTCCTTATCTAATCTTCCATTCGGATAGGGCAGAACTGCGGACTCGTCCGCATTTTCTCCCTAAAGTGGTATCAGCATTTCATCTGAACCAACCTATTGTGGTGCCTGCGGCCACTAGCGACTTGGAGGACTCCAAGTTGTTGGACGTTGTCAGAGCCTTAAAAATATACATTGCAAGGACGGCTGGAGTCAGAAAATCTGACTCGCTGTTTATATTGTATGCACCCAACAAGTTGGGCGCACCTGCTTCTAAGCAGTCGATTGCTCGTTGGATTTGTAACACAATTCAACTTGCACATTCTGTGGCAGGCCTGCCACAGCCTAAAACTGTAAAAGCCCACTCCACAAGGAAGGTGGGCTCATCTTGGGCGGCTGCCCGAGGGGTCTCGGCATTACAACTCTGCCGAGCAGCTACGTGGTCGGGGGAGAACACGTTTGTAAAATTTTACAAATTTGATACCCTGGCAAAGGAGGACCTGGAGTTCTCTCATTCGGTGCTGCAGAGTCATCCGCACTCTCCCGCCCGTTTGGGAGCTTTGGTATAATCCCCATGGTCCTTTCAGGAACCCCAGCATCCACTTAGGACGATAGAGAAAATAAGAATTTACTTACCGATAATTCTATTTCTCGGAGTCCGTAGTGGATGCTGGGCGCCCATCCCAAGTGCGGATTATCTGCAATACTTGTACATAGTTATTGTTAACTAATTCGGGTTATTGTTAAGGAGCCATCTTTAAGAGGCCCTTTCTGTTGTCATACTGTTAACTGGGTTTAGATCACAAGTTGTACGGTGTGATTGGTGTGGCTGGTATGAGTCTTACCCGGGATTCAAAATGCCTCCCTTATTGTGTATGCTCGTCCGGGCACAGTACCTAACTGGAGTCTGGAGGAGGGTCATAGGGGGAGGAGCCAGTGCACACCACCTGACCTAGTAAAGCTTTACTTTTTTGTGCCCTGTCTCCTGCGGAGCCGCTATTCCCCATGGTCCTTTCAGGAACCCCAGCATCCACTACGGACTCCGAGAAATAGAATTATCGGTAAGTAAATTCTTATTAAAAGGGGGACAAAGCTGCCTAATATCAGAGAGACAAAGATCCCTGTTGAAGGGACCTGCCTCTCTCCACAGGAGATCCTCCAAGACTTCTAACAGTGAGTACTGGTAGAAGGAAGAGTTAGGGTCCCTCAATGTATTTTTATTTATTTTATAGTGAGCAGGGAGAGACCAGAAATGTCACAGACTGGGCTATCTGCTGAGATCCTGTAATGATCTCTGTTGTAAGCTGCCTCTCACTGTACAGGAGCTGCCTCCTGTAATAGCTAACTGTAATGCTGACTCCGGTATAAATAGCCCCTCACAGCAGTTACAGCGGCGGGAGCAGAGTGCGGTGCGGGACTTAGCCTTTCCTCCCTGTGAGCAGGGAGGGACGGCAGAGCGGCGCGCTGCACAGCGAGAGAGCTGACAGCCGAAGTGGAGCTCAAGCGCCGCTGCGGGAAGCTGTCCAGGCGCGCGCCGGCCAGCGGGTCCGGAGCGCGCCAAAATAGTGTCTGCACAGAGCGCCAGAGAGTGTACTCGGCGCGCGCCGGCCAGCGGAAGGGGACTGGTATAAAGGTACATCCGAGGCAGCAGCAAGTGGAACTCGTATAGCCTAATGGCTAGGGTTCCTTTAACAGCAGTATATAGATATATTTGCAAAAGTCTTGCAAGACATTGGTGGGGACAAGTGTACTGATTATGGCGCCAGGCTGAGGTAATAACCTCCCCCTCACCCCAGTAGATAACATAAGGGAAGTTGTTTAAGAAAGAACTAGCTCCCCCTGCTGCACTGACTGCATAGTGCATAGTAGAAAATAGCAGGGAGATCATTAGGTAACTGCTCCCTCTGCTGGTGAAAAATATATATACAGATGAGGATCTCCTGAAAAGTAATCAACTTTACAATTTATATTTTCAAGGGACTTCTATTTCAAAGATCCTGCAGAAAATACACGGAAGCAAGCGAATACCAACTCTAACATCGTAGCTGATTACAGTTGGGGTGTGAGAATTGAGAGTCGGCTGGTGTTTTAATTTTTTTTTTTTTTCTTTAATTTTTTATTAAGGTTAATTTAAGTAAAGTTATTGACCTGCTCCTTTTATATACGAAAAGGACAGGTAATTCCAGCCGGATCCAATACCTTCGCTTCAGTCATCTCCCAGTCTTTCTCTTCCTAGTTTAAAGGGTGAAAGCGCGGCGGGCTACCCTAGTATAGGGTTTTCTAAACAGCATGTCTAAGGCGGCCAAGACCTCCAAGACCTGTTATGTTTGTACGAAATGTAACAAGAAGAGCACGCGGGTTGGCAGCTCCGGGGTGTGCGACTCCTGCTTAGACAAGGACGCTCCACCCGGGAGCAGTGCTCTGGCCAAGGTATGGGAAGACAACCTGGCTAATAGAATCTCAATAGAGATGGCTGAGTCGCGCAAGCAGCAATCAGAATGGGCTGCGGGATTCTCAAAGACGATGGAGGAATTCCTCATCAGGTTAACGCCGCCCGCACCCGTAGAAACGAGTGTGCGCAAAGCGGTTAAAAGAACTCTCCCTATGATACAAGAATCAGAGGAGGAAGAGGGTTTTCTTCCTGATACGGAGGAAGGTGAGTTAATTGAACCTAACCTAGACGCCGACTTTCCAGAGGAGGACTCGGCAATCTCAGGTCTGGACTCCTTAATTGAAGCGGTAAAAGAGATCCTAAGTTTTAAGGACGAGCAAATACGGGAGCCGGAGGACTTCGATTTGTTCGAATCCCAGAAGCTGCGTTCAGCAGTGTTTCCTATTCCTAAATCCCTCCAATCTCAGATAAAGGAGGCTTGGAAACAACCTGACAAACGGTTTCAATTTCCGAAACGTTTTCAAGTAACTTATCCCCTACCTAAGGGTATAATGGACAAGTGGGAGACTCCGCCGGTAGTGGATGCTTCCCTAGGAAGGTTGTCAAAAAAGACAATTTTACCAATTCCTAACGTGACTACTTTAAAGGATGCGTCAGACCGTAAGGTTGATACTGCGTTAAAGTCAATTTTTGTTGCAGCTGGTGCAGCGCAAAGACCTGCGATCGTCTGTGCTTGGGTCAACAAGGCCATGGGTGCATGGTCCGGGCGTATTGTTCAAGCTATTGAGGAGGAAAATAGCTTAGAAGAGATTACCCAACTGGCGGAACACATTCGAGAATCTGCATCGTACTTGTGTCAAGCTTCTAAGGATATTAGCAGAATAGCATCGCGCATATCTGCATCGGCCATATCGGCTAGAAGGATTTTATGGCTCAGAGAATGGCAGGGTGACTCTGAGACCAAGAAGGCGGTAGAATCCATCCCCTTTGGGGGTGAAATGCTGTTCGGACCGGAATTAGACAAGTGGATTTCGCAGGCTACAGCGGGGAAGTCCACTTTTCTGCCTACTCCGTATACGAGAACCGCTCCACAAACTAGGAGAGGTTATTCGGGACCATCGTTTACGTCATTTAGATCACAGTCCTTTCGAGCCCGAGGTAGGGGTTTCGGTACACAGGCACGCGGGGGCAGAGGTAGAGGCCGCTCGCAAGCAGCAACCAGAAAGCAGGATAAACCTGCTGACAAGACCGTGGCATGACTGCCTCCCAGCTCACCTGGGGTCCCCCTTGGTGGGCGGCCGACTGGAAGGTTTTCAGGACATCTGGGCCAAAACCTCACCAGAGCTTTGGGTGAACAACTTAATCTCTCAGGGATACAAACTGGAATTTCAACAGAGGCCTCACAGTCAGTTTTTTACAACAGGATTGCCTCAGTGCCCTCAAAAAGCAAGGGCACTACGGGCAGCAATTCAAAAATTGCTGCAAGCAGAGGTCATTATTCCAGTTCCCGCTTCTCAGAGAGGAACAGGGTTCTATTCCAATCTTTTTGTCGTGCCAAAACCAGACGGGACGGTCAGACCAATTCTCAATTTAAAAGTTTTCAACCAGTTTTTAAGAGTCTACAAATTCAAGATGGAATCAATCCAATCGGTTATTGCAGGCTTAGAACCAAGCGAATTCATGGTATCCATGGACATAAAGGATGCATATCTGCATATCCCAATCTGGACTCCTCACCAGGCTTACTTACGGTTCGCACTGGTGGCGGAGCACTACCAATTCCGGGCCTTGCTGTTCGGTCTAGCGTCAGCCCCAAGAATTTTCACAAAGATCATGGTGGCAGGACTGAGACTGTTGGGGGTCACGATTATACCTTATCTGGACGATTTACTGATCAAAGCTCCATCTCAGAATCGACTGCTCAAGGATGTCCAGACATCCCATCAATTTCTAATTCAACATGGATGGATTGTAAACTTCAAAAAGTCCAACCTCATACCGACTCAACGGATTAAATTCCTCGGTCTCATCTTGGACACGGTCCTATTACGTGTGTTCCTACCAGAGAACAAGGTACAGGACCTACAGAGATTGGTGGCTCAGGTACTGAGCACGCAGACCGTTTCTCTGCACCTCTGTGTGCAACTTCTCGGGAAGATGGTGGCGTCGTTCGAAGCCCTCCAGTACGGCAGACTTCATTCACGACCATTCCAATTGAACCTCATTGCTCAGGGAGCAGGCTCACACTGGCTTCTCCATCGGAAAATTCGACTTCAACCACAAGTAAGGGTCTCCTTGATATGGTGGTCTTTACACAAGAACCTTACAGCCGGCAAGAAATGCGGCATTTGGGATTGGAAGATCTTGACGACGGACGCCAGTCTCAGAGGTTGGGGGGCCGTCCTAGACGACCATCAGTTTCAGGGACGATGGACGCTACAGGAAAGCAAATTACCCATAAACATCCTCGAACTAAGAGCAGTCTACAATGCCCTTCTCTTAGCAGAAGACCTAGTCATGAATCAAAACATAAGGATTCAGTCAGACAATGTCACGACAACGGCTTACATAAACCGTCAAGGAGGAACAAAGAGCAGGATGGCGTTAAAGGAGGCCACAAAGATCTTGTTGTGGGCAGAAGGACGAGACATCATTCTCTCCGCAGTGTTCATTCCAGGTGTGGAGAACTGGGAAGCAGATTACCTCAGTCGCCAGGACATGCATCCGGGGGAGTGGTGCCTTCATCCACGGATTTTCAACATGATTGTGAGACGATGGGGTCTACCTCAGGTGGACCTAATGGCGTCTCGACAAAACCATCAACTGCCCAGATATGTGTCAAGACCTCGAGATCCAGCAGCAGAAGGAGTGGACGCATTGACACTTCCGTGGTGTTACAGGAAGGTTTACATATTTCCACCATTCCCACTCATACCCAGGGTTCTGAAAAGAGTAAAGCGGGAACGAGTGTGGGTTATTCTAATCGCACCAGATTGGCCCCGCAGGAGTTGGTACACCGACCTGCGAGGGTTACTGGCGGAGGATCCTTGGAGGTTACCTCAGAGAGAGGACCTGCTATCTCAGGGACCATTCCTGCACCCCGACCTAAACAGGCTACGTTTGACGGCGTGGCTATTGAAACCCGGATCTTAAGAGACAGAGGGATCCCACGAACGGCCATTCCTACAATGATTGCCGCTAGGAAGCCGGTCACAGCCAGGCACTACTACAGAATTTGGAGACGGTACATGGCTTGGTGTCAGGAAAGGGGATTGAATTCATCAAACTTCCATTTATCGCGACTTCTACTGTTCCTTCAGGCCGGTCTAGAGGGAGGACTCAGATTGGGCTCTTTGAAGGTTCAGATTTCGTCTCTCTCCATCCTTTTTCAACAGCGGTTAGCATCCTTGCCAGAGATTCAAACCTTTTTACAGGGGGTTCTGAGGATTCAACCCCCTTTTCGTCCTCCCACGGCACCATGGGACTTAGGTTTGGTGTTAGAATATTTGAAGTCACCAACTTTTGAGCCGTTGACAAGTACAGACCTGAAATATATTTCTTGGAAGGTCACGTTATTACTTGCCTTGGTTTCGGCTAGGCGGGTTTCTGAGTTGGGAGCCTTATCCTGTAAGAGTCCTTTCTTAGTTTTTCATGAGGATAGGGCGGAACTCCGTACAAGAGCAGACTTCCTTCCGAAGGTGGTGTCGGGTTTTCATGTAAACCAGCCAATAGTGGTCCCATCTTTCCAGGGTCTCACAGCTGAGGACGTGTCATTGGATGTTGTCCGAGCCTTACGGGTATACGTACAGGTTACGTCGTCTTTCCGAAAATCGGACCATTTGTTTGTTCTTTATGATGGGCCAAAGAGGGGTTGGCCGGCCTCTAAGCAGACTTTGTCCAGATGGATTAGACTTGCCATTCGGCAGGCTTATATTTCCTGTGGCAAACAGGTTCCGGTTCAGACGGGTGCTCATACTATCCGATCAGTGGGTGCCTTGTGGGTGGCGGCCAGAGGTGCCTCCACTACTCAACTTTGCAGAGCGGCGACGTGGTCTTCAGCCCACACGTTCGCAAGATTTTACAAGTTTGATACTTTTGCATCCGGAGAATCTAAGTTCGGACGTTTAGTTTTGCAGGCCACCGACAGCACTCCCTCCCTGGGGGAAAACTTTGGGACGTCCCCTACTGTATAGGACTCCAGTGTCCCCTAGTGGATGAAAGAGAAAGGAGGATTTTGGTACTTACCGATAAATCCATTTCTCTGAATCCTCTAGGGGACACTGGACGCCCACCTCGATGCTGTCAAACCTGCTGTGTTCTAAGTTCTTGTTTTAAAACAGTTCGTATAAACAGCTTTCCTTTTTTTCGGTTAGGAGTTCTTGGCCGCTGTTTGATATGTTGTACGGTTCGGTTCCTCGCCATGTGCTATAGTGTCATGTCCTATTCTCTCAGTCAAATTTTTCAAACTGAGGGAGGAGGGATGTGAAGGGGGAGGAGCCGGCTGTGCAGACAATGCTAATTTAGATTGTGCCACACCTCCGGTTCAAGGCTTCACACCCCTACTGTATAGGACTCCAGTGTCCCCTAGAGGATTCAGAGAAATGGATTTATCGGTAAGTACCAAAATCCTCCTTTCTACCCATGGTGCATCCTGATGCTTACACGATATAAAAGAAAAGGAGATTTATGGTAAGACAGGGAATACATTGGGGTGTAGAGATGGATCGTGAAACGAGGCACCAAGAGGCTGAAGCTTTTGACTGTTCACAGGATGCACTGCACCGCCTCCTCTATATCCCTGCCTCAAGGCACTGGAGCTCAGTTTTGTTAACCAGTCCAATGCAGTAGTAAGTAAAATAGAGACGGTAGATGTTAGCCACATAGAACCACATTCTCACGACAGAAGAAGGTACCAGCGGCTAATGCCATACAAACCCAAAGAAGCTAAATGCGTCGGGGTGGGCGACCTGTGGAATCCAGTGTACCTCCCAGAAAGAGATTTAACCATGGTAAGTCTTACCATAAATCTCCTTTTCTGCAGCGGGGTACACTGGGATTCGACAGGGAATACTTCAGGGATGTCCTAAAGCAGTTCCTAATGGGAGGGGGGACGCACTGTCGGATAGAACTGTGCTTCACTATATGCACTTTATTCTTTTTTTCTTTGTTGGTAAACACTGCATTGGAGATCCTCATTGACAGGACCACATACAATAGTGGGTCCGTGACGATACTTCCCTATTGATGCGCTCGGTTGTATGTATAGACATATTCTTTTTGCAATTGTTCAAACCCTTTGGGTAGAGGTATTCTAGAGAGTTACCTCCGTGTGTCTTTCACTTCATCAAGCTGCTATTAGTGCGCACTCTATACAGATTCTACACTCTTTTTTCTGTTTCACTGATATGCAGGTAAGCATCTTGTATATCCAGGGATACCATATAATCTCCGGGTTCCATGGCCAGTACAATTGAGCGCAGTGTTTCCATATGGAACTTGGATACTCTCACAAACTTGTTCAGTGATTTGAGGTTGAGTATAGGCCAGAAAGACCCAATGGGTTTCGTACTAGAAACAGGGTCGAGTAGTAGCCTCTGCCTCTCTGGGATAGAGGTACCGGCACCATCACTCCTGTATCCAGGAGGGAACTCACAACCATTTGTAGAGTTTGCGCCTTTAACGGATCCGAAGGGATAACCGCTGTGCAGAACTGGCAAGTGGTACGCCTCTTGAAAGAGACTGCATACTCGTGAGAGACAACCTCTCACACCCATGCATCTGAAGTGGTCTTTAACCAGACCTGGGTGAATCTCAGAAGTCTGTCTCCCACCCTGGGATCCCCTAGAGGGAGCCCTGTCCCGTCATGCAGCAGGTTTGTCGTGTTTAGAAGCAGGCTGATGAGCTGCCCAGGATTGTTTAGCCTTGGCTTTGTGGTTTTGGAAGCATGAGATTGTCTCAGGTATGCCTGACCTTTTGCTTTCCCTTGAGGCCAAAAGGAGCGAAAAATGGTACCTTTTGTCTTCTGTACAGAAGGCGTAGTGTTAGGGAGAAAGGAAGTCTTGGCTGCCACCAAGTCAGCCACAATTTTATTGAGGTCTTCCCTAAACAGGATGTCTCCCTTAAAAGGGAGCACCTCCAAGGTCTTTTTGGAGTCCAGGTCCACCTTCCATGACTTCAACCACAGAATACGGCGAGCCAGGGTTGACGTAGTCGATGCCTTGGCCGCCAACACACCTGCCTCAGAGGACGCCTCCTGAATGTAACAGGCGGTGGTTTGTGAGGCAGGTACTGTCTGGCAATGTCAGCTATATTTTGAGGCAGCTCTTCCTCTAATGCCTGAAACCATGCTGCAATTCATTTTGTAGCCCAAGAGGCTGCTATAGTGGGTCTATGTACAGCACCTGTAAGGAGGTAAAAGAGAAGAGTAAATAGACTTCAGGTATCCCTCCACACACTTATCTGTCAGTTCCTTCAGAGAGGTGACAGTGGTGCCAGGCAGAGTAGACGACACCACTAGACGGGTGACATGGGAATCCACCGGTGGTGAATTTTCCCACTTGTTACACAACTCTGTAGGGAGAGGTAGTGAGCGACCATCCTTTTAGACAAGGAGAATTTCTATCCTGGAGAACGCAAGGGTTCTTGTCGTATGTCCACTAGATGGTCAGAATGCGGTAATGTTTTAGTTACCTTCTGAAGTATAAACTTATCAAGTTTCTTAGACACCGTAGTGGAATTATCATCATCATCGATTTGTAGGATCTGCTTAATAGCAACCACTAAGTCAGGAACATCAACCTGAGTAGTAAATAGGATTTTAATTACCTACCGGTAAGTCCTTTCTCGTAGTCCGTAGAAGATGCTGGGGTCCACATTAGTACCATGGGGTATAGATGGGTCCACTAGGAGCCACTGGCACTTTAAGAGTTTAATAGTGTGAGCTGGCTCCTCCCTCTATGCCCCTCCTACCCGACTCAGTCTAGAAACTGTGCCCGAGTAGATGGACAACTTCGACAGAAGGATTTTACACAGATAGTGGCGAGATTCACACCAGCTCACACAAACAAGGCACATCAAGCTAACTAGCTTGAAAAAACTCAGCAACAGCTGAATAACATTACTGAACCAAGTAATAACACAGTACTTAACTAAGAACAAAGCAGTACTGAACCAAGTAACCACTGCAGAATAACGAAGCGCTGGGCGGGCACCCAGCATCCTCTACGAACTACGAGATTTTGATTTACCGGTAGGTAATTAAAATCCTATTTTCTCTTATGTCCTAAAGGATGCTGGGGTCCACATTAGTACCATGGGGCTGTACCAAAGCTCCCAGAACGGGAGGGAGAGTGCGGAGGCTCCTGCAGAACTGATTAACCAAAGTTAAGGTCCTAAGAGGCCAAAGTATCGAACTTGTAGCTCTGGCTAGGGGACGTGGCCTCGTGACTAGGGGCGTGACCTCACATGAAGCGTCACAATTCCTAACCACGCCCCTGTTTCCATCACTGTGGGGGAATGAACAGCGCTCAATGGGCTGCTGGACATGCCTCCTCTCCCTCTCTGTCGGACAGATCATAGAAAATGGGACTGCCCCGCCAAAATCGGGACAGTTGGGAGGTATGACACAGTGGTAGGTAGAACTAGTGCATGTATAACCTGGCCACTTTGGGGAAAGGTATACAAGGAGACAGAACCCAGCATTCCCAGAGCCCTGCAGCACACCTGTTCCATTTAAAATGTGGCTCAGAGGCTCTTACAAGAGAAGCACGTGGGGGAGGGGCAGCCCAGAAATGAGAAACTCAGATGTGCAATCTGGCTCTGGGGCGGGGAGGGCCCGCTGGGAGAGTTCTTATCTCCTCTGGCTGACATCAAACACCAGGTACATTATCTCCAGCACCGGTGTATGTATCTATCTATCTATCTATCTATCTATCTATCTATCTATCATACAGTGCATCCGGAAAGTATTCACAGCGCTTCACTTTTTCCACATTTTGCTATGTTACAGCCTTATTCAAAAATGGAATTCATTTTTTCCCTCAAAATTCTACACACAATACCCCATAATGACAACGTGAAAAAAAAAGTTTTTTTGGAGATTTTTTTGCAAGTTTATTAAAAATAAAAAAACGAAGAAATCACATGTACATAAGTATTCACAGCCTTTGCTCAATACTTTGTTGATGCACCTTTGGTAGCTATTACAGCCTCAAGTCTTTTTGAATATGATGCCACAAGCTTGGCACACCTATCTCAGGTTGGATGGGAAGCTTTGGTGCACAGCCATTTTTCAGATCTCTCCAGAGATGTTCAATCGGATTCAAGTCTGGGCTCTGGCTGGGCCACTCAAGGACATTCACAGAGTTGTCCTGGAGCCACTCCTTTGATATCTTGGCTGTGTGCTTAGGGTCATTGTCCTGCTGTCGGGTGTGGTGTGGAAGGTAGATAATAATTAGGTCGACCACTATTGTTTGACAGTAATTAGGTCGACAGGGTCTCCATGTCAACAGGGTCTCTAGGTCGACATGTTATAGGTCGACAGGTCAAAAGGTCGACATGAGTTTTTAATATAATTTCTCTGACGTCCTAGTGGATGCTGGGGACTCAGTAAGGACCATGGGGTATAGACGGGCTCCGCAGGAGACATGGGCACTCTAAAGACTTTAGGATAGAATGGATGTGCACTGGCTCCTCCCTCTGTGCCCCTCCTCCAGACCTCAGTTAGATCCTGTGCCCAGAGGCGACTGGATGCACTGCAGGGAAGCTCTCCTGAGTTTCTCTGAAAAAGACTTTTGTTAGGTTTTTTTATTTTCAGGGAGCACTGCTGGCAACAGGCTCCCTGCATCGTGGAACTGAGGGGAGAGAAGCAGACCTACTTAAATGATAAGCTCTGCTTCTTAGGCTACTGGACACCATTCGCTCCAGAGGGAGTCGGAACGCAGGTCTCACCCTCGCCGTTCGTCTCGGAGCCGCGCCGCCGTCCTCCTTACAGAGCCGGAAGATAGAAGCCGGGTGAGTATGACAAGAAAGAAGACTTCAAAGGAGGCAGAAGACTTCATGATCTTCACTGATGTAACGCTGCGCGCCATTGCTCCCACACAGATCACACACAACAGGCACTATACGGGTGCAGGGCGCATGGGGGGCGCCCTGGGCAGCATTATTAACCTCAAGGGACACTGGCATATACAATAGATACTGCAGAGGCAGTATATTAATAAACCCCCGCCAGTATAAATAATTGAGCGGGACCGAAGCTCGCCGGTGAGGGGGCGGGGCTTGATCCTTCCAGCACTAACCAGCGCCATTTTCTCCACAGCACACTGCAGAAGCTGGCTCCCCGGACTCTCCCCTGCTGAACACGGTTACAAAGGGCATAAAAGAGGGGGGGGGGGGCACATGTAATTGGCGCAGTGAAGTGTATTTATATATATATATTACTATAAAAGCGCTGTACTACTGGGATTTTATTCCAGTCCGGTGGCGCTGGGTGTGTGCTGGCATACTCTCTCTGTCTCTCCAAAGGGCCTTATTGGGGGAACTGTCTCCATATAGATAGATCCCTGAGTGTGTGGGGGTGTCGGTACGTGTGTGTCGGCATGTCTGAAGCGGAAGGCTCATCTAAGGAGGAGGAGGTGGAGCAGATGATTGTGGTGTCTCCGTCGGCAACGCCGACACCTGATTGGTTGGACATGTTGAATGTTTTAAATGCAAATGTGACTTTATTACATAAAAGATTGGACAAAGCAGAGTCCAGGGAAAAAAACGGAGTCAGTCCATGGCTTTAACTGTGTCACAGGGCCCTTCAGGGTTTCAAAAACGTCCCCTATCCCAAATAGCAGACACTGATACCGACACGGATTCTGACTCTAGTGTCGACTACGATGATGCAAGGTTACACCCAAGGGTGGCCAAAAGTATTCATTATATGATTATTGCAATAAAAGATGTTTTGCATATCACAGATGACCCCTCTGTCCAGGGGCGAATTGGGAACAAAAAGCGGCCATGGAAAAATTTGTACTAGTGGCCCCACATGGGCAGCACCAGGGGTGTAAGGTCTAGCCATGGGCCATGGCAGCAACACCCTCCCCCCAAGACTTTCCAGATAGTGGGGATGTCCAGCATCAAGGTGGAAGTTAAAATTAAATAAAATTAAATATTATGAGCACATTATATGATACACCTTCAGAATTTAGGAAACTATATAATTCTTTAGAAATATATATTTTCTTGCTTATTACACCAACCGTATTCCAATCACTATTCACTCAATCTTATATGTCAGCCAAGCAGGCAGACAGAGCATACACTAGATCATCTGCAATCACAGGCTAAGTGGCAAAGTAATTTTCATATATGCAAATTATTTTGCATCTTATTCATTATGTCTATAAATAGGACCACATGTCCTCAAACAAAACAGGCCCCACGGGTGCGTCGGCCCACCGGGAATCTTCCCTGTAAGCCCTATGGCCAATCCGCCTCTGCCTCTGTCCCTGACACTTTAACGCACTTATCCAAGAAGGTGGCGCTACAGTCGCCAATACACATACGGGTGCTTTGCTCAGACCGGCAATAGCATCGGCTTGGGTTTGTAGCGCGGTAGCAGCTTGGACAGATACCTTGTCAGCTGATATTGATACCCTAGAGAGGGATACCATTTTGTTGACCTTAGGTCACATCAAAGACGCAGTCTTATATATGAGAGACGCTCAGAGAGACGTCGGGCTACTAGGTTCAAGGGCCAACGCCATGGCGATCTTGGCTAGGCGAGCACTGTGGACCCGCCAATGGACGGGTGATGCCGACTCAAAGAGGCATATGGAAGTTTTACCTTACAAGGGTGAGGTTTTATTTGGGGAAGGTCTTGCGGACCTGGTTTCCACAGCTACTGCGGGTAAATCTACTTTTTTGCCTTATGTTCCCCCACAGCAAAAGAATACACCACAGTATCAGATGCAGTCTTTTCGGTCGCATAACAGAAAATGTTTTTAAAAATATACTAATAAATTAGTATATTCTTTCCGGGCGCTTTAACAGAGCTGATTTCTTGAGCGGCTGTTAGTTTAGGGTGATAGTCAGTCACCACATGTGGCAAAGCAAACAAAAGGATAAAAACAGCGCTACCAGGTGCTAATATTCATACAAATATGCAAATTTTAATAAATTATATTAAATACCAAAAACACATACACATAAAATCAATTGAACATCAAATACAAATAAAATAAGCCTCAATGCCAGTAATATGACCAAATTGATTTTCCATGGACTCTATAAAGGCCAAGTGATGATTAAGAATGTTCCAATGCTTTAACATGCAATGACCATGCACGGATAACCGGTTTATAATTACCAGGTCCCAAGTGGAAAGATAGCCGGGTATTCCACCTAGCGAGGTGAAGATGATTCTGTCCTACGCCAATGTAAATGGTGGTTCTCCCCTTTTATTAAACGTCCACATAAACGGATTCTGGATAGGTCTCCGGATGGGTGAATATTGAATGGGTAAGAGCTCTAAAGACCACTGTGGGTCATCCCAAACATGAGTGTCCAAATTTGTGAAAAGCAATGGATGGTCGATTCCATGGACCACTGCAGATGGTCCCAATCACTGGCCTAGCGACTTCCTGGTCATAGGCTGGCAACCATTTACATTGGTGTAGGACAGAATCATCTTCACCTCGCTAGGTGGAATACCCGGCTATCTTTCCACTTGGGACCTGGTAATTATAAACCGGTTATCCGTGCATGGTCATTGCATGTTAAAGCATTGGAACATTCTTAATCATCACTTGGCCTTTATAGAGTCCATGGAAAATCAATTTGGTCATATTACTGGCATTGAGGCTTATTTTATTTGTATTTGATGTTCAATTGATTTTATGTGTATGTGTTTATGAAATTTAATATCATTTATTAAAATTTGCATATTTGTATGAATATTAGCACCTGGTAACGCTGTTTTTATCCTTTTGTTTGCTTTTCGGTCGCATAAGTCCAGAAGAGGTCGGGGCTCTTCCTTCCTCGCCAGAGGTAAGGGTAGAGGGAAAGGAATGCCTGCAACGGCCAGTTCCCAGGAACAGACGTCCTCCCCGGCTTCTACTAAATCCACCGCATGACGCTGGGGCTCAACTGAGTGAGTCCGCATCGGTGGGGGCACGTCTTCGACTCTTCAGCCATGTCTGGGGTCAGTCGGACGTGGATCCTTGGGAGATGGAAATAGTAACCCAAGGCTACAAGCTGGAATTCGAAGACGTGCCTCCTCGCCGATTCTTCAAATCATCTTTACCAGCTTCTCCCCCAGAGAGGGAGATAGTTTTAGCTGCAATTCAAAAGCTGTATCAACAGCAAGTGATTATCAAGGTTCCCCTAATACATCAGGGAAAAGGGTACTATTCAACCCTATTTGTGGTCCCGAAACCGGATGGCTCGGTCAGACCCATTCTAAATTTAAAATCCCTGAACCTGTACTTAAAAAGGTTCAAGTTCAAGATGGAATCACTCAGGGCAGTTATCTCCAGCCTGGAAGGGGGGAATTTTATGGTGTCACGTACCCATATATCCTCCTCATCAGGCATACCTGAGATTCGCTGTACAGGACTGTCATTACCAGTTTCAGATGTTCACCAAAGTAATGGCGGAAATTATGGTGCTCCTGCGCAGGCAAGGAGTCACAATTATCCCGTAGTTGGACGATCTCCTGATAAAAGCAAGATCAAAGGAACAGTTGCAGAAAAGCGTGTCGCTCTCCCTGAGAGTACTACAGCAACATGGCTAGTTTCTAAATCTACCAAAGTCACAGTTGGTTCCAATGACTCGGCTGTCTTTCTTAGGCATGATTCTGGACACAGAACACAAGAGGGTTTTTCTCCCAATGGATAAAGCCCAGGAACTCCAGAACATGGAGACCTGTTAAAACCGAAAAGAGTGTCAGTCCATCAATGCACTCGAGTACTGGGGAAAATGGTGGCGACCTACGAGGCCATCACCTTCGGCAGGTTTCATGCAAGGACTTTTCAGTGGGACCTTCTGGACAAGTGGTCCGGGTCCCACCTTCAAATTCATCAGAAAATAACCCTGTCCCCCAGGGCCAGGGTGTCTTTCCTGTGGTGGCTGCAGAGTGCTCACCTTCTAGAGTAGGGGTGGGCAAAATACGGCCCGCGGGCCGGATGCGGCCCGCAAACCGATCCTGCCCGGCCCACTGCCTCCCACTAGCAAGCAATGACAAGCGGCCCGACCGGCTGAGCTGCTTGTCATTGCTCTGCAGTACCTCCAAGCTGCCGGTGCCAGTCTCCCCTGCTGCTGCACGGCGCCTGTGTTGTAGTAGCCTCCTCCTCCTCCCGCCTGCGGCCTGCAGAGTCCCCAGTGACAACGGCTGTGTACAGCCGAAAAGGGGCGGAGCTACGTGTCGCTGAGGGGGCGGGGCTACACGGGACCTCAGGGGGCGGAGCTACACGGGACAAGAGCCAGACTGCTACAGATCAATCTTTCCTGCACTGCCAGCCAGCCAGATCAGTGAGTTAATGGAAAAAGTGAGTGAAAGAAAGTGTATGTGTGTGTGTGTGTGTGTGTGTGTATGTGAGAGTGTGTGTGTTAGTGTGTGTATATTTGTGTGTGCGGGCAGTGGCGTCAGACTGTCTTTAGGTTGGGGGGTAGAGATCTTTAGCTCTCGCTGTACCAACCCCTCCCGTGTTCTGTCACTGTGTCACCCCCACCGTGTTCTGTCACCATGTCACCCCCCAATGTTCTGTCACCGAGTCACCCCCCAGTGTTCTGTCACCGTGTCACCCCCCCATGTTCTGTCACCCCCCCATGTTCTGTCACCGAGTCACCCCCCAGTGTTCTGTCACCGCGTCACACCCCCGTATTCTGTCACCGTGTCACCCCCCCATGTTCTGTCACCGAGTCACACCCCAGTGTTCTGTCACCGCGTCACACCCCCGTATTCTGTCACCGTGTCACCCCCCCATGTTCTGTCACCGTGTCACCCCCCCATGTTCTGTCACCGAGTCACCCCCCAGTGTTCTGTCACCGAGTCACCCCCCAGTGTTCTGTCACCGTGTCACACCCCCGTATTCTGTCATCGTGTCACCCCCCCATGTTCTGTCAACATGTCACCCCCCCATGTTCTGTCACCGTATCACACCCCAGTGTTCTGTCACCGTGTCACTCCATGTTCTGTCACCATGTCACCCCCCCATGTTCTGTCACCGTGTCACACCCCAGTGTTCTGTCACCGTGTCACCCCATGTTCTGTTACCGTGTCACCCCCCCATGTTCTGTCACTGTGTCACACCCCCGTGTTCTGTCACTGTCACCCCCCGTGTTCTGTCACTATGTCACCCCATGTTCTGTCATCGTGTCACCCCCCTGTGTTCTGTCACTGTGTCACACCCCCGTGTTCTGTCACTATGTCACCCCATGTTCTGTCATCGTGTCACCCCCCTGTGTTCTGTCACTGTGTCACACCCCCGTGTTCTATCACTGTGTCACACCTTTCCCCAGGGGCCATAAGACACTGGATAATTTGCTTGCTGCGCAATGATTATCCCAAATAAAATGTTAATGTGTAAAAGGGGGCTCTACCTGCTGTAATGTGTAAAAGGGAGCTCTACCTTCCGTACTGTGTAAAAAGGGGGCTCTACCGTCCATAATGTGTGTAAAAGGGGCTCTACCTGGTATAATGTGTGTAAGTGGCGCTACTGTGTGGCGCAATTTGAATAATGGAGACTATTGAGCAGCCTAATATGAATCTATTCTTTTTTGGCCATGCCCCTTCCACATGAAGCCACGTCCCTATATATTTTTTTGGGGGGGGGAGCTGCTATTTTATGTGTGGCCCTCGGATACTGACAAAAAAGCGTCAAGTGGCCCCTCAGCTGAAATAATTGCCCACCCCTGTTCTAGAGGGTCGCAGGTTCGGCATTCAGGACTGGGTTCTGGTGACCACGGACGCAAGCCTCCGAGGATAGGGAGCAGTCACACAAGGAAGGAATTTTCAGGGACTGTGGTCAAGCCAGGAGGCTTGTCTACACATCAACGTACTGGAATTGAGGGCTATATCCAACGGCCTACGACAAGCGGAGAATATTCTTTGCGACCTACCAGTTCTGATTCAATCAGACAACGTCACAGCCGTGGCTCATGTAAACCGCCAAGGCGGCACAAGGAGCAGAGTGGCAATGGCGGAAGCCACCAGGATTTTGCGCTGGGCAGAAAATCACGTAAGCGTTCTGTCAGCAGTATTCATTCCGGGAGTGGACAACTGGGAAGCAGACTTCCTCAGCAGACACGATCTCCATCCAGGAGGAGGGGACTTCATCAAGAAATTTTTGCAGAAATAACAAGTTTTTGGGGACTTCCTCAAATAGACATGATGGCGTCACGCCTCAACAAGAAGCTTCGGAGGTAGTGTGCCAGGTCAAGGGACCCTCAGGCAGTAGCGGTGGACGCCCTGGTAACTCCATGGGTGTTTCAGTCGGTCTATGTGTTCCCTCCTCTTCCTCTCATCTCAAAATATTGAGAATCATAAGACGAAAGAGAGTGCAGACAATACTCATTGTTCCAGATTGGCCTCGAAGGGCCTGGTATTCAGATCTTCAGGAACTGCTCACAGAAGATCCATGGCCTCTTCCTCTCAGGGAGGACCTGTTGCAGCAGGGGCCCTGCGTGTTCCAAGACTTACCGCGGTTACGTTTGACGGCATGGCGGTTGAACACCGAATCCTAGCTGGGAAGGGTATTCCGGAAGAAGTCATCCCTACTCTGATAAAGGCTAGGAAGGAGGTGACGGCGAAACATTATCACCGTATCTGGAGGAAGTATGTTTCTTGGTGTGAAGCCAAGAATGCTCCTACAGAAGATTTCCATTTGGGCCGGGTTCTCCACTTTCTACAGACAGGAGTGGATATGGGCCTAAAGTTAGGGCCAAAATCTGTACCTTAATGGAGCCTATCTATATTCTTCCAGAAAGTATTGGCTTCTCTCCCTGAAGTCCTGACTTTTGTAAAGGGAGTGCTACACATCCAGCCCCCTTTTGTGCCCCCAGTGGCACCATGGGACCTTAACGTGGTGTTACAGTTCCTAAAATCTCACTGGTTTGAGTCCTCAATTTTTACCTAAGGTGCTTTCATCGTTTCATATGAACCAACCTATTGTGGTGCCTGTGGCTACGGGAGACTTGGAGGATTCCAAATCCCTTGATGTAGTCAGGGCCTTTAAAATTTACGTAGCCAGGACGGCTTCGGATTAGGAAAACAGAAGCTCTGTTTGTCCTGTATGCGGCAACAAGGTTGGCGCTCCTGCTTCTAAGCAGACTATTGCTCGCTGGAGCTGTAACACGATACAGCAGGCTCATTCTACAGCTGGATTGCCGGTACCAAATTCGGTAAAGGCCCATTCCACTAGGAAGGTGGGCTCTTCTTGGGCGGCTGCCCGAGGCGTCTCGGCTTTACAGCTTTGCCGAGCGTCTACTTGGTCGGGTTTTTGCAAAATTCTACAAGTTTGATACCCTGGCTGATGAGGACCTCATGTTTGCTCAATCGGTGCTGCAGAGTCATCCGCACTATCCCGCCCGGTTTGGAGCTTTGGTATAATCCCCATGGTCCTTACGGAGTCCCCAGCATCCTCTAGGACGTAAGAGAAAATAAGATTTTAAACCTACCGGTAATCTTTTTCTCCTAGTCCGTAGAGGATGCTGGGCGCCCGTCCCAGTGCGGACAAAATTCTGCAAGACTTGTATATAGTTGTTGCTTACATAAGGGTTTTTTGTGTTGTTTTCTTCGTAGAGTGACCGGGAACCCCAATTAGTGCACCGTATCCCCTCGCATGGCAGGTTACGGTTCCCAATTGTAGTCCACGTGGATCGTTAAATATGAAAAGGTTCAAAATAAGAAAAAAATTGTGAAAAACTCATGTTGACCTGTCGACCTAGAACATGTCAACCTAGAGACCAGATCCCCCTGCTGTCAACCTCAGTCTGAGGCAGAGCCGGCCCTAACTAATATGATGCCCTAGGCAAGATTTTGGCTGGTGCCCCCGAGCACCACAGCTGGTTCCACCTCTGACCTTGCACCTCTTTCCCAGCACCATCACCCCTCACCCATAGCAGTCCTTATTTTGGTGTTTGTACCCCTATATTTTAAAAAAGGAACAGTTCGCACATTTGGCGCACAGCCCAAAAAGGGGTGTGTTTTTGCTGGCAAGGGGCATGGCCACACAATAGTAACCCCAATTCCAATTATGCCACACAGTACTGCAACTTTATTCACATTTGATCATGCGATAAATTCCATAATTCATTTTACATCCCACAGTAGTTCAACTTTACCTTATAAACATTACTCCTCACAATAGAGCCCCTTATTCACATTACATCACACCGAATTGATCCTTATTCACATTACATCACACCCTATTACTCTTTATTCACACTAGACAACACAGTAGTGCCCTTTCTATACGCAAAGCCACATAGTAGAGCACCTTATACACATAATGCCACACATTAGTAATGCATTTATACACATAATTCCACACAGTAATGCCCCTTTCACATATGAGACACATTATTAATGTCCTTATAAACATAATGCACCTTACACATTATGACAACCTTTATTAATGCCCTTTTACACATAATGTCCCTTACACATATGCCGCACATTATTAATGCCCTTATACACAAAATGACACACATAGAGCCCCCTGCACATTTGCTGCACATTAAGAGTGCCCCAATACACATAATGACACACATAGTGCCCCTTACACATATGTTGCACATTATTAATGCATTTTTACATGACACACATAATGCTCCTTACACATATTCCGAACACTACTGCACAACCAACCCACTCACATGCACACAGCAATCACACTGCCACTAACACTGTGACCTCTGCCTCTGCTTGGATACAGATATGTCCTCATAAATCTTGCCTCAATGCTAACGTCAGGCACCTTTTTTTTAATGAAAATGCATCTAATTTGCATAGCTATGTGGCTAGGATGCACAAGCCACTTCTGCAGATTAAAATGATATACAGCATGCCTATATACTGTGTGAGACTGTGGCTGTATCTGCATATAAAATGCTACACACAGAACATAGGCATGCCGCCTATCATTTTAATCAGCAGAAGCTGCTGATGCCCCTAGGCATATCAAATGCCCTAGGCAATTGCCTAGTTTGGCTATGCCTATGACCGGCTCTGGTCTGAGGTCAAGAGCGCGCTGGGGCAGGTTCTCATCCAGGATGTCTCTGTACATTGCTGCATTCATCTTTCCCTCTACCCTGACTAGTCTCCCAGTTCCTGCTGCTGAAACACATCCCCACAGCATGATGCTGCCACCACCATGCATCACTGTAGGGATGGTAGTCCCCTGGTGATGAGCGTTTCCTGGTTTCCTCCAAACATGACGCCTGGCATTTACGCTAAAGAGTTCAATCTTTGTCTCATCAGACCAGAGAATTTTGTTTCTCATGGTCTAAGAGTCTTTTAGGTGCATTTTGGCAACTCCAGGTGGGCTGCCATGTGCTTTTTACTAAGGAGTGGCTTCCTTCTGGCCACTCTACCATACAGGCCTGATTGGTGGATTGCTGCAGAGATGGTTGTCCTTCTGGAAGGTTCTCCTCTTTCTAGAGAGGAATGCTGTAGCTCTCACAAAGTGACCATCGGGTTCTTGGTCACAATCTGACTAGAGACCTTCTCCCCCAATCGCTCAGTTTAGATGGCCTACCAGCTCTAGGAAGAGTCCTGGTGGTTCTGAACTTCTTCCATTTATGGATGATAGAGGCCACTGTGCTCATTAGGACCTTCAAAGCACCAGATATTTACCCTTCCCCATATTTGTGCCTCGAGATAATCCTGTCTCGGAGGTCTACAGACAATTCCTTTGACTTCATGCTTGGTTTGTGCTCAGATATGCACTGTCAAGTGTGGGACCATATATAGACAGGTGTGTGCCTTTCCAAATCATGTCCAATCAACTGAATTTACCACAGGTGCGCACCCCCTAATGTCCGGCACCCGCCTAACAGAGACAGCGCCGCTGAACATTAGACGCTGTGTGGCAGTGCGTGGCATGCCATCAGCGAGGTCACGTTGTGCAAGCCCAACGGCAGCCGCCTCTTTAGCCACAGACACTTCCCAGGATTTTAAGTGGAAGATGCCAGCTAGCCACGGGGTGAGCTGGTGGTGAGTGACATAACGAGGTGACACTACAGTGTGCCAATGTCACTCACACTAGCGGCGCCTGCTCAGACCTCGGCCACAAGTCAGAAAGGGGCTTGCTGGACCAATGTATTTGATTTTTTTTTGTAGGGGACAATGTACTGTATTTCATATTTTTTTTCTGTGCAATGTTTTTCGTCTGTACATGCATCGGAACTGCACCACCCGATGGTGTTCGTACAGAGTTGCAGTATAGATTCAGACGCACGCACCCAGTGCTGAAAGCAGGGTGGTACGGAATACCATTCTCCAGCCCACCACTGGGGCATAATTTATAAGGGGCAGTTTTGTAAAATGGTGTCAGTGGCATAACTGTGTGTGGTATAATATGTAATAGGCATTACGGTGTGTGGTATAATATGTAATAGGCATTACGGTGTGTGGCATAATGTGTAATAAGCATTACGATGTGTGGCATAATGTGTAATAAGCATTACGGTGTGTGGCATAACATGTAATGGGCATTACATGTTTGGCATAATGTGTAAGGGGCATTACAGTGTGTGGCATATGTGGCCATGCCACTATTGTCATGTAGCCACTCCCCTAGTTTTGTGTGACCACGCCCATTTTTAACATCAGTACCACTAAGAAAAAATTTCTACTTGCACCACTGCACGCACCAAGGACTGTATATAAATGTGTTGGGCGTTTAGGTGGGTATAGGGGGTTGGCTAATCAGACTAACTTTAGAAAGTTGGGAGGAGAGTTATAGTAGGACTTACCATTGTTAACTCTTTCTGCAAGGTACATTGGGTTCCACAGGAAAAACATTGGGGTGTAGAGTGGATCTTGATCCAGAGGCACCAACAGGTAAAGCTTTAGCTGTCCCAGGATGCACAGGGGCCTCCTCTATAACCCCGCCTCCAGGCACTGTGAGCTCACTTTTGTTAACCAGTCCAATGCAGGAAACAGGCAAGAGAGAAGGCAGATTTTAGTCACATAATAACGCAATCTCACGACAGGAGAAGGTGCCAGTGGCTAATGCCATACAAACCCAAAGAAGCTAGGTCCATGAGGGTGGATGCCCTGTGGAACCCAATGTACCTCGCAGAAAGAGAGTTAACAATGGTAAGTCTACCATAACTCTACTTTTCTGCAGCAGGTTACATTGGTTTCCACAGTGAAAACATCGGGGATGTCCTAAAGCAGTTCCTCAAGGGAGGGGACGCGCCTTAGTGGATATGAGAACCTGCGTCCAAAGGAAGCATCCTGGGAGGAGAAGGTATTAAAGGCAATAGAACCTAAGAAATGTGTTCACAGAGGACCACGTAGCCCTCCTGCACAATTGTTCTGGGGACACGGCAGGCCGCCCAAGTAGATCCAACAGACCGAGTATAATAGGATTTTGATACCTACCGGTAAATCCTTTTCTCCTAGTCCATAGAGGATGCTAGGGACCACATCAAGACCATGGGGTATAGACGCGATCCGCAGGAGACATGGGCACTCTTAAGACTTTTCATTGGGTGCGAACTGGCTCCTCCCTCTATGCCCCTCCTCCAGACCTCAGTTAAAGGAACTGTGCCCAGGGAGACAGACATTTCGAGGAAAGGACTTACTTTAATACTAGTGGTGAGATACATACCAACTCACACCCTCAACCATGCCGCACACATGGCATTCAACATAACACATGCCAACAGGCATGAAACAATTGCAGCAACATGCTGAAAAACTAAGATAACACAACTTGTGTAACTCTAATAACTAAACTGCAGGTAAAGTACGCACTGGGACGGGCGACCAGCATCCTCTACGGACTAGGAGAAAAGGATTTACCGGTAAGTATCAAAATCCTATTTTCTCATACGTCCTAGAGGATGCTGGGGACCACATGGGGTTTATACCAAAGCTCCAGTGCGGGTGGGAGAGTGCGGACGACTCTGCAGCACCGATTGACCAAACTTTAGGTCTTCATCGGCCAAGGTGTCAAACTTGTAGAACTTAGCAAATGTGTTTGACCCCGAACAAGTAGCTGCTCGGCACAGTTGTAATGCCGAGACCCCCGGGGCAGCCGCCCAGGATGAGCCCACCTTCCTAGTGGAATGGGCCTTCACCGACGTCGGTAACGGCAATCCAGCCGTAGTATGAGCTTGCTGAATCGTATTTCTGATCCACCGTGCAATAGTCTGCTTGGAAGCAGGACACCCAATCTTGTTGTGAGCATACAGGACAAACAGGGCCTCTGTTTTCCGTATACGAACCGTTCTAGCAACATAGATTTTCAAAGCTCTAACCACATCTAGAGATTTTGATTCAGTGAATGTGTCAGTAACTACTGGCACTACAATAGGTTGGTTTATGTGAAAAGATGAAACCACCTTAGGAAGAAAATATTGTCGAGTTCTCAACTCTGCCCTATCTTCATGGAAGATCAGGTAAGGGCTCTTGTGAGACAGGGCACCCAATTCAGACACCCATCTTGCAGATGCCAAAGCATCACCACTTTCCAAGTGAGAAACTTCAACTCTATCTTTTTTAGAGGCTCAAACCAATCCGATTGAAGGAACTGCAATACCACGTTAAGGTCCCATGGTGCCACTGGAGGCACGAATGGAGGCTGGATGTGCAGAACCCCTTTCACGAAGGTCTGAACCCTTGGAAGAGAGGCCAATTGTTTTTGGAAGAACACTGACAAGGCCGAAATCTGAACCTTGATTGATCCCAATCAGAGGCCCGCCTCCACACCATCCTGCAAAAAATGGAGGAAACGCCGTAAGTGAAACTCTTCCGTAGGAGCTTTCTTAGATTCACACCAAGACACATATTTTCTCCAAATACGGTGGTAATGTTTCGACGTTACTCCTTTTCTGGCCTGAATAAGGGTAGGGATGACTTCCTTGGGAATACCCTTCCTGGCTAGAATACAGCGCTCAACAGCCATGCCGTCAAACGTAGCCGCGGTAAGTCCTGGTACACGCACGGCCCCTGCTGCAGCAGGTCCTCTCGAGGAGGAAGAGGCCGAGGATCTTCTATGAGCAACTGCTGAAGATCTGGGTACCAAGCCCTCCTCGGCCAGTCTGGGGCAATGAAGATTGCTCAAACCCTTGTTTTTCTTATGATCCTGAGTACTTTTGGGATCAGCGGAAGTGAAGGGAAGACATACACTGACGGGAAAACCCACTGGGTCACCAGTGCATCCACTGCTACTGCTTGAGGGTCTCTCGACCTGGAACAGTATCTCTAAAGCTGCTTGTTGAGGCGAGACGCCATCATGTCTATTTGAGGAACTCCCCAAAGACTTGTCACCTCTGCAAAGACTTCTTGGTGGAGGCCCCACTCTCCTGGATGGAGATCGTGTCTGCTGAGGAAGTCTGCTTCTCAGTTGTCTACTCCCGGAATGAATATTGCCGACAGAGCCTGTATATGTTTTTCTGCCCAGCTGAGGATTTTTGTCGCCTCTGCCATTGCCACTCTGCTTTTCGTTCCGCCCTGCCTGTTTATGTACGCGACTGCTGTTACATTGTCCACCTGGATCTGCACGGGGCGGTCTTGAAGAAGATGTACCGCTTGTTGAAGGACGTTGTAAATGGCTCTTAGCTCCAGCACGTTTATGTGAAGGCAGGCTTCCTGATGTGACCAACGTCCCTGGAAGTTTTCTCCCTGAGAGACTGCTCCCCAGCCTCGGAGACTTGCTTCCGTGGTTACCAGGACCCAGTCCTGAATCCCAAACCTGCATCCCTCTAGCAGGTGAGAGCTGTGTAACCACCACAGGAGCGAAATCCTGGTTTTTAACGACAGGATTATCTTTCGGTGCATGTGTAGGTGTGACCCCGACCACTTGTCCAACAGGTCCCACTGGAATACTCTGGCATGGAACCTGCCAAACTGTATGGCCTCATAGGCCGCCACCATCTTCCCCAACAACCGAATGCACTGATGGATCGACACACTCAATGGTTTCAATATCTGTTTTACCATTTTCTGGATTTCCAGAGCCTTTTCCACCGGAAGAAATACTCTCTGAACTTCTGTGTCTAGAATCACCCTGAGGAAAGACAACCTTGTCGTCGGTTCCAATTGTGACTTTGGGTAATTTATGATCCACCCGTGTTGTTGGAGTATTGACAGAGAGAGTGATATGTTTTGTAACAACTGCTCCCTGGATCCCGCCTTTATCAGGAGATCGTCAAGATAAGGAATTATATTGACTCCTTTCTGACGAAGGAGCACCATCATCTCCGCCATCACCTTGGTGAATACCCTCGGCGCCGTGGAGAGACCGAAAGGTAACGTCTGGAATTGGTAATGGCAATCCTGAACCGCAAATCTCATATAAGCCTGGTGAGGAGGATAAATGGGAACATGCAGATAAGCATCCTTTATGTCCACCGACACCAAGTAGTCCCCCTCCTCCAGACTGGCAATCACTGCCCGAAGTGATTCCATCTTGAACTTGAACCTTTTCAGGTAGCAATTCAGGTATTTTAGATTTAGGATCGGTCTGACCGAGCCGTCCGGCTTCGGAACAAAAAAGAGGCTTGAATAAAAACCCTGCCCTTGTTGTGACAACGGTACCAGGACTATGATCTGGTCTTGACATCATTTTTGGATTGCCGCTGTTACTGCTTCTCTTTCTGGCGGAGAAACTGGCAAGGTCGATTTGAAAAATCGGCATGGAGGAACGTCTTGAAACTCCAGTTTGCATCCCTGGGATACTATTTGCAACACCCAGGGATCCAGGCCAGACAGAATCCAACACTGGCTGAAGAGTTTGAGATGTGCCCCCACCCGAGCGGCCTCCCGCAAGGGAGCTCCAGCATCATGCTGAAGATTTGGCAGAAGTAGGGGTAGATTTCTGCTCTTGGGAACCTGAAGCCGCTGTGGGCTTCTTTCCCCTTCCTCTTCCCCTACCTGCAAAGAAGGGGGAACCTCTTGTCTTTTTGTATTTATTGGGCCGAAAGGACTGCATTTGCGGGTGATGGGTCTTTTTTGCCGGTGCAGGCGCAGAGGGCAAAAATGTCGACTTACCTGCGGTAGCCGCCAAGACTAACGCATCCAGGCCATCGCCAAATAAGGCCTCACCTTTATATGGGAGCGCCTCCATGTTTCTTTTGGAATCTGCATCCGCATTCCACTGGCGAATCCACAGCGCCCGACTAGCGCGATACTGCCATGGTAGCGGCTTGTGAACTCAAGAGTCCAATATCCTCCATTGCTTCCAGCATGTAGGCGGCAGCGTCCTTGATATTCCCTAACTTAAGGAGTATCTCATCTTTATCAATCGTGTCAATCTCTGATGACACGCATTCTGAACATTTTTCAGTAGCGCGACTCGCGCAGGCAATAGTGGGCCATTGGTAACATAAATGGATTTCAGTGTCGTTTCCATTTTGCGGTCTGCCGGCTCCTTAAGTGAAGCCGTGCCAGGTGCAGGGAGAATTACCTTCTTTGTCAACCTGGAAAGCGCACTGTCTAACACAGGGGGTGACTCCCATTTTTTCCTGTCCTCAGCCGGGAAAGGGTAAGCTATCTGAATCCTTTTGGGAATACGAAATTTCTTATCAGGATTCACCCACATTCCTTCAAAAAGAGCATTTAGTTCATGTGAAGGAGGGAACGTGACTTTGGATTTCTTTTCCTTACATAAATAAGCCTTCTCCTGAGGTACAGGAGTGCTTTCTGTAACCTCCAACACGTCCCTTATAGCCACAATCATATATTGTATACTTTTAGCCAATTTATGATCTATCTCTCTGGAGTCACTATCGTCGACACAAGAATCAGAGTCCGTGTCGGTATCCGTGTGTACAACATTCGCAAATGGTCTCTTATGTGACCCAGAGGGGCCGCCTGCAAAAAGGTATAACAGCATCCTGAAAAATCTATGAACACAGAATGCCCAGAGCCAAACAGCGCTTTTAAACAGTAATTCACACTATTAATTGCACCACATTCGCTTTGTGCCCCCCCTTAATAGCACCCTGTACTTCTCAGACGTGGAGGAGAGGACCAGCGTGTTCTCTGCAGCCTGAGGAGAGAAAATGGCGCTGAGTAGTGTGCTGGCTGCCTGAGGAAGAAGCTCCGCAATGCAATGGCGCGTCCTTACACTCAGCATACATCATGATATTTATACTGGCGGGGGTAGGGCCGTTCCAACGGCATCTTATGTCCCCTTTTAGCCATTTTGAGGTATATTTCTTGCTGCCCAGGGTGTCCCCCCCCCCCCCCCCCCCCTCCTGCAGTGCCTGTGTGTGTGGGCAGCAAAGGCGCGCTGCGCTCCCGCCAGCCGCGCCGTACCTCCGCCGTCACTTACTTGATAGAAGCTCATTCTTCTCATACTCACCTGTCTTCTGACTTCTGGCTCTGCGAGGGGGGTGACGGCGTGCTGTGGGAGTGAGCATCTAGACACGGCTAGCGTTCAGTACCTTTCAGGAGCTAATGGTGTCCTGTCAGCCAGAAGCAGAGCCATGAAACTCTTTAGGAAGTTGGTTCTGCTTCTGCCCCCTCAGTCCCATGAAGCAGGGAGTCTGTTGCCAGCAGTTCTCCCTGAAAATAAAAAACCTAACATAAGTCTTTTCAGAGAAACTCAGTAGAGCTCCTCAGAGTGCATCCAGTCTGCCTGGGCACATTTCTAAAACTGAGGTCTGGAGGTGGGGCATAGAGGGAGGAGCCAGTTCGCACCCAATGAAAAGTCTTAAGAGTGCCCATGTCTCCTGCGGATCGCGTCTATACCCCATGGTCTTGATGTGGTCCGCAGCATCCTCTAGGACGAATGAGAAAATGGGCCTTAAATCGCTGGGAGTCCAGCCTGCGCATAAGCATGTGCAATCACCATTCTAACCCATCTGGCCAAGGTTTGCTTGTTCGCAAGCCAGCCACATTTTTGGAATCCAAACAGGACAAAGAGGGCATCAGACAGTCTAATGGAGGCAGTTCTGGCCACATAGATACGGAGAGCCCTAACCACATCTCAAGAACGTTTTTTAGCCAACAAGTCCGAAGAGATAAAGGCCAGGACCACAATCTTTTGGTTAAGGTGAAATGATACCACCCTTGGTAAATAACCGAGTCGAGTTCGGAGAACCGCCCTGTTACGGTGAAAAATTAGAAAGGGTGGACGACAGGACAAAGACAGTCAGAGGCAATAGCCAGCAAGAATAGGACCTTGGCCGTGAGCTATTTGAGGTCCACTGATTCAAGAGATTAAAAGGGAGACTCTTGCAGGGCATTCAACACAACACACAGGTCCCATGGAGCCACCGGGGGGATAGAGGGAGACTGAATACATAGAACACCCTGAATGAACATGTGTACATCAGGTATAGAGGCAATTTTTCGCTGAAACCACACCGACAAGGCAGAAATATGAACCATGAGGGAGGCCAGGTGAAGACCTAAGTCCAGGCCTCTTTACAGAAAAGCCAGAATTCTGGACGTTCTGAATCTATGGGTGTCATAATTCTTATCAGCACACCAGGTGAAGTAAGAATGCCAAAATCCGGGCAGAGGCCGGTTTACGGGCCTTCAGCATAGTCTGAATAACAGCCTCAGAGAACCCTTTTGACCTTAGGAGTGATGCTCTAAGAGCCACGCCATCAAAGCCAGTCTGGCCAGGTCCTAGTAGAGGCAAGGGCCCTGTCATAATAGGTCTTGACATTGAGGAACTAGATGGGGACGATCTGAGGAGAGACTCTGTAGGTCTGAGAACCAGTACCGTCTGGGCCACGCTGGAGTAATCGGAATCAGCATTCCTCTTCCTTTTTTGAACTTCTGAAGTACCCTGGGCAGGAGTGACACCGGAGGGAATACGTAAGGCCAATGAAACTGCCAATGCATCCACAAATGCTGCCTGAGGATCCCTGGTTCGTTATCCGAAGACTGGTACCTTGTGATTGTGTCGAGACGCTATGAGGTCTACGTCTGGGAGACCGCATCTGTCCACTAGGAGTTGGAAGACTTTGGGATGAAGACCCCACTTTCCGGAGTGAACGTCCAGGCGACTGAGGAAGTCTGCTTCCCAGTTTAGGACACCTGGTATGAACACTGCCGATATGGCTGGCAGATGGCGTTCCGTCCAACACAGGATTTTAGACACTTCCAACATTGCCATGCGGCTTTGAGTGCCGCCTTGATGGTTTATGTACGCCACCGTGGCGTTGTCTGACTGTACCTGAACAGACCTGTTTCGTACCAGAGGCAGGTCAAGAATATTGATCGGGAGTAGAGATTCCTCCCTGGTCCAACGACCCTGAAATGAGTGTTGCTCCAACACCGCTCCCCAGCCCCGAAGACTGGCATCATCATCAGTAGGACCCAGTCACGGATCCAGAATGGATGACCCCTACTCAATTGCTGGTCCTGGAGCCACCAGGTCAGTGACAAACGAACCTCCAGAGTCAACAAGACCATTTGAGATCTGATTCGATGACGTAGGCCATCCCACTTGGAAAGGATCAATCGTTGTAGAGGGCGGGAATGAAATTGAGTGTACTCTACCATGTCAAAGGACGACACCATCAGGCCATGGACTTCATCGCCGAGTGTATCGACACTCTGGGGTGACAAATGAAGTGCCTTATCCTGTCCTGCATTTTCAGGACCTTGTCTGGAGACAGCAACAATCTCTGACTGTGCATGTCCAAGAGTGCTCTCTGAGCTGGGACCAGCGAGGACTTTTTCCAATTTGTAAACCACCCGTGGGCTTGCAGTAAAGTCACCGTCAGTTGTAGATGACTGTGGAGCCCCAGCGTCATGCGGTGGATTTAGCAGAAGCCAGGGAGGACTTCTGCTCCTGGGAACTAGCCGAAGCAGGTGTTCTCTTTCCTCTACCCTTACCTCTGGCGAGGAAGGAGGAGCCCTGACCTCTTCTGGACTTATGCGACCGAAAGGACTGCATCTGATACTGTGGAGTTTTCTTTTGCTGTGGGGGAACAAAAGGTAAAAAAGCAGATTTACCCGCGGTAGCTGTGGAAACCAGGTCCTCGAGACCATCCCCAAACAAAACTTCACCCTTGTAAGGTAAAACCTCCATATGCTTCACCCGTCCATTGGCGGGTCCACAGAGCTCATCTCGCAGAAATTGCCATGGCGTTGGCTCTGGAACCAAGCAGCCCAACGTCTCTTTGAGCGTCTCTCATATATAAGACTGCGTCTTTAATGTGACCTAAAGTCAGTAAAATGGTATCCCTGTATAGGGTATCAATGTCAGCTGATAAGGTATCTGTCCACGCTGCAACTGCACTACAAACCCATGCCGATGCTCTAGCCGGCCTGAGCAAAGCACCCGTATGCGTATAAATAGATTTTAAGGTAGTTTCCTGTCTGCGATCAGCAGGATCCTTGAGGGCTGCCGTGTCTGGAGACGGTAGCGCCACCTTCTTGGACAGACGCGTTAAAGCCTTGTCCACCCTGGGCGAGGATTCGCACCGTACCCTGTCCTGTGCAGGGAAAGGATACGCCATAAGAATCCTCTTGGGAATCTGCAGTTTTTTTTCTGGAGTCTCCCAAGCTTTTTCAAATAATTCGTTCAGTTCATGAGATGGGGAAAGGTTACCTCAGGTTTCTTTTCCTTATACATGCGCATCCTCGTGTCAGGGACAGAGGGGTCATCAGGGATATGCAAAACATCTTTTATTGCAATAATCATATAATGAATACTTTTGGCCACCTTTGGGTGTAACCATGCATCATCGTAGTCGACACTGGAGTCAGAATCCGTGTCGGTATCAGTGTCTGCTATTTGGGATAGGGGACGTTTTTGAGACCCTGAAGGGCCCTGTGACCCAGTCAAATCCGTGGATTGACTCCCTGCTTTTTCCCTGGACTCTGCTTTGTCCATTCTCTTATGTAATAAGGTCACATTTGCATTTAAAATATTCCACATGTCCAACCAATCATGAGTCGGCGTTACAGACGGAGACACCACAATCATCTGCTCCACCTCCTCCTTGGACGAGCCTTCCGCTTCAGACATGCCAACACACGCATACCGACACCCCCAACACACACAGGGATATATCTATAAGGGGACAGTTCCCCAACAAGGCCCTTTGGAGAGACAGAGAGAGAGTATGCCAGCACACACCCAGCGCCAACTGACACTGGAAACAAATTCCCAGATATAGCGCTTTTATTATAATAATCGTGTAATACACTCACTGCGCCTACAAGTGCCCCCCCCCCCTCTTTCCAGCCCTGTGTCACCGTGTTCAGCAGGGGAGAGTCCGGGGAGCCAGCTTCTCTGCAGTGCTCTGTGGAGAAAATGGCGCTGGTTAGTGCTGTGGGACCAAGCTCCGCCCCCTCCAACGGCGGGCTTCGGTCCCGCTCAATTGTATAAAAAATGGCGGGGGATTTATATATTAACTGCCTCCGCAGCCTATATCAATATAAATGCCAGTCCAGAGGTTGATATTGCTGCCCAGGGCACCCCCCCTGCGCCCTGCACCCATCAGTGCCTGCTAGTGTGTGTAGTGTGTGGGAGCAATGGCGCGCAGCGGTCTTACCTCAGTGAAGATCTGAAGTCTTCTGCCGCCTTGAAGTCTTCTTTTCTTCTTATACTCACCTGGCTTCTATCTTCCGGCTCTGTGAGGAGGACGGCGGCGCGGCTCTGGGACGAACGGCGGGGGGAGACCTGCGTTCCGACTCCCTCTGGACCTAATGGTGTCCAGTAGCCTAAGAAGCAGAGCCTATCACTTAAGTAGGTCTGCTTCTCTCTCCTCAGTCCCATGATGCAGGGAGCCTGTTGCCAGCAGTGCTCCCTGAAAATAAAAAACCTAACAAAATTCTTTTTCAGAGAAACTCAGGAGAGCTCCCCTGTAGTGCACCCAATCTCCTCTGGGCACAGGATCTAACTGAGGTCTGGAGGAGGGGCATAGAGGGAGGAGCCAGTGCACACCCATACTAAAAGTTCTTTATAGTGCCCATGTCTCCTGCGGAGCCCGTCTATACCCCATGGTCCTTATGGAGTCCCCAGCATCCTCTAGGACGTAAGAGAAATATATATATATATATATATATATATATATATATCTCCTCAGTCGTACCTCTAACTGTCTTTCTGCTATCTCTTCCTGGATGTCCCAGCGCTTTCTTTTTTTTTTTTTTTCACTGAAGAAATTTTTATTAGAGAAGTTTTTACTTTACAGGACATACATAACGTTATGTAAACAAAAATAAAGCAATAATACTGTAGCTGCATGTCTGATAATCATTCTATGTATTTGTAAAGTAGTATTAATACTTAAATTAAAGATCTTAAGAGTTGGAAATAAAGAAGAAGTGCGGAAAATGAGTAAGAGAAGAGATAGGTAAAGAATATAGTGCAGAATAGGGGGGATGTTGACCGTCGGTCGTTCAGGGACCCTGCAGGAGGGCTGCGCATATTTCTTTGTATTTTGGTTAAACAGTATGTAAACTTAAATATAAAAGTAAATAAAAATTGGGAAAAATGGGTTAAGCATCATCTATTGCCCGCCAAGGCGTTCCGGGGGGTAGAGCCAGATGAGTAATACTCTAACCACGGTAGCCATTTCAGTAGAGGAGATTGGGGAGCTAGAGAATATTTAATGCTCATAGTTTCCATTTCACAATTGTGCTGTATTGACGTTACAATTTTGGATAAGCGTGGGGGGTCTGATCTTTTCCAATACTGCGCAATTGCGGCCCTGGCAGCCATGAGAATATGGCCTATCACATAAGAGTATTCAGGGGGTATATGAGGAGGAAAGTAATGTAAAAAGACAATTTCGGGGCGGAGGGGGAGGGTAACCTTTGTGATCTTTTCAATTAGCCCAAAGATCTCTATCCACAATGGTCTGATAACTGGGCATGTCCAAAATATGTGGGTTAGAGTGCCCTCTGATCCACATTGCCTCCAACAAAATTTAGAGGAATCTGGCCAGATCCTATGGAGTCTATCAGGAGTATGATATAGACCATGTATCAGTTTGAACATCATTTCAGTGTGGTTGATGCACCTAGACATTTTAAAGATGTTCATAAAAATATTTTCCCAATCTTGCTCAGTCAGAGAGATATTAAATTCCGCTTCCCACCGTGTTTGAACATGTAGTTTCTTGTCATTGAGTGGGGAGAGGAGCGTAACATACCACTGAGATATACTACCTTTGTGCTGTATGGAGGAAAGGTTACTTAAAATATATGGGGGTGGGGTAGGTGGGATGAGAGGGTTCGGCATGTTTGCCCCAATCCAATGTCTGATACGTAAGTACTTGTAAAAATCCTTTGTTGGTATCAGATATTGGGTTTGTAGTTGTTGAAAGGTTTTCAGCTCTGATTTGTCATACAAATCCTTGATCTGTCGAACCCCCAACTCCTGCCAGTTCCGTATTGGTAGGTCTGGGAGTATTTTGGAAATTGCTAAAATGGATAAGTGCGTAGAGGGAAGCGGGCAGTCGCCCAGGTTATTAACTAATCTGTCCCAGACCTTAAGAGAGTTAGCTATACTCCTTATAAGTTTGGTAGACGGGGGTCTATGTGGTGGTTTGACCCAGATTAAATCTGGGAGAGGGAATCCTGTGCACATATTACTTTCAATATTCACCCATGGTTTTATGGGGTCAGTCTGGAGCCAGTCCTTTATCTGATCAAGTAAACATGCATGCTGATATAGCTCAAGGTTAGGAAATGCAAGACCCCCCTTATCTTTGGATCTAAAGAGACGGTTTCTAGCTATCCTGGGTTTTTTGCCCTTCCAAATAAAAGTAGACATGACAGCATAAAATTTGTTAAGGAGAGTAAACGGTACTAAGTAAGGTATGGCTCTAAAGAGGTAAAGGATTTTAGGGAGGAGCATCATTTTAATTGATGAAAGGCGCCCCAGCCATGAGATTTCGTAGTTCGTCCACTGTTTGGTGAGGGTACGGAATTGGGCCAAGAGAGGAAGGTAGTTACACTCCACCGTGGGATGAGAACTGGAAGGAATCTTAATCCCAAGGTATTGGATGGAAGAGTCCTGCCAGGCGTAGGGATATGTAGATTGTAGAGATTGGAGTGGGATTGGTTCAATATCAAATGCCAATGCCTCTGTTTTAGCCGTATTTAGTTTATAGTAGGAGATTTTGGAGTAGTCTTGCAAGATATCGTGGATAGCTGGGAGGGAAATTTCAGGTTTAGTTACGAACAACAGGACGTCATCTGCAAACAGGCAAATCTTGTGTTGTGTGGGACCTATGTAGACTCCGCTAACTAGGGTGGACGCTCTAATTTTCTCTGCTAGGGGTTCTATGGCTAAAATGAAAATTAATGGTGACAGTGGGCATCCCTGGCGAGTGCCGTTGGTGATGGGGAAAGTATCGGATAGGAACCCGTTACTAAAAACGTGTGCTGAGGGGTACATGTATAGGCGTAGGACGTTCTGTAAGAATTGACCCGTGAACCCAAACCTGGCAAGAACTTCTGACATGTATACCCAGTGAATCCTGTCGAAAGCTTTCTCCGCATCTAGTGAAAGCAACAATAAGGGCTCCCTCGACATGGAGCGGGCCTCTAGAAGGGAGAAGACTCTCCTGGTATTGTCAGAGGCTTGGCGTCCTATAGTGAAGCCCGCTTGATCTTGATGAACCAATGCGGGAATCAGCGGGTTCAGTCTATTTGCAAGTAGTTTGGCATACATCTTTATATCTGTGTTCAAAAGTGCTATGGGTCTATAGTTTGCGCAGAGGGATGGGTTCTTGCCAGGTTTGAGAATCGTTATCACCCGTGCTTCCAACATTTCTCTAGGAAAAGGGTTAGAGGAAGCATCATTGTACAGATTAAGGAGGAGTGGGGAGAGTGAGTCCTGAAATGTGATGTAAAAGAGATTAATGAACCCGTCCGGCCCAGGGGCTTTGTCTTTTTTAAGGGCTTTCAGGGAAGACTGAATTTCTCTCTCAGTCCAGGGTGTACAAAGTGTGGAGGCATCCTCGGGGGAAATGGAAGGTAGGTTAATGGAGTCTAGAAAAGACCGTATAAGCTGCAAGGAAGGTTGCGGGGTTAGTGGGTCCTGTTTGAGGTTGTATAGCTTCCTATAATAGGAGGCAAATTGGTTTGCAATGTCTTTAGGGTTCAGTGACGGCGGTCCGTCTGAGTTCGCCAAGTATTTAATTCTATTGATAAGATTTTTCCCTCTGAGTTTCCGCGCCAATAATTTACCCGCCCTATTGCCTAATGTATAGTATTTCTGCTTTAGGTTAGAGAGAGCTCTTTGTACGTGTAAAAAGTAAAGACTGTTTAATTTCCTCTTTGCTTCAGTTAGAGACGTTAGGGTGACATCATCGGTAGGGGATTGTTTATGTTTGGTTTCTAGCGTCGTCACCTCCAGCTCATAAGCCAACTGGACTTCCCGGTCTCGACGCACTATATGAGCTGAAGCATGGATAGCTGCACCTCGCAGGACTGCTTTAAGAGCACACCAATGATTGGAGATGGAGGTATCTGCGGGACTGTTTGTGGCCAAATAGGAAGACAAGGCCTCTCGTAATATAGAGACTCCGTCCTCATCTTTCAAAATGTAGTCCCGTAGTCTCCAGGGGCGTGGTGCTGGGGTATGTGTTTTGTATGACCAAGTCCAAAGTAATGGCGCGTGGTCTGACCATGATATCGGCAGTATTTTGACATTGGGAATTGATTGTAATGTCCATTTATCCGTCAGGAGCAAATCGATCCTAGAATAGGATCTGTGCACTGCCGAATAAAATGTATAGTCTCTGGCCCCTATGTTCCTGATTCTCCAAGCATCATATAGGTCAAATTCGGCTAGTAGGTGTGAGAAGGAGGAAGCCAGTGCTTTGGCTGCATTAGCGGACTGTTTGTCGAGTTTCGAGGATTTATCAAGATTGGGGTCAGGGGCTAGGTTAAAGTCACCCATCAGGAAAACCGCTCCTTTCTTGACACTGTATAGCTTTTGAAAGAAGGATTTCAGGAATCTGGGTTGATTAGAATTAGGGGCATATAGGGAGACCAACGTTACATATTTGGTTCGTAGCTTCCCCACTAGAATCAGGTATCTACCATTTCCATCTACCCATTTATTTTCCAATTGGAGAGAGCACGATTTATGGAAGAGGATAGCGACACCGTTCCTCTTGAACGGCCCACAAGAGATATAGTGAACCGGGTAGTTGGTATTGGAGAACTGAGGGGGGGAGTGTAGTGGGAAGTGGGATTCTTGTATAGCTACTATATCTGCTTTTTGATCTGTAAAGTATTTTAGGGCCAGACGCCTCTTATTAGGTGAATTAAGCCCCTTAACATTAAGACTTAGAAAGGTGGCCATGAGGGAGGGTATGAGGGGGTGATACATAGCATGGCTAAAAGCGTCAGTAACTCATGCAGCCATTTTTCATGCATATCGGCACAGTCCTGTAAGATTGAAATATAGTCAACATCAGAAGAGAAAAGAATATGGGGGTAGAGGACAGAACAAGAGAAAAAACATGGAAAAAAAAACAGAAATGGCATCCATAAAGGAGCCAGATATCCCGTCACAAGGGTATCGTGACGGATAGGTGTGGGTGGGTGGCATACCAGCCAACTTTTCCCACCGTCGCCTCCAAACCAGAACATGTTTAACATATAATCATCAATCACAATGATGGATATGGTAGATAGAAAAAACTAAGCAAATGTAGGTCATCCTAAGATTATAGGAAATGGCGTTTGTTGTCTATTTGAAGCATAGACAGGTCTACTTCTATCTAAGTTTAAACAAAAACATCGAAACATCCGACTCAAAGTATTGGCTATAGTATAATGAAATATAGCTACAAATGAGCCTGCATGGGAAAAAACAAAACCTGAGTAGTAATTATCATATGGTTGTTATATGGGTATTCCCAAGTGTTTCTCAGCCCGGGGCTAGTGTCCAGTCTTGGGCAATCCGTTTCGGTGATGTAGCTGGGGGGACAGGCTGCATGTCGAGAGGAATGTCCCATTTTTCCAGAGTTTTAGCTCCATCCTCTGGTGTGGTGATGACGGTGGTTGTGCCATTACGTAGCACGATCAGTTTAGTGGGGAAACCCCACTTATATTGAACCGTAGCTTTTCGTAAAGCTGATGTAATGTTGAAGAATGATCGCCTTTTGGCCATAGTCGCTGGAGACAGGTCCTGGAAAAGTTGGAGAGAGCCCAGGCAAGTCGCCGTAGTTGAAGCGGGCAGTGCTGCACGTAGAATCTTTTCCTTAGTGTGAAAAAAATGAACCCTGAGAAGTGTGTCCCGGGAGGCCTGAGCAGGTGCTTGTCTAGACTTCGGGAGTCTATGAATCCTGTCAATCAGGAGGTCAGGTAGTGGGACGTCAGGTATCAATTTGTGGAAAAGATCTGTGGCGTATCCATATAAGTCAGCATTTGGAACATCATCAGGAATGCCTCTTATCTTTATATTATTCCTACGTGAGCGGTCCTCCAAATCTGTAGTTTTGTCTCGGATGATAGCGACCTCGTCCAGGAGAGCGTCATGTGCAGAGATCAGGTCATTATGTGATGTTACTAGCTCTTCCATCTTGTGTTCGATATGATCTGTCCTGTCACCGATTTCAGAAATATCAGCGCGGAGGGCTTGTATATTGGATCTAAGCTCAGATGTAATGTCTGACTTGAAAGAGGCTAGCAGGGAGTGGATTGATCGTAGCGTGACCGGACCATCTAAGGAGTCCATCTCAGCTTGTGCGGCATGGGCCGTGTTGCTTATTATTAATGAAGTTGCTTGAGATGTTTGAGCCAAATTCGGCGAGGAAAGTGTTGTATGAGTCTTCTTCTTACCGGAGGAGGAGGACCCAAAGAAATTCACTTGTGAAGCAGATTTAGACCCCTTCGATTTCTTTGGAGGCATGTCGAGATGTCCCTGGAGGGATTAGTAGATCATATAGGTAAAGAGAGGATGACCGTGGTGAGTGGTTATTCAGGCAGGAAGCGACGGCGGGGCAGTCATGTTGTTAGAAGGGCATCATCTTCACAGGGGAGTTCGCACCCTATATATTGTATTGGTTAGCGGCGGGTGTATGCCTGCGTGTTCCTGAAAAATCAAGCGATATGCACTTGAGAGTCGAGCAGGGCCATAGGACGTTTACTTCTTTCCTGGTCCCGTGATTCCTGGTTCCCAACCCGGGCCAGCCGGCGGTCAGGGTCTTCCGTGAAGAGGTTCAGGGATAACCAGGGAGACTCTGTGTATTTTGTGTGCTGCTGATATTCACCCTCTGGGGGAGGGAGGCTGTGGCTGCAACTCTGGGTGTCAGGTGGCGATATCTACAGCCACCCGGTATTTCCAGAGGGTTCAGTGCAGGAAAAGGCTGTTGGATAAATTAATAAAATGTGCCCAGTATTAGGGTGATTTCTCCTTGGCCTGCCGAATTCTCGTTCCGGTCCCGGAACTTGTGGCTGGGCCTCTTCAAAACTTTAATCCCCGGTCTGTGTGTGTGGGGAGCGGAGGCCTTGCCAATTGGGCCTGCGTCGTGGGCTGTAGTGTCTGGGCGCTAGCGGGTGGAAGTGCGAGAGGTGCCTCGGGCGCCGCAGGGCCGCCGGATAGCGAGGGACTAATAAACTATTCAAAGCTTACCAGCCGTCGCCTCCGTCCGGACCGCGGGTACCCAGGGCCTCCGTCTCCGTCCTCACTTCACTGACGTGCGGGTCTGAGGGGTTACCGTCTCCGTGTCCCGTCTGTGTCTCCTTCGTGTCCCGCTGCCTCCCGCTCCAGGTAGATACAGTATCTGTCTTCTAGCTCCCCGGTGTGGGTAAAACACTCGGCCGAGTGTCGGATCCGGGAGGGGGGGATTACTACTCCAGTCCCCGGCTTCACAGAGAGGGGTAGGCCGCAACCTGCAGTGACCCTTAAAAGGGTCCCCCGGCTCCGCAGTCGCTACCCCTCGATGAGGTGGGTCCAGGCAGGGCCACAATGTGATAAGAGGCCAGTGTTATGGCTAAACAAGCGGCTTTAGAGGTCTCTATAGGAAGGGTTTTCAGGAGCTCTTGTAAAACCCTTCTGCTCAGTTTGCTGGCCAGGCCACACCCCCCGTCCCAGCGCTTTCTTAAACTCAACATGTCTAAGACTGAGCTGATCATCTTCCCACCCTCCCGCACAACCTCACCTCCCACAATCTCATTATCCATTGATGGCACGACTATCTCCTCTAGCCCCCAAGTACGCTGTCTTGGTGTAATCATTGACTCCTCCCTCTCCTTCAAACCACACATTCAGCACCTCTCACAAACCTGTCATTTTCATCTCAAAAACATTTCCAGGATCAGACCTTTTCTCACCCAGGATGCCACTAAGATCATTATTCACTCACTGATTATTTCCAGACTGGACTACTGTAATCTCCTAACTGGCCTCCCTGACAATTACCTCTCTCCACTCCAATCTATCCTCAATGCTGCTGCCCGGCTCATCTTCCTAACCAAACATACTACGTCCACATCCCCTCTCCTACAAGCCCTTCACTGGCTTCCCTTCCCTTTCAGAATCCAATTCAAACTTCTCACACTCACTTACAAAGCACTCACCCACTCCTCTCCCATTTACATCTCTGACCTTATCTCCCTTTACTCTCCCACCCATCCCCTTCGCTCTGCTAATGCATGCCGACTCTCCTGTCTTCTGATTACTTCCTCCCACTCCTATCTCCAAGATTTTTCACGTGCTGCTCCCTTCCTCTGGAATTCTTCACCTCTCCCCCTCAGACTCTCCACCTCTCTACAAAACTTCAAACGGGCTCTTAAGACCCACTTCTTTACCAAACCCAGCCAAATCTCATCCTAACCCTCTGTTCTACGCTCTCTATGTACCCCATCTGTGTCACCCCTGTCTGTCCACCCCTCCCCTTAGAATGTAAGCTCTCACTAGTAGGGCCCTCTTCCCTCATGTGCTTATCCTTTTTCTTACTTTAATAATCCTCAACTGCCCAAATCACGCAGTTTTTTGGCCACCTGGAACTTATCTCTATGTCATTTACTGGTGTAGTTATGCTTAGTTACCCTCTACTTGTCCTATATTGTCATCAACTGTAAGTCACTGTTTTCCTGTTTTGATTATGTGCATATGTACTCTGTAATTGGGCGCTGCGGAACCCTTGTGGCGCCATATAAATAAAGGATAATAATAATAATTTTTTAAATATATATATATAAATCTCAGAGCACGGTCTCAGACCGGAGGATATAGTAGCGTACTCGTACAATATACTCTGCAATGTACACTATTTCACTACTAACACTGTCTCTAAGACATGTAGGATACTCAAGTGTATGTAAAGTCACAGCGCTGTACACATGCGGCTTTACATGGGAGACCTTGCCCTGCAATTCCATAGACCTGCTGCTGTTATGCTTGTAAGATGGCTCCCAGAGTCTCCGTGAGGGAGTGTGAGGCAGCTCCTGGGTGAAAAATCTGCAAGGAGATGGCTCCCTGGGCCAGGGGAGGGGCTACAGGTCAAGCGCCTACTCCCCTGTGCTGGTCTTCCACCCCAGGTACTGTGGAGCCTTACCAAACGTGTTAATACACCTGACCTGTGCTCCGATGCCCTGGTGGTCTAGTGGGGTCCCTGCCCAGTGACAGTGTCCACGCCAGCGCCGCAGTCCGTCTTCCTAGACCGCGGACGGATTGTGATTTAATGGCGGGTCCTGCCTAGGAGACCCTCTTACCTTTTCCCTGTAGCAGCCACGCGATCCAGGAGAGCTGTCTACGACCATGCCTAAGTCGGGACGTCTCCGCCGCAGGTACCCAGGAACCAGGCCAGCGGGAGTGTGCAGCGCTGCTGGGAGGTCATGGTGTTGCAGCACTGAATGTCACGCTGACTTACAGTGCTGCCAGCCATTGCAGAAAAGTTCAGATTTCTCTCACATTAAAAGCTTTTAGGGCTTGTTCAGTGACCTGCTGCTGCAGGCACCAACTCAAAAACTGAGCTCTCAGTCAGGGGTGTATCTACCAATTGGCCAGGATGGCACTCGCCAGGGGCGCCAGGCAAGGAGGGGGCACCGTCTGGCTGTGCCACCCGCGGCCAAAGAATAGAAAAGCAGTACTGTCAGACTGTACCTGGTGAGACTCTGTTACTGCTGGAGCGGCGCCGGTGTCCGTCAGCACCAAACTTGTAATAAGACTCAAAATAAACTACAGCTCCCAGCAGCCCTTGTTGTTGGGAGCTCCCGGCAGCAAGGGCTGTTGGGAACTGTAGTTTATTGTGAGTCTGATTACAAGTGTGGTGCTGCCGGACACCAGTTTGATCACTAGTGCAGTGCGTGGCTGACGGACACTGGCCCCGCGCCGGCAGTAACAGACTCTCACCAGGTACAAAGCAATTGTTACATAGCACAGTGCTATAGATCTATTTGTTGTTGAAGATAATAAAAAAGTGTCAGTGTTTGGGAGAAGAGACTGTAGTACCTGGAAAACTACACAATTTTCATGCATGTTAGATGTAATGTAAGTATGTAGTAACTAGTAAGCGAAAACTTTAACTTGTTGAGTGTAATAAAGAAAATACATATCTTACCTATTTCAAGGCCATGTTAAGGAAATGTATATCAATTAATTGTATAATTGATCATTTTATCTTGGAAGTGATGGCACCCTGATGTTTTTTTCTAACAGGAAGCACTTCTACCATCCAACTAATGGTGTTTGGTTAATGGCTGGGTCCATTTGAGGCTCATCTCACAGCAGCTCATTAGCATTTCATTCAGGATGCAGTCAAGATGCCAGCGTTTGGCATCCCGGCGGTCGGAAAGCTGACGCCAGCATCCCGAAACTGCTCGGAATGCTGATGCTGGCATCCCAACATAGATAGCGATGCAGAATGCCAAAATCCGGATTGAGTTGGTGCCAAAGACTCCCCATTTTTTCTTTGTGGAAACCAATGTATCCTGCTGCAGAAATAGGGGGCGTGGCCTCATGGAAGTGCGGCGATCGCGGGTCACCCCCCCATTTTCACAGCTGTGGAGAACATGCTAAACACTCTGGGGGCAGATGTATTAACCTAGAGAAGGCATAAGGAAGTGATAAACGTAATGCAAATGGTTCTTGACCTGACTGCGCTCATCCCCTACAGTTCTAAATGATTGTGAAATAATACAGCTCAGTGAACTAGATACTATAAAGAAAAAGTTTGACTTGCATAACACAATGATAATAATCACACTCAAATATGAAGTGAAATGAGAATGAAATAATAAAAAATTAAATAAAATGCATGAAACGGAATTCACGATCCTGTGCTCCAATGGGGAGCACTTAGCATATAACTCAGTCCTTGTGCCACTGATCTTAATAATCAATTCCTTGTAGTATTTAGCATGTGTGCAATAGCACACAGACTAATATGCTGGAAATGGTTGATAAGTCAATTTGTGGTTCCTTAATAAGGCTCATGGGTATAGGATAACCCCGGTCTTTACCGGTCTGTAAAAGTTCCTTTCAGTGTCTGTCTTTATAACAGAGGACGGCGTCCCGTACCTCTGTACGTGAAAGCAGATGTGAGTGCACTCTCGTTGCGGCCGTAGTGATAAGGGGTACAGGTGCGGGGGACAGCGAGATCTCTCGGCGGCTCCGGATAGACTTGCCGCTTGGTTCGTGTGCCCGCTCTGCCGGTTCGTCCTGTTACGGATTTCCCCGTGAGCCCGCAACACTCGCCGGGCTAGTTGTGGTCACGAGTGAGGGAGCTTCGCCGCAGGATCTGTTTGGAGCCTGTGGCAATAGCACACCTCCCCACAACGGAGAACTCACCTGTAGGATCCTCTTGCTGCCCGTCCGTCTGTACGGCTTACCGGTGTCTGCGCAGTGGGTCAGAAGGTCTTGCAGCACTCTCCTGCTGTCCGCTGATGTGTGGTGTTCCTCGTTCGTCTCCTCCAACGCGTTTCAACCGTTTAGGTCTTCCTCTGGGAGTCTTTGCAGTGTCCTGATCATGGTTGGTGTTAAATTAGTTAAAGGGCGGGGCTTATGTCTGTTCTTCCTCTGTTCCAATATTTTGATTGGTGGTTGAAATTGTCAATCTTAGACAGGAGTAATTAGGGCATTCCTTCACTCCATCCAGTACTTGAGTATCGGAAAAAAGGGGGGTAGGCCTGAAAACATGGCAATGCAAATGAAGATCTGGTATCTGAGAGAGTAATAAATTTATTTATTAATAATGACTAAATGTTTGTATTCTTGGATAACCTAAATAAATGGTTAATTGATAAATGACTGAGTTCCTGTGTTTAAATCGTTAGTGCCAAGATGCGGTAACCTGCAGCTAAGCTGTTGGTTTTCATCTTTGTTTATTGCAGTAATCTAAAAAAATTCTAATAGTATAGAATAAAAACTCAGGTTCTGGTTTGATCAATCAGCAAGGTGCAAAGCCTATTAGTAAGAAAACTGACGCCTATTAATAAGATGACTGATCGTTATGCTGTTTGAAGGTGTCGGGGTGTTTCTTACGTGTGTCACACTGATGGTAATAACCTTCGTTGTGATATGATGGGTTACCTGGGATGTGGCTACCTTTCTCAATTAGGGGTAATTTATAAGCCCGTGTTATCTAAAGGCTTTCTCATGTATTCATGACCTACTTGCAGATGATGGACCTTATTTCGTTGTCAATGTTTAACCCTTTTGGTGCCAGTGTACCAAAAGCAATTATTAAGCGCAATTCTTCTTTGTTTATTTTTTGTGTGTAGTCCCCTCCCCTCCAATTCTTCTTGACCTCTTTTAACTCTGTAAATTTTAGTAGTGTGGGGTTTGATCCGTGATGGTCTCTAAAGTGTGTGGAAAGCGGATGGTCTTCTGTTTTTCGTTTAATGTTACGGATATGTTCACTGATTCGAATTTTGAGTGGTCTGATGGTTCTTCCTACGTATTGTAGCTGGCATGGACATTCTAGTAGATAAATGATGCCTTTACTGTGGCATGTAATTCTGTCTTGGATTTTGTACATGTAGGAATTGGTTGTGGATTTCTTCATGGTGGTGGGTACCGTGCTTCTGGCTTTTGTCACTTGGCAACCTGAATAGGTCCCACAGTGATAAAACCCCCCTTTGCTCTGTGTCCCATCTAATGTAGTTTGTATCTGGTTCGGTGGTGGTATGTGGCTGTGCGTGAGTTTTTTCTCTATGTCAGGAGCCTTTCGATAGATGACTTTGGGATTGGGGGGTAAGATTTTCGCTAGATTGTCATCTTGCAGTACCAATGTTTTTTTATGATCTTTTTGATCTGATGTGCTTGATCTGAGTATTGGGTGATGAATAGTGGTTCCTCGATTTGCGCAGAGCCGGCCCTAACCAATATGATGCCCTAGGCAAGATTTTGGCTGGTGCCCCCTAGCACCGCCGCTAGTTCTGCAGGACATGCCTGTCATGAGTCAGCTGGCAGCTCTGCTAACGTTGGGGCACCTTTTGTTTATGAAAATGCGTCTTATTTGCATTACTATGTGGCAAGGATGCACAAGTAGCTTCTGCTGATTAAAATTATATGCAGCATTCCTATATTCTGTGTGCGACTGCGGCTGTATCTGCATACGAAATCCTATATTACAGTGATTTCCAGGAATACACTGCAACGTAGCATTTCGTATGCAGATACAGCCTCAGTTACACACAGAATATAGGCATGCTGCATATCATTTTAATCAGCAGAAGCTGCTGGTGCCCCTAAACATACCAAATGCCCTAGGGCCGGCTCTGGATTTGCGTAATCTGTTTTGGCTTTTCTTTGTAGTTTAGAAAACTGGGGGCAGATGTATTAACCTGGAGAAGGCATAAGGAAGTGATAAACCAGTGATATGTGCAAGGTGATAAAGGCACCAGCCAATCAGCTCCAATATGTAAATTAACAGTTAGGATCTGATTGGCTGGTGCCTTTATCACCTTGCACATATCACTGGTTTATCACTTCCTTATGCCTTATCCATTGGAGGTCATTCTCTGACAAATGATATGCACCTAGCATAAGGCTGGTGCCAGTTTCAATAGTGCAACAATATCGTGGACGGACTGGGTCGCAGGAAGACCGGCCCGCTTGCCGCTGGGCCAGTCTCGTTGTGCCCTCAGTGGCTGCCGGTCATCACTCCATTAGGGCGACTACTGCGTAGGGATGGCCATCGACCATCGATGATTCTAAATCATCGATGGTCTGTGACCGATGTCACATATTTTTACCATCGATGGGAGAGTACCAGATGGTTTCCCTTCATCAATGGCTAGGCCTAAACGAATATTTATTTATTTTTTATTACAAGATGCCGAGAGACGGAGCATAGCTCCGCCCCAGACATCCGCGAAGCCCCGCCCCCGGCTGTGATTGGCCCCCGGACCTTTCACAGCAGCAATGGCCATTGAGGAGAGAAACCATCGATGGTCTCCTATAGCATAATTAGAGACAATCGATGGCCACTCTCAGTTTCGCCATCGACGACAACCATCGATGGCGAACACACCGATGGCCATCCCTACTGCCGCGATCTGAGGAGCTTTCGCTCTGGTCAGGCAGCGTTAGCTCCGCCTCCTCATCAAACCGCACCTCCTGGCCTCAGACTGCTTGCTATTGGTCTAGGTGGAGTGAGTCTGTCAATCATTCCAGCGATGACACAGAGGGAGGATAGGCTGGCAACCGGGTCCCGGACCCGAACATTGAGGTCTGCTGCTCAGCTCTGGCGTCGTCGTGCATGTTGCAGCTGTGTATCTGAGCGCGCCTGACACGGTAAGCGGAGTGCTGCCCCGTCCCCTCCTCTCTCCCTCTGATAATGCCAGTGCCGAGTGCTGGCCCCGCCCCCTACCTGTATGCCTTCTAAATTGATTTCCGCCTCCCGGTGACGGGGAAATGGGACTCTGATACGTCATCGCCCGGCGCTGTTTCCAAGCCGCGTTACTAAGGGCCTGGTCGCAGTTTTGTTGACGTCCGAGCATTCGACTGGAATCGGCGCGAAAACACAGGGAGGGAGACTGGATCTGTCCGTGTGACTGGAGCGGGGCAGCAGGTGACAGCGGGAGGAGCGGAGGCGCCGGAATGGGGATCCGTCATAGACTGACAGGCGAGACTCTGCTATAACAGGTACATGTCCCTCTGCCAGCACCGCTGTGTCCTCCTGCTTATTATATATCTCTACTGCCGCCATTACACTAGGGTGAGAAAGCACTGAGCTGTCCGGTGTGGCTCTGTATGAGGGGAGACACAGGTTCTGACTTATAACACATTACTGTGCTTAGGCTGACCATATTATCACTTTAAACTGGGACACTCATGAATTACACAGGTTCTGTGGCTGGCTGACTACAAGCCTGCATTTCACCTGGTTTTAAGCAGCCACAGAACCTGCATAATTCATGAGTGTCCCAGGTTAAAGGGATAATATGGTCAGCCTATAGCTGTATTGCACATAGTGCGGGTATTATACATCCTATACGTGTACTGTAGGTCAGCCCAACACTAAGCAATGACATTATATATACTATATGCACAGCACATGCTGTAGTTATTATTAGTGATGAGCGGGTTTGGTTCCTCGGAAACCGAACCCCCCCCGAACTTCACCCATTTTACACGGGTCTGAGGCATACTCTGATTCTCCCGTATGGCTCGGTTAACCCGAGCGCGCCCGAACGTCATCATCCCGCTGTCGGATTCTCGCGAGATTCGGATTCTATATAAGCAGCCGCGCGTCGCCGCCATTTTCACTCGGGCATTGGAAATGTTAGGGAGAGGACGTGGCTGGCGTCCTCTCCGTTTATTAATGTTGATGCAAATATTTGTGCTTATTCCTTAATTGTGGGGACTGGGGAGCAGCTGTATTATATAGGAGGAGTACAGTGCAGAGTTTTGCTGACAGTGACCACCAGAATACGTTGTCTGCCTGGAAAAAACTTCATATCTGTGCTCAGTGTGCTGCATATATCTGTGCTCACACTGCTTTATTGTGGGGACTGGGGAGCAGCTGTATTATATAGGAGGAGTACAGTGCAGTTTTGCTGATAGTGACCACCAGTATACGTTGTCTGCCTGAAAAACACTCCATATCTGTGCTCAGTGTGCTGCATATATCTGTGCTCACACTGCTTTATTGTGGGGACTGGGGTCCAGCAGTATTATATAGGAGGAGTACAGTGCAGAGTTTTGCTGACAGTGACCACCAGTATACGTTGTCTGCCTGAAAAACACTCCATATCTGTGCTCAGTGTGCTGCATATATCTGTGCTCACACTGCTTTATTGTGGGGACTGGGGAGCAGCTGTATTATATAGGAGGAGTACAGTGCAGTTTTGCTGACAGTGAACACCAGTATACGTTGTCTGCCTGAAAAACACTCCATATCTGTGCTCAGTGTGCTGCATATATCTGTGCTCACACTGCTTTATTGTGGGGACTGGGGAGCACCAGTATATTATATAGGAGGAGTACAGTGCAGAGTTTTGCTGACCAGTGACCACCAGTATACGTTGTCTGCCTGAAAAACACTCCATATCTGTACTCAGTGTGCTGCATATATCTGTGCTCACACTGCTTTATTGTGGGGACTGGGGAGCACCACTATATTATATAGGAGGAGTACAGTGCAGAGTTTTGCTGACCAGTGACCACCAGTATACGTTGTCAGCCTGAAAAACGCTCCATATCTGTGCTCAGTGTGCTGCATATATCTGTGCTCACACTGCTTTATTGTGGGGACTGGGGACCAGCAGTATTATATAGGAGGAGTACAGTGCAGAGTTTTGCTGACAGTGACCACCAGTATATATAGCGGTACGGAAGGCCACTGCTCTACCTACCTCTGTGTCGTCAAGTATACTATCCATCTAGATTCTATACCTGTGGTGCATTTTAGTGGTGCATTTTAGTTTTGCAGTTTGCTGACAGTGACCACCAGTATATATAGCAGTATGGTACGGAAGGCCACTGCTCTACCTACCTCTGTGTCGTCAAGTATACTATCCATCCATACCTGTGGTGCATTTCAGTTGTGCGCAGTATATATAGTAGTAGGCCATTGCTATTGATACTGGCATATAATTCCACACATTAAAAAATGGAGAACAAAAATGTGGAGGTTAAAATAAGGAAAGATCAAGATCCACTTCCACCTCGTGCTGAAGCTGCTGCCACTAGTCATGGCCGAGACGATGAAATGCCATCAACGTCGTCTGCCAAGGCCGATGCCCAATGTCATAGTAGAGAGCATGTAAAATCCAAAAAACAAAGTTCAGTAAAATGACCCAAAAATCAAAATTAAAAGCGTCTGATGAGAAGCGTAAACTTGCCAATATGCCATTTACGACACTGAGTGGCAAGGAACGGCTGAGGCCCTGGCCTATGTTCATGGCTAGTGGTTCAGATTCACATGAGGATGGAAGCACTCATCCTCTCGCTAGAAAAATGAAAAGACTTAAGCTGGCAAAAGCACAGCAAAGAACTGTGCGTTCTTCTAAATCACAAATCCCCCAGGAGAGTCCAATTGTGTCGGTTGCAATGCCTGACCTTCCCAACACTGGACGGGAAGAGCTTGCGCCTTCCACCATTTGCACGCCCCCTGCAAGTGCTGGAAGGAGCACCCGAAGTCCAGTTCCTGATAGTCAAATTGAAGATGTCACTGTTGAAGTACACCAGGATGAGGATATGGGTGTTGCTGGGGAGGAAATTGACAAGGAGGATTCTGATGGTGAGGTGGTTTGTTTAAGTCAGGCACCCGGGGAGACACCTGTTGTCCGTGGGACGAATATGGCCATTGACATGCCTGGTCAAAATACAAAAAAAATCACCTCTTCGGTGTGGAATTATTTCAACACAAATGCGGACAACAGGTGTCAAGCCGTGTGTTGCCTTTGTCAAGCTGTAATAAGTAGGGGTAAGGACGTTAACCACCTCGGAACATCCTCCCTTATACGTCACCTGGTCCGCATTCATCAGAAGTCAGTGACAAGTTCAAAAACTTTGGATGACAGCGGAAGCAGTCCACTGACCACTAAATCCCTTCCTCTTGTAACCAAGCTCCTGCAAACCACACCACCAACTCCCTCAGTGTCAATTTCCACCTTACACAGGAAAGCCAATAGTCCTGCAGGCCATGTCACTGGCAAGTCTGACGAGTCCTCTCCTGCCTGGGATTCCTCCGATGCATCCTTGAGTGTAACACCTACTGCTGCTGGCGCTGCTGTTGTTGCTGCTGGGAGTCGATCGTCATCCCAGAGGGGAAGTCGGAAGACCACTTGTACTACTTCCAGTAAGCAATTGACTGTCCAACAGTCCTTTGCGAGGAAGATGAAATATCACAGCAGTCATCCTTCTGCAAAGCGGATAACTCAGGTCTTGTCAGCCTGGGTGGTGAGAAACGGGGTTCCGGTATCCACCGTTAATTCAGAGACAACTAGAGACTTGTTTGAGGTACTGTGTCCCCGTTACCAAATACCATCTAGGTTCCATTTCTCTAGGCAGGCGATACCGAAAATGTACACAGACCTCAGAAAAAGAGTCACCAGTGTCCTAAAAAATGCAGTTGTACCCAATGTCCACTTAACCATGGACATGTGGACAAGTGGAGCAGGGCAGACTCAGGACTATATGACTGTGACAGCCCACTGGGTAGATGTATTGCCTCCCGCAGCAAGAACAGCAGCGGCGGCACCAGTAGCAGCATCTCGCAAATGCCAACTCGTTCCTAGGCAGGCTACGCTTTGTATCACCGCTTTCCATAAGAGGCACACAGCTGACAACCTCTTACGGAAACTGAGGAACATCATCGCAGAATGGCTTACCCCAATTGGACTCTCCTGGGGATTTGTGACATCGGAAAACGCCACCAATATTGTGCGTGCATTACATCTGGGCAAATTCCAGCACGTCCCATGTTTTGCACATACATTGAATTTGGTGGTGCAGAATTATTTAAAAAACGACAGGGGCGTGCAAGAGATGCTGTCGGTGGCCCGAAGAATTGCGGGCCACTTTCGGCATTCAGCCACCGCGTGCCGAAGACTGGAGCACCAGCAAACAGTCCTGAACATGCCCTGCCATCATCTGAAGCAAGAGATGGTAAGGAGGTGGAATTCAACCCTCTATATGCTTCAGAGGATGGAGGAGCAGCAAAAGGCCATTCAAGCCTATACATCTGCCCACGATATAGGCAAAGGAGGGGGAATGCACCTGACTCAAGCGCAGTGGAGAATGATTTCAACGTTGTGCAAGGTTCTGCAACCCTTTGAACTTGCCACACGTGAAGTCAGTTCAGACACTGCCAGCCTGAGTCAGGTCATTCCCCTCATCAGGCTTTTGCAGAAGAAGCTGGAGACATTGAAGGAGGAGCTAAAACAGAGCGATTCCGCTAGGCATGTGGGACTTGTGGATGGAGCCCTTAATTCGCTTAACCAGGATTCACGGGTGGTCAATCTGTTGAAATCAGAGCACTACATTTTGGCCACCGTGCTCGATCCTAGATTTAAAACCTACGTTGTATCTCTCTTTCCGGCAGACACAAGTCTGCAGAGGTTCAAAGACCTGCTGGTGAGAAAATTGTCAAGTCAAGCGGAACGTGACCCGTCAACAGCTCCTCCTTCACATTCTCCCGCAACTGGGGGTGCGAGGAAAAGGCTAAGAATTCCGAGCCCACCCGCTGGCGGTGATGCAGGGCAGTCTGGAGCGAGTGCTGACATCTGGTCCGGACTGAAAGACCTGGCAACGATTACTGACATGTCGTCTACTGTCACTGCATATGATTCTGTCACCATTGAAAGAATGGTGGAGGATTATATGAGTGACCGCATCCAAGTAGTCAGACAGTCCGTACGTATACTGGCAGGAAAAAGAGGCAATTTGGAGGCCCTTGCAGAAACTAGCTTTATTCTACCTAAGTTGCCCTCCCTCCAGTGTGTACTCCGAAAGAGTGTTTAGTGCAGCCGCTCACCATGTCGGCAATCGGCGTACGAGGTTACTTCCAGAAAATGTGGAGAAGACGATGTTCATCAAAATGAATTATAATCAATTCCTCCGTGGAGACATTCACCAGCAATTGCCTCCAGAAAGTACACAGGGATCTGAGATGGTGGATTCCAGTGGGGACGAATTAATAATCTGTGAGGAGGGGGATGTACACAGTAAAAGGGGTGAGGAATCGGAGGATGATGATGAGGTGGACATCTTACCTCTGTAGAGCCAGTTTGTGCAAGGAGAGATTGATTGCTTCTTTTTTGGTGGGGGCCCAAACCAACCAGTCATTTCAGTCACAGTCATGTGGCAGACTCTGTCGCTGAAATTATGGGTTCGTTAAAGGGTGCATGTCCTGTTTATACAACATAAGGGTGGGTGGGAGGGCCCAAGGACAATTCCATCTTGCACCTCTTTTTTTCTTTAAATTTTTTTTGCATCATGTGCTGTTTGGGGACAATCTTTTTGAAGTGCCATCCTGCCTGACACTGCAGTGCCACTCCTAGATGGGCCAGGTGTTTGTGTCGGCCACTTGTGTCGCTTAGCCATCCAGCGACCTCAGTGCAAATTTTAGGACTAAAAATAATATTGTGAGGTGTGAGGTGTTCAGAATAGACTGAAAATAAGTGGAAATTATGGTTATTGAGGTTAATAATACTATGGTATCAAAATGACCCCCAAATTCTATGATTTAAGCTGTTTTTGTGGGTTTTTTGTAAAAAAACACCCGAATCCAAAACACACCCGAATCCGACAAATAATTTTCAGGGAGGTTTTGCCAAAACGCGTCCGAATCCAAAACACGGCCGCGGAACCGAATCCAAAACCCGAAAAATTTCCGGTGCACATCACTAGTTATTATACAGGACTCATACACTGTAAGCAGTTTTGCCAGCTCTGAATAACGACTGATGCGTGAAAACCCCAAAACAAGTGCATATCCAGAGACGGCCTTAAGTAGTTTGTTGACCTAGGCCAGATTTTAGCTGGTGCCCCCTATCACCGCTGCTAGCATCGCCTCTGACCCAGCACCCCTCTCCCAGCACAGCTGACATCACCCAGCAGCACAGACCACAGTAGCGGCTAGCCACAACCATCACCCATAATCCTCATTTTGGTGGCCTGTGCCAGCAACAGCATTAGTGCCCCCACTTCTCATCTTTAAATAGGGACACAGTGCTCCGAAGTTGCGCTCCCAAAAAAAGGCATGTTCTTACTGGGAAGGGGCATGACCACACAATAGTACCCCCAATTCAAATTACACCACACAGTAATGCAATCTTATTCACATTACTTCATAAGATAGTTGTATCCACTTTGCACAGTCTACACGTATCCTCACATGTCTTCTCATTCTTCACTTGCCCTTCCTCTCGACCCCGGTTCATCATTGCTGTGTGACCATATCATACAGCCCACCAAGAACCTTTGCAATCTGGTGGACAACTATGCAATAGATAGCACCTATCCTTGTGTATCCATGCCTATTTCTCTATAGATTGTAAGCTGCGAACAGGGCATTCCTACCTCTGACTGTTTGTTATTACCCAGTTTTGTTTATCATTGGTATTTCCAATTGTAAAGTGCAACGGAATTTGCTGCGCTATATAAGAAACTGATGATAATAATATAGTGCCCCTTATTCATGTTATGCCACACAGTAGTACACCTTATACCAGTGACATGCAGTGAGATGAGGCAGAGCCTTTCTTGTCATATTCCATATATGCCACAGTGTTGACTATATAAAGTATATGAAAAATATAAAGACTATATATTATAAATGTATTCTTTGTATTATTTGAATGTTATAGGCAAAACTGTGGAGTAAGAAGTCTGTCAGGTAAGGCAGCGCCACCCCTGCCTACCTTTCTCTGTCGTCCTAAGTGGATGCTGGGGACTCCGTCAGGACCATGGGGATTAGCGGCTCCGCAGGAGACAGGGCACAAAAGTAAAAGCTTTAGGATCAGGTGGTGTGCACTGGCTCCTCCCCCTATGACCCTCCTCCAAGCCTCAGTTAGATTTTTGTGCCCGGCCGAGAAGGGTGCAATCTAGGTGGCTCTCCTAAAGAGCTGCTTAGAGTAAAAGTTTTGTTAGGTTTTTTATTTTCAGTGAGTCCTGCTGGCAACAGGCTCACTGCATCGAGGGACTTAGGGGAGAGAAGTGAACTCACCTGCGTGCAGGATGGATTGGCTTCTTAGGCTACTGGACACCATTAGCTCCAGAGGGAGTCGGAACACAGGTCTCACCCTGGGGTTCGTCCCGGAGCCGCGCCGCCGACCCCCTTGCAGATGCCGAAAAGTGAAGAGGTCCAGAAACCGGCGGCAGAAGACTTTTCAGTCTTCATAAGGTAGCGCACAGCACTGCAGCTGTGCGCCATTGTTGTCAGCACACTTCATAGCAGCGGTCACTGAGGGTGCAGGGCGCTGGGGGGGGCGCCCTGGGCAGCAATGATAGTACCTTATTCTGGCTAAAAATACATCACATATAGCCCCTGGGGGCTATATGGATGTATTTAACCCCTGCCAGGTCTCAGAAAAACGGGAGAAGAAGCCCGCCGAAAAGGGGGCGGGGCCTATTCTCCTCAGCACACAGCGCCATTTTCCCTCACAGAAATGCTGGTGGGAAGGCTCCCAGGCTCTCCCCTGCACTGCACTACAGAAACAGGGTTAAAACAGAGAGGGGGGGGCACTTATTTGGCGATATGAATATATATATTAAAATGCTATAAGGGAAAAACACTTATATAAAGGTTGTCCCTGTATAATTATAGCGTTTTTGGTGTGTGCTGGCAAACTCTCCCTCTGTCTCCCCAAAGGGCTAGTGGGGTCCTGTCCTCTATCAGAGAATTCCCTGTGTGTGTGCTGTGTGTCGGTACGTGTGTGTCGACATGTATGAGGACGATGTTGGTGAGGAGGCGGAGCAATTGCCTGTAATGGTGATGTCACTCTCTAGGGAGTCGACACCGGAATGGATGGCTTATTCAAGGAATTACGTGATAATGTCAACAGAGACGGCCGGCAAACAAAATAGTACCTGTCCAGGCGTCTCAAACACCGTCAGGGGCTTTAAAACGCCCATTTACCTCAGTCGGTCGACACAGACACGGACACTGATTTCAGTGTCGACGGTGAAAAAACAAACGTATTTTCCTTTAGGGCCACACGTTACTTGTTAAGGGCAATGAAGGAGGTGTTACATATTTCTGATACTACAAGTACCACAAAAAAGGGTATTATGTGGGGTGTGAAAAAACTACCTGTAGTTTTTCCTGAATCAGATAAATTAAATGAAGTGTGTGATGATGCGTGGGTTTCCCCCGATAGAAAATTATTGGCGGTATACCCTTTCCCGCCAGAAGTTAGGGCGCGTTGGGAAACACCCCTTAGGGTGGATAAGGCGCTCACACGCTTATCAAAACAAGTGGCGGTACCGTCTCCAGATAGGGCCGTCCTCAAGGAGCCAACTGATAGGAGGCTGGAAAATATCCTAAGAAGTATATACACACATACTGGTGTTATACTGCGACCAGCGATCGCCTCAGCCTGGATGTGCAGAGCTGGGGTGGCTTGGTCGGATTCCCTGACTAAAAATATTGATACCCTTGACAGGGACAGTATTTTATTGACTATAGAGCATTTAAAGGATGCATTTCTATATATACGAGATGCACAGAGGGATATTTGCACTCTGGCATCAAGAGTAAGTGCGATGTCCATATCTGCCAGAAGATGTTTATGGACACGACAGTGGTCAGGTGATGCAGATTCCAAACGGCACAAAGAAGTATTGCCGTATAAAGGGGAGGAGTTATTTGGGGTCGGTCCATCGGACCTGGTGGCCACGGCAACTGCTGGAAAATCCACCGTTTTTACCCTAAGTCACATCTCTGCAGAAAAAGACACCGTCTTTTCAGCCTCAGTCCTTTCGTCCCCATAAGAGTCATATCTGCCCAGGGATAGAGGAAAGGGAAGAAGACTGCAGCAGGCAGCCCATTCCCAGGAACAGAAGCCTCCACCGCTTCTGCCAAGTTTCTCAGCATGACGCTGGGGCCGTACAGGACCCCTGGATCCTACAAGTAGGATCCCAGGGGTACAGATTGGAAAGTCGAGACGTTTCCCCCTCGCAGGTTCCTGAAGTCTGCTTTACCAACGTCTCCCTCCGACAGGGAGGCAGTATTGGAAACAATTCACAAGCTGTATTCCCAGCAGGTGATAATCAAAGTACCCCTCCTACAACAAGGAAAGGGGTATTATTCCACACTATGTTGTGGTACTGAAGCCAGAAGGCTCGGTGAGACCTATTCTAAATCTGAAATATTTGAACACTTACAAAGGTTCAAATCAAGATGGAGTCACTCAGAGCAGTGATAGCGAACCAGGAAGAAGGGGACTATAGGGTGTCCCGGGACATCAGGGATACTTACCTCCATGTCCCAATTTGCCCTTCTCACCAAGGGTACCTCAGGTTCGTGGTACAGAACTGTCACTATCAGTTTCAGACGCTGCCGTTTGGATTGTCCACGGCACCCCGGGTCTTTACCAAGGTAATGGCCGAAATGATGATTCTTCTTCAAAGAAAATGGACGACCTCCTGATAAGAGCAAGGTCCAGAGAACAGTTGGAGGTCGGAGTAGCACTATCTCAAGTAGTTCTACGACAGCACGGGTGGATTCTAAATATTCCAAAACCGCAGTTGTTTCCGACGACACATCGGCTGTTCCTAGGGATGATTCTGGACACAGTCCAGAAAAGGGTGTTTCTCCCGGAGAAGAAAGCCAGGGAGTTATCCGAGCTAGTCAGGAACCTCCTAAAACCAGGAAAAGTGTCAGTGCATCATTGCACAATGGTCCTGGGAAAAATGGTGGCTTCTTACGAAGCGATTCCATTCGGCAGTTTTCACGCAAGAACTTTTCAGTGGGATCTGCTGGAAAAATGGTCCGGATCGCATCTTCAGATGCATCAGCGGATAACCCTGTCTCCAAGGACAAGGGTGTTTCTTCTGCGGTGGCTGCAAAGTACTCATCTACTAATGGGCCGCAGATTCGGCATTCAGGAAGGGTCCTGGTGACCAGGGATGCCAGCCTGAGAGGCTGGGGAGCAGTCACACAGGGAAAAAATTTCCAGGGAGTGTGATCAAGTCTGGAGAATTCTCTCCACATAAATATACTGGAGCTAAGGGCAAGTTACAATGCTCTAAGCTTAGCAAGACCTCTGCTTCAAGGTCAGCCGGTATTGATCCAGGGGGACAACATCACGGCAGTCGCCCACGTAAACAGACAGGGCGGCACAAGAAGCAGAAGGGCAATAGCAGAAACTGCAAAGATTCTTCGCTGGGCGGAAAATCAGGTGATAGCACTGTCAGCAGTGTTCATTCCGACGCCCGGGAGAGTGGGGATTTCATCGGGAAGTCTTCCACATGATTGTGAACCATTGGGAAAGACCAAAGGTGGACATGATGGCGTCCCGCCTGAACAAAAAACTGGACAGGTATTGCGCCAGGTCAAGAGACCCTCAGGCAATAGCTGGGGACGCTCTGGTAACACCGTGGGTGTACCAGTCAGTGTATGTGTTCCCTCCTCTGCTTCTCATACCCAAGGTACTGAGAATTATAAGACGTAGAGGAGTAAGAACTATACTCGTGGCTCCGGATTGGCCAAGAAGGACTTGGTACCTGGAACTTCAAGAGATGCTCACAGAGGACTCATGGCCTCTGCCGCTAAGAAGGGACTTGCTTCAGCAAGTACCATGTCTGTTCCAAGACTTACCGCGGCTGCGTTTGACGGCATGGCGGTTGAACGCCGGATCCTAAGGGAAAAAGGCATTCCGGAAGAGGTCATTCCTACCCTGGTCAAAGCCAGGAAGGAGGTGACCGCACAACATTATCACCACATGTGGCGAAAATATGTTGCGTGGTGTGAGGCCAGGAAGGCCCCACGAAGAAATTTCAACTCGGTCGATTCCTGCATTTCCTGCAAACAGGAGTGTCTATGGGCCTCAAATTGGGGTCCATTAAGGTTCAAATTTCGGCCCTGTCGATTTTCTTCCAGAAAGAATTGGCTTCAGTTCCTGAAGTCCAGAAGTTTGTCAAGGGAGTACTGCATATACAACCCCCTTTTGTGCCTCCAGTGGCACTGTGGGATCTCAACGTAGTTCTGGGATTCCTCAAATCACATTGGTTTAAACCGCTCAAATCTGTGGATTTGAAATATCTCACATGGAAAGTGACCATGCTGTTGGCCCTGGCCTCGGCCAGGCGAGTGTCAGAATTGGCGGCTTTGTCTCACAAAAGCCCATATCTGATTGTCCATTCGGACAGGGCAGAGCTGCGGACTCGTCCCCAGTTTCTCCCTAAGGTGGTGTCAGTGTTTCACCTGAACCAGCTTATTGTGGTACCTGCGGCTACTAGGGACTTGGAGGACTCCAAGTTGCTAGATGTTGTCAGGGTCCTGAAAATATAGGTTTCCAGGACGGCTGGAGTCAGGAAAACTGACTTGCTGTTATCCTGTATGCACCCAATAAACTGTGTGCTCTTGCTTCTAAGCAGACGATTGCTAGTTGGATGTGTATTACAATTCAGCTTGCACATGCTGTGGCAGGCCTGCCACAGCCAAAATATGTAAATGCCCATTCCACAAGGAAGGTGGGCTCATCTTGGGCGGCTGCCCGAGGGGTCTCGGCTTTACAACTTTGGCGAGCAGCTACTTGGTCAGGGGCACACCCTGACTGAGGAGGACCTTGAGTTCTCTCATTCGGTGCTGCAGAGTCATCCGCACTCTCCCGCCCGTTTGGGAGCTTTGGTATAATCCCCATGGTCCTGACGGAGTCCCCAGCATCCACTTAGGACGTCAGAGAAAATAAGAATTTACTTACCGATAATTCTATTTCTCGTAGTCCGTAGTGGATGCTGGGCGCCCATCCCAAGTGCGGATTGTCTGCAATACTTGTACATAGTTGTTGTTACAAAAATCGGGTTATTATTGTTGTGAGCCATCTTTCAGAGGCTCCTCTGTTATCATGCTGTTAACTGGGTTTCATATCACAAGTTGTACGGTGTGGTTGGTGTGGCTGGTATGAGTCTTACCCGGGATTCAAAATCCTTCCTTATTGTGTACGCTCGTCCGGGCACAGTATCCTAACTGAGGCTTGGAGGAGGGTCATAGGGGGAGGAGCCAGTGCACACCACCTGATCCTAAAGCTTTTACTTTTGTGCCCTGTCTCCTGCGGAGCCGCTAATCCCCATGGTCCTGACGGAGTCCCCAGCATCCACTACGGACTACGAGAAATAGAATTATCGGTAAGTAAATTCTTATTTTTCTGCACATCTCTGATCAAACCTCACCAATTTCCAACATTATGTACTGCTGCACCTTTGTATAATGCCCACATGAACCATAGGGCTCATGTATTGCGTACAAATCTGGTTCTGCTACTAGCCAGAGCCGTTTACTAGAGGCGGATTTAGGACTCAGGCCTCCCCTAGGCACAATAATATTGGCCACCCCCCCATTCACAACTACACTCGATCTCCATGGTCACCATCCCCAGTACATATGACTGCAGTAGAGGAGACCCCGAGAACCTGCCCATAGAACTCCCAGCATGCACACACCCCTGATCCTGCTTAACAACCCTCACCTCCCTCTTCTTGTTGCCATTGGCCTCGGGCACCTGTTCCAGCTGCTCTGTGAGGGCAGCTCTGACTCCCAGAGGGATGCCGTGCTCCCATTAGCAACCATTGGTCATGCCTTTGATGGCGTCCTCCTCGACGTTCAGCACCAGGGAGTCCTTCCATAAGTTTGCAGACACTTTATAGCAGCGCTTTGGCACTTGCACCTCCTGCCAGCTGTCCTTCTGTTACTAGGTGCCCAGTACTTCCACCGCTACAGCCATATTTCCTGGTACCCCTCCCTGTGACTCCCCACCCATGACCTGATCAACAACTGCTTTGATGCAGGGGAAAGGCTGTTGTGCCGTGCCACCCCTAGGCACATGCCTAGTGGGAAATCTGGCATTGCCATTTACCTTAACGCATAGACATGCCTTGTACACACAATGCCAAACAGTAGTTGCGCCCCTTATATACATAATGCCCCTTACATATAAATCACATATTATTACACCCCAACCTTGCACAACACTCACCTGTCCAATAAAACTGACCTCAGTTTGCCTTCACTGAGCAGATATTGAAGCCTGGGCCAGCTACAGATCATCAGTCAGTGGAGGCTTAGCCTGCTGAACTCCACAAAGGCCCATGTGACACGTCCCCTGTTCATCGCTGCAGGGGGCATGCCAAGCTGAAAGTGGATGCGCTGCTGCTCCATCTTCTCCTGCGGTCGCTCCCAGAAAGCTATGCGCGAGAATATTGCCCATTACATGTTATGGCCCACTTATTAATGCCCTTTACACATAGGTTTATACAAAGTAATGTCTCTTTACACGGAGGTAATGCCCCTTTACACATGGGTAATGCCTTCTCTCTCCCTTCCCAACTCACCGCCTCCTGTGTCCCTCCAGCAGCAAGGCTTAGTGCCAGACTGGCTGCAGCGAATGGGTAAGTGCTGCTGCTCCTGCTCCAGTCCTCCATCCTTTCTCCCCCACGGCCGCTCCCACAATGCCATTCATCGTCACTCCCGGCACTGGTATTCTGGCGGACTGGGACTTGCAGAGAGAGGGAGGGACATTGGCGTAATTACATTACAGTGTAATGACTGTGCGCAAGAACAGGCGGGCGCCGTCTAATGCCTACAAACCGTCGCTCTCAGGCTGAGCTGGTCCTAGGCTTGCAATGCAGGCCTCAAGTCATTACAAATACTATAGGAGTTTGCCTATGCCCAGAGCTGGTTCTGTGCATATCATTAAAAAAAGCCAGCATTTCTAACTCTCTATTATGTATAAAAATATAAAACCCCAGTTTCACTTAATTAACTCCTCTTCAATTCATACTAAATTAAACACACTGCTCATACTGAAATAATCACCCTCCCCCTGTTATTATATAATAAACTGCCCCAATACATACCCAATATACAAAGAGTTGTGGTATACCAATAGCGCTATTTAACATGTGCTCACACAGAAAAACAATATCTTACATCAATAATGATATCCTTCTTGCAGTTTTAGTTGAAGGAAAATGCTGTGAGTAGACAGGACACAGATCAACTGTGGGCTTGTGTCTCCGATGTATTCTCCTTATAGGAGGATGGAAATCACCTTCAAATATTCCAAAAACAAATGGACATGGTGCAAGTACAGCCAGGCATTTGAAAAAACGTGATTTAATAAAAACAGGACACTCACAAACAATTTAAAAACATAAGCATGTAACCACTATTGTGGGTTAGGACATAGCACCAGACATCCACACCGTTACCCTCCCAGATCTTCAACAGGAAAGCAGGTCAGAGCACCGGAAACTCCACACCACTGGTAACGGGAAGCTGTGCTGGTCAGAGATAGTCCCCAAATACGTCAGTCACCACGCCTGAAGCTTTTCGGACCTTAGTCCTTCCTCAGAGGCATCCTCTGAGGAAGGACTAAGGTCCGAAAAGCTTCAGGCGTGGTGACTGACGTATTTGGGGACTATCTCTGACCAGCACAGCTTCCCGTTACCAGTGGTGTGGAGTTTCCGGTGCTCTGACCTGCTTTCCTGTTGAAGATCTGGGAGGGTAACGGTGTGGATGTCTGGTGCTATGTCCTAACCCACAATAGTGGTTACATGCTTATGTTTTTAAATTGTTTGTGAGTGTCCTGTTTTTATTAAATCACGTTTTTTCAAATGCCTGGCTGTACTTGCACCATGTCCATTTGTTTTTGGAATATTTGAAGGTGATTTCCATCCTCCTATAAGGAGAATACATCGGAGACACAAGCCCACAGTTGATCTGTGTCCTGTCTACTCACAGCATTTTCCTTCAACTAAAACTGCAAGAAGGATATCATTATTGATGTAAGATATTGTTTTTCTGTGTGAGCACATGTTAAATAGCGCTATTGGTATACCACAACTCTTTGTATATTTGATCATTTCGAGACCAGTGAAGAGTCTCTTTTTGGTGTACTAAAGCTGCAATTTACGATTGGCGCTGTCTGTGAATTACTCCCTTGGTCCAATACATACCCAGTAAACCTCCTCCATTCACAATCTCTTTACATTCTATTAACCCCACCCTCTCCAGTTCACACTTTATACACTCACCTGTGCTGAATCTTCTTTCCTGCAGAGAAAAAAAAAAAAAAACCCCAACACAGCAAGGATATCCTTAAAACCTGCACTGTAATGGTGGAGTTTCAGAAACTATGCCATATGCAAGTTACATTGTTTTTAAATCGCATTGTTTCTCTCTAGCCCCCCTGCTCTGTCACAAAAAGGACAGCATATTATTCTGCTTACACCTAATAACAACTTCATGAAGCTCATTTTCCCAACCTGCTCTAGGTGTCTCCAGCATTCCTTGTTTTTTGCACCTGCCACTGAGGGCCGACCATTGCATGTCTGACCTAATGCTTCATTATTCATTACCTCTGCTGTTCTAACGTCCGTCTTTTCACAGTATGGCTGCTCTGCCGCAAAACAATCTCCAGAAGCAGCTGGAACTGTTCTCTACTAAGGTGACTGGGAACAAGCTCTCACTGCATAAGTCTAAACCTAGGTGAGTGTCATTTGGTTATAATGAAATGGAGGTTTATCCTCCTTTTGTCAGTACTGCACACATATGCTGATTACTCCTTCATTCAAACTTGATGTCGGCTCCAGATTTGGGAAGGGAGAGTGTATAACCCCTTTAAGGAGTTTCATGGTGCACCTGTCACCACTATGACATAATGGTAGTGTAGAGGAGCGGGTTCCCGATGATAGGTCGACATGCATTAGGTGGGCAGGTTCTAAAGTTTGACAATGGTCGACACAGGTTTTTGTTTTTACTTTTCATCACTTACCATCCATGTGAACTACGTTTGGGAATGGTAACCTGTGTGGAGCGCAGCAATAGTGGAGTGAGGCACCTTGCCCAAAGCATGGAGAGCGTACACATTTACACTTATTTGGCCTACATTTGGTTAAACATTAAAAATTACACCCCCCAAAAAACTTGTGTCAACCATTTCCTTGTCGATCTTTTGTACTGTCTTATCTTTTGTCCATGTCGACCATATGGTGTTGACCTATTGACTGTCTACCTAATTATGGTCGATCTAATGAGGAGATCGGTGCAGTTTAAGAAATTAACCCATACATGTCTCAGTGGCCAGTTGTTTTTTATTTTCCTGAAGAATTACGTTTGCTTTCACAACGTTTATATAAATCATAGTATTGTCGTGTTTTGGATACTATGTAATTCCTCTAAAAAAGTGTTTATGATTCCCTAGTTACAATATCTTATCTGTTTCTGCAGCGGGGTACACTGTGTTTCACAGGAAATACATCGGGGTGTAGAGCGGGATCTTGGATCCAGAGGCACCATGAGGCAAAGCTTTGACTGTCCCAGGATGCATTGGGGCCTACTCTATAACCCCGCCTCCAGGTACTGAGAGCTCAGTTTCTAGTGGTGCCTGCAGGCAGAAGGTCACCTAACAGAAGGGCTGCACTGAGCAGCCCTGAAAAAGCTACAGAAGACTTCAAGGGATGCAGCACTGTTATGTCAGGGTGACATTCAGTGCTGCATCTCCGTTACCTCCCACGCGCCGTTGCATACTCCTGCGGCTCAAATCCCGGGTACTTGCAGCGGAGACGCTCCGGCTTAGGAACACGGTCGCAGACGCTCTCCTGGTTCGCGTGGCTGCTACGAAGGGAGGAGGTAAGAGGGTCCACCAGGCAGGACCCGCCACTAAATTGCGTTCCTGTCGCAGTCTAGGGAGACGGACTGCGACGCTGTTACCGAGCAGGGACCCAACTATATCCGCCAGGGCATAGGAGTACAGGTCGGGTGTACTAACGCCCCTATTGGTAAGGCTCTGTAGTACTGGCTTTGAGGCCCAGCATAGGGGAGTAGGCGCTTGACCTGTAGCCCCTCCTCTGGCCCAGGGCGCCATTTCCTTGCAGATTTCTCACCCTGGATCTGCCTAACACTCTTCCATGTTCTGAGCATAGCTGCTACTGGTCTCTGGGATTGCAGGGCAAAGTCTCCCCTGTAAAGCCGCCTGTCCACAGTGCTGAGGCTTTACAGACACTTGAGTATTCTACATGTCTTGTTACAGACAGCGTTAGTTAAGAAAGAGTATACCTATTTCATATTATATTGTACGAGTATTCTGATATATACCTCTGGTCTAGGGCCATGCTGTGATATATACAGTTGTGCTCATAAGTTTACATACCCTAGCAGAATTTGTGATTTTCTGGCCATTTGTCAGAGAAAATGAATGATAACTCACAAACTTTTCTTTCACTCATGGTTAGTGGTTGGGTGAAGCCATTTATTGTCAAACAACTGTGTTTACTCTTTTTAAATCATAATGACAACAGAAACTACCCAGATGACCCTGATCAAAAGTTTACATACCACAGTTCTTAATACCGTGTATTGCCCCCTTTAACATCAGTGACAGCTTGAAGTCTTTTGTGGTAGTTGTGGATGAGGCTCTTTATTTTCTCAGATGGTAAATCTGCCCATTCTTCTTGGCAAAAAGCCTCCAGTTCCTGTAAATTCTTGGGCTGTCTTGCATGAACTGCACGTTTGAGATCTCCCCAGAGTGGCTCAATGATATTAGAGTGGCCATCTCAGAAGACTGAGATGGGCACTCTAGAACCTTCACTTTTACCCGTATGTCGCTTGTGTGCACTGCGGTGCATGCGCAGAAATGCAGATTTCTCTAACGTCCTAGTGGATGCTGGGAACTCCGTAAGGACCATGGGGAATAGCGGGCTCCGAAGGAGGCTGGGCACTCTAGAAAGATCTTAGACTACCTGGTGTGCACTGGCTCCTCCCACTATGACCCTCCTCCAAGCCTCAGATTTCGTGCCCGGCCGAGGTTGGATGCACACTAGGGGCTCTCCTGAGCTCTTAGAAAGTTATAGTCTTAGAATTTGTTATTTTCAGTGAGACCTGCTGGCAACAGGCTCACTGCAGCGAGGGACTAAGGGGAGAAGAAGCGAACTCGCCTGCTTGCAGCCGGATTGGGCTTCTTAGGCTACTGGACACCATTAGCTCCAGAGGGATCGACCGCAGGCCCAGCCTTGATGTTCGGTCCCGGAGCCGCGCCGCCGTCCCCCTTACAGAGCCAGAAGCAAGAAGATGGTCCGGAAAATCGGCGGCATGAAGACATCCTGTCTTCACCAAGGTAGCGCACAGCACTGCAGCTGTGCGCCATTGCTCCTCATACACACTTCACACTCCGGTCACTGAGGGTGCAGGGCGCTGGGGGGGGCGCCCTGAGGCAGCAATAAAAACACCTTGGCTGGCTAAAATACCTCAATATATAGCCCCTGGGGCTATATATGAGGTAAATACCCCTGCCAGAATCCCATAAAAAGCGGGAGAATAGGCCGCGAAAAAGGGGCGGAGCCTATCTCCTCAGCACACTGGCGCCATTTTTCCCTCACAGCTCGGCTGGAAGGAAGCTCCCTGGCTCTTCCCTGCAATTCTACAGTACAGTAAGAGGGAAAAGAGAGGGGGGGCATTAAAATTGGCACTGTATACAGTATATTATATAAAAAGCAGCTATTAGGGACATAACTCAGTTAGTCCCTGTGTATATATATATATATATATATAGCGCTCTGGTGTGTGCTGGCATACTCTTACTCTGTCCCCCCAAAGGGCTTTTGTGGGTCCTGTCCTCTGTTTGAGCATTCCCTGTGTGTGTGGAGTGTGTCGGTACGGCTGTGTCGACATGTTTGAGGAGGATAATGATGTGGAGGGGGAGCAGATGCCTTTAGCAGGGATGTCACCCCCTGGGGGTCAGACACCTGAGTGGATGGTATTATGGCAGGAAATGAGTGCACGTATAGACTCCTTACATAAAAAATTTGACGACATGCCGACTGTGGGACAGCCGAGTCTTCAGCTCGTGCCTGTCCAGGTGTCTCAAAAGTCATCAGGGGCTCTGAAACGCCCGTTATCTCAGGTGGCACAAGTAGATGTCGACACGGATACTGACACCAGTGTCGACGACGATGAGTCAAATTTAATGCCCGTTAAGGCCATTCACTGCATGATTGAGGCAATGAAAGAGGTGTTAAATATTTCTGATTTACATCCAGGTACCACAAAAAAGGGTATTATGTTTGGGGAGAAAAAACTACCTGTAGTTTTTCCCCCGTCAGATGAATTAAATGAAGTGTGTGAAGAAGCGTGGGCTTCCCCTGATAAGAAATTGGTAATTCCTAAGAAGCTACTAATGGCGTTCCCTTTCCCGCCAGAGGATAGGTTACGTTGGGAAACACCCCCGAGGGTGGATAAAGCGCTCACACGTTTGTCTAAAAAGGTGGCACTACCGTCCCAGGATACGGCCGCCCTTAAGGAACCTGCTGATAGAAAGCAGGAGGCGATCCTGAAGTCTGTATATACACACTCAGGCATTATACTCAGACCAGCTATTGCGTCAGCATGGATGTGCAGTGCTGCCGCTGCGTGGTCAGATAAACTGTCAGAAAATATTGACACGTTAGACAGAGACACGATCCTGCTAACAATTGACCATATAAAAGACTCAGTCTTATACATGAGAGATGCACAGAGGGAAATCTGCCGACTGGCATCTAAAATAAGTGCATTATCTATCTCTGCTAGGAGATGCTTATGGACTCTCCAGTGGACTGGAGATGCAGATTCCAAAAGGCACATGGAAGTCTTGCCTTATAAGGGGGAGGAATTATTTGGGGATGGTCTCTCCGACCTAGTTTCCACAGCAACGTCTGGGAAGTCAGCATTTTTACCCCATGTCCCCTCACAGCCTAAGAAGGCGCCATTTTATCAGGTTCAGTCCTTTCGGTCCCAGAAAAACAAGCGGGGAAAAGGAGGGTCTTTTCTGTCAAGAGGCAGAGGCAGGGGAAAAAGGCTGCAGCAAACAGCAGGTTCCCAGGAACAAAAGTCCTTCCCCGCTTCCTCTTCCAAGTCCGCCGCATGACGGTGGGGCTTCACAGGCGGAGCCAGGTACGGTGGGGGCCCGCCTCAGGAATTTCAGCGATCAGTGGGCCCGCTCACAGGTGGATCCCTGAATCCTTCAAATAGTATCTCAGGGATACAGGCTGGAATTCGAGGCGACTCCACCCCGCCGTTTCCTAAAATCCGCCTTGCCGATTGCTCCCTCAGACAGGGAGGCGGTGCTAGCAGCGATTCACAAGCTGTATTCCCAGCAGGTGATAATCAAGGTACCCCTACTTCAACAAGGCCGGGGTTACTATTCCACACTATTTGTGGTGCCGAAACCGGACGGTTCGGTGAGACCCATTTTAAATTTGAAATCCTTGAACACATACATAAAAAAATTCAAGTTCAAGATGGAATCGCTCAGGGCGGTTATTGCAAGCCTGGACGAGGGGGATTACATGGTATCCCTGGACATCAAGGATGCTTACCTGCATGTCCCCATTTACAATTCTCACCAGGAGTACCTCAGATTTGTGGTACAGGACTGCCATTACCAATTCCAGACGCTGCCGTTTGGACTCTCCACGGCACCAAGGGTATTTACCAAGGTTATGGCGGAAATGATGATACTCCTTCGAAAAAAGGGAGTTTTAATTATCCCATACTTGGACGATCTCCTAATAAAGGCACGATCCAAGGAACAGTTGTTAGTGGGAGTAGCACTATCTCAGGAAGTGCTGAGCCAGCACGGCTGGATTCTGAATATCCCAAAGTCACAGCTGGTCCCCACGACACGTCTAATGTTCCTGGGAATGATTCTGGACACGGCCCAGAAAAAAGTGTTTCTCCCGGAGGAGAAAGCCAGGGAGTTGTCTTCTCTAGTCAGAGACCTCCTAAAACCAAAACAGGTATCGGTGCATCACTGCACGCGGGTCCTGGGAAAGATGGTAGCTTCTTACGAAGCAATTCCATTCGGCAGGTTCCATGCCAGACTATGGTCAAGTCAGGAGACTGCCCTTCACATAAATATTCTGGAACTAAGGGCCATTTACAATGCCCTAAGTCAAGCAAAATCCCTGCTCCTACACCAGCCGGTGCTGATCCAGTCAGACAACATCACGGCAGTCGCCCATGTGAATCGACAGGGCGGCACAAGAAGCAGGACGGCGATGGCAGAAGCCACAAAAATTCTCAGATGGGCGGAGAATCATGTACTAGCACTGTCAGCAGTGTTCATCCCGGGAGTGGACAACTGGGAAGCAGACTTTCTCAGCAGGCACGACCTCCACCCGGGAGAGTGGGGACTTCATCCAGAAGTCTTCCAAATGATTGTAAATCAATGGGGTCGTCCACAGGTGGACATGATGGCGTCCCGCCTAAACAAAAAACTAGAGAAGTATTGCGCCAGGTCAAGAGACCCTCAGGCGATAGCTGTGGACGCTCTAGTGACACCGTGGGTGTACCGGTCAGTTTATGTGTTCCCTCCTCTACCTCTCATACCAAAGGTATTGAGAATAATAAGAAAGCGAGGAGTAAACACAATTCTCGTGGTTCCGGATTGGCCGAGAAGAGCGTGGTACCCGGAACTTCAAGAGATGATCTCGGAGGACCCGTGGTCTCTGCCGCTCAGACAGGACCTGCTGCAGCAGGGCCCCTGTCTGTTCCAAGACTTACCGCGGCTGCGTTTGACGGCATGGCGGTTGAACGCCGGATCCTGAAGGAAAAGGGCATTCCGGAGGAAGTCATTCCTACGCTTATTAAAGCCAGGAAAGATGTTACGGCAAAGCATTATCACCGCATATGGCGGAAATATGTTGCTTGGTGCGAGGCCAAAAAGGCCCCAACAGAGGAATTTCAACTAGGTCGATTTCTGCATTTCCTGCAAGCAGGAGTGAATATGGGCCTAAAACTGGGCTCCATTAAGGTACAGATCTCGGCTCTGTCGATTTTCTTTCAAAAAGAACTAGCTTCAGTACCTGAAGTTCAGACATTTGTGAAAGGAGTGCTGCATATTCAGCCCCCATTTGTGCCTCCTGTGGCACCTTGGGATCTCAACGTGATGTTGAGTTTCTTAAAATCACATTGGTTTGAGCCACTAAAAACCGTGGATCTGAAATATCTCACGTGGAAAGTGGTCATGTTATTGGCCTTGGCTTCAGCCAGGCGAGTGTCAGAGTTGGCGGCTTTATCATGTAAAAGCCCTTATCTGATTTTCCATATGGATAGGGCAGAATTGAGGACTCGTCCCCAGTTTCTCCCTAAGGTGGTGTCAGCGTTTCACCTGGACCAGCCTATTGTGGTGCCTGCGGCTACTAAGGATTTGGAGGACTCCAAGTTGCTAGACGTTGTCAGGGCCCTGAAAATATATGTTTCCAGGACGGCTGGAGTCAGAAAATCTGACTCGCTGTTTATCCTGTATGCACCCAACAAGCTGGGTGCTCCTGCTTCTAAGCAGACTATTGCTCGTTGGATTTGTAGTACAATTCAGCTTGCACATACTGTGGCAGGCCTGCCACAGCCAAAATCTGTCAATGCCCATTCCACAAGGAAGGTGGGCTCATCTTGGGCGGCTGCCCGAGGGGTCTCGGCTTTACAACTTTGCCGAGCAGCTACTTGGTCAGGGGCAAAACACGTTTGCTAAATTCTACAAATTTGATACCCTGGCTGAGGAGGACCTGGAGTTCTCTCATTCGGTGCTACAGAGTCATCCGCACTCTCCCGCCCGTTTGGGAGCTTTGGTATAATCCCCATGGTCCTTACGGAGTTCCCAGCATCCACTAGGACGTTAGAGAAAATAAGAATTTACTCACCGGTAATTCTGTTTCTCGTAGTCCCATCCCAAGTGCGGTTTATCTGCATTACTTGTACATAGTTATTGTTAACTAAATCGGGTTATTGTTGAGCCATCTGTTGAGAGGCTCTATCGTTTCATGCTGTTAACTGTGTTTTCATATCACGAGTTGTACGGTGTGATTGGTGTGGCTGGTATGAGTCTTACCCGGGATTCAAAATCCTTCCTTATTGTGTACGCTCGTCCGGGCACAGTACCTAACTGAGGCTTGGAGGAGGGTCATAGTGGGAGGAGCCAGTGCACACCAGGTAGTCTAAGATCTTTCTAGAGTGCCCAGCCTCCTTCGGAGCCCGCTATTCCCCATGGTCCTTACGGAGTTCCCAGCATCCACTACGGACTACGAGAAACAGAATTACCGGTGAGTAAATTCTTATTTTTTAGCGTGATCGCTGCGCTGCGAACAATGGCAGCTAGTGATTAACTCTTTTGTACTCTGTCTGGCTTCATCGTACTAATTGCCTGATTGTTGCTTTGTTACAATGTCTAACAATAAGGGAAATAAAGCTCCTGTAAGTTGCAAGGTATGCTCCAGAGGTTTACCTGAGGGGGAAGTATTGTGTGATGGTCTGTGTTCTAAATATTATACACCTCCCAGTCAGCCTGCAGCTCCTGTCACTACAATGGATCCTCCCTGGGCTATATTCATTACCCTCCTGAGGACTCTGGTGGACCGTTTAGCCCCCCTTATGGGACCTCCGGTGCCTATGCCACCACAAGTTGTCCCTATAGTAAATCTGCCTTGGGCGGAGAATTTGTCTACCCAGCTGCAGCAGTTTAATCAGTCTTTGGTTAGACAGAAATCTACCCCAGGTCACTCCCGTGTCTCTGCTTCCTCTTCACAATCCACTAACCTCTCGGATGTTTCATCTGATGAGGAGGGGGAGCATACGTTCCTGTCAGACTCTGAATCGAGCGTTACTGACGAGGATTCTACCATACAGGTTGATGTCCCTGCCCTGGTGGATGCTATTAAGCAGATCCTAGAAATCACTGAGTATGAGGATTCCATTACAGTGGCCAAGAAAACTGATATGTTTAAACAACAGAAGGTGGTAAATTCCCGCTCCCTTAACAGGCTTTGGCTCGCTACCCTCTCCCTGTAGAGTTATGTAGTAAGTGCCGGTGGATTCTCATGTCACCCGTCTCGTTGTGTCGTCTACTCTGCCTGTCACCACTGTCACCTCCCTGAAGGAACCGACAGATAAGCTTGTGGAGGGATGCCTGAAATCTATATATTCCCTCGCAGGGGCCATTCATAGGCCCACCATAGCTGCCTCTTGGGCCGCAAAGGGTATTGAGGCGTGGATTCAGGATGAGTTGCCCGAGGATATTTCTGACAATACCTGTCTCACATCTGCACCGCCGCCTGTTACATTCAGGAGGCATCCTCTGAGGCAGGGGTATGGGCAGCCAAAGCGTCATGCATGTCTGTCTTGGCTCGCCGCATACTGTGGTTAAGGTTGTGGAAAGTGGATTTGGACTCCAAGAAGACCTTGGAGGTACTCCCCTTTTCGGGGGACATTTTATTTGGAGAGGACCTGAATAAAATAGTGTCTGAATTAGCAGCTGCTAAAACTGCTTTTCTTCCTCCTACTAATCCTTCCGCTCAGAAGGCGAAGACTACCACTTTTCGTTCCTTTCGACCTTCAGGGAAAGCCACGGGTCATTCTTACCCCAGACAATCTCGTGCTCCCAAGACCACCAAGCCCAAGACGAAACAGTCCTGGGCAGCCCGTCAGCCTGCTTCAAAACAAGACAAGCCTGCTGCGTGATGGAGTGGGCCTCCCCCTGGGGGACCTCAGGGTGGGAGGCTGACTACTACTGCCCAGGTCTGGTTAAAGACCATTTCAGAAGCTTGGGTACTGGAAGTTGTCTCTCACGGGTACGCTGTCTCCTTCAAGAGACATCCCCCTCACCACTCTGCACTATGGTACTCCCTTCGGATCCGTTGAAGGCGCAGGCTCTACAAACTGTGGTAGGTTCTCTCCTGAGTACAGGAGTGGTTGTGCCGGTATCTCAGTCCCAGCATGACAGAGGCTATTATTCGACCCTGTTGCTTGTGCAGAAACCCAGTGGATCTTTTCGGCCTATACTCAACCTCAAGTCACTGAACAAATTTGTGAGGGTTGCCAAGTTTCGTATGAAAACATTGCGCTCTATTGTGCTGGCGATGGAACCCGGAGATTACATGGTATCCCTGGATATACAGGATGCTTAACTACATATTCCTATTGCCATATCGCATCAGCAGTTCCTGCGGTTTGCTATTGGCGACAGCCACTACCAATTCCAGGCTCTGCCGTTCGGACTGGCCACGGCTCCTTGGATATTCACCAAGGTTATGGCCGTGATGATGTCGCATCTCCGTTGCCAGGGAGTCAGAATCCTGCCGTACTTGGACGACCTGCTGATTCTGGTAAGTTCCCACTGTGTCCTCCTCTGTCATCTACAGTTGACTGTGAGTTGCTTACAAGCCCGCGGATGGCTGATCAATTGGAAGAAGTACTCGCTGGTCTCAGCTCAGAGCATGGTGCACCTAGGGGCGCTTCTGGACACACACAGTCAGACTATTCCTGTCTCCAGACAAGGTCCTGAAAATCCAGGGCGGGATAAGACACCTCATCTGTCACCCCAGAGTGTCGATTCTCTTGGCGATGCAAGTACTTGGCTGATGGTGTCGACGTTTGACATGGTGAAGTACGCTCAATTTCAGTCCAGCCCTCTGCAATGATTAATTCTTGCCAAGTGGGACGGCCTGCCTCATCGGATCAGATCCCAAAGGATCTTGTTGACTCCGGAGGTACGTTTGTCGCTGACCTGGTGGCTCCAGGACCAGCAACTGAGCAGGGGCCGTCTGTTCTGGATTCCCGACTGGGTCTTCCTGACGACAGATGCCAGTCTGAGGGGATGGGGAGCGGGGTTGGAGCAACACTCTCTCTTTTTTTATTTTTTTTATGTTTTCAGGGTCAGTGGACCAAGGAAGAATCACTCCTCCCAATAAACATCCTAGCGTTGAGGGCAGTATTCGATGCATTATCACTTGCCCTGCCTCTGGGACAGACCGATTCAAGTACGGTCAGACTACGCCACGACAGTAGCATACATAAATCATCAAGGCGGCACTTGAAGCCGCATGACTATGAAGGAAGTGTCAAAAATCCTTTGTTGGCCAGAATGCCATCTGCCAAATATATCGGCAGTGTTCGTTCCGGGTGTCCTGAACTGGGAAGGGGACTACCTCAGTCGCCAGGACGTACACGCAGGAGAGTGGAGTCTTCATCCAGAAGTCTTTCAACTCCTAGTGGACAGGTAGGGTCTACCGGACGTAGGCCTGATGGCGTCTCAACCCAATCACAAGGTTTCCGGTATTCGGATCAAGAACAAGAGATCCTCAAGCAGTGTTCATGGACGCACTGGCAATTCCATGGAACTTTGGCTGCCTTACGTGTTCCCTCCAGTGTCACTTCTGCCCAGGGTTCTACGGAATTTCAAACTAGAAGGAGGGATGCTGCTTCTAGTTGCTCCAGTGTGGCCCAGATGGCATTGGTTCTCAGACCTGTAGATTCTATCGATGGGGCATTCCCTTCTACTTCCTCAACGACCACACCTCCTCGTACAGGGCCCTTGTCTCTATCCAGACTGGCTTTGACGGCATGGCTCTTGAAGCATCACTCCTGAGAGCCAAAGGATTTTCAGAGGCGGTTATTCAAACGATGTTGAAATCCCGCAAACCGGCATCTGCCCAGATTTATTACAGTGTGGAATTCTTACTTCACCTGGTGTGTTGATAAGAATTACGATGTCCATAGTTGCAGAACTTCCAGGATACTGGCTTCTCTGCACAGAGGCCTGGACTTAGGTCTTCGTCTGGCCTCCCTCAAGGTTCATATATCTGCCTTGTCGGTTTGGTTTCAGTGAAAAATTGCCTCTATACCTGATGTTCAGACGTTCATTCAGGGCGTTATTTGGATTCAGCCTCCCTATGTCCCATTTGAACCTCTTGAATTGGTGGACCTTAAATGGCTCACGGCCGAGGTTCTGTTCCTGCTGCCCATTGCCTCTGCAAGACGGATGTTGGACTTAGGCGCTTTGTCCTGTCGTTCACCCTTTCTCATATTCCACCGGGACCAGGCAGTTCTACGAACTCACCCAGGTTATCTACCTAAGGTGGTTCCTTCTTTTCACCTTAACCAAGAGATTGTAGTTCCGGCCTTTACCCCTACGGATTTGTCTCCCAAAGAACATTCTTTGGATGTGGTTAGTGCTCTGCGTATCTATGTGGAGAGGACTGTATCTATTAGGAGGTCAGATTCTCTTTTTGTTTTGTTTTTGTTTTTCACAAACGTGGCTGGCCTGCGAATAAGCAAACCGCGGCCAGATGGATTAGAATGGTGATTGCACAAGCCAATGCGCAGGCTGGACTCCCAGCTCTTGCTGCAGTTGAAGCCCATTCTACTCGGTCTGTTGGACCTTCTTGGACGGCCCGCCGTGGCGCGTCCCCAGAACAATTGTGCAAGGCGGTTACATGGTCCTCAGTGAACATGTTCATTAGGTTCTATGCCTTTGATACTTCCGCCTCCCAGGATGCTTCCTTTGGATGCCGGGTTTTCTTACCTGCTAAGGTGCGTCCCCTCCCTTGAGGAACTGCTTTAGGACATCCTCGATGTATTCCCTGTGGAACACAATGTACCCCCCTGCAGAAAACGAGAGTTATGGTAGACTTACCAATGTTAACTCTCTTTCTGCAAGGTACACTGGGTTCCACAGGGCGATCACCCTGACGCACCTAACTTCTTTGGTTTGTATGGCATTAGCAGCTGGTACCCTCTCCTGTGGTGAGATTGTGGTTCTATGTGACTAACATCTGCTTTCTTTTACCTGCTCCTGCATTGGACTACTTAACGAAACTGAGCTCTCACTGCCTGGAGGCGGGGTTATAGAGGAGACCCCAATGCATCCTGGGACAGTCAAAGCTTTGCCTGATGGTGCCTCTGGATCCAAGATCCAGCTCTACACCCCGATGTATTCCCTGTGGAACCCAGTGTACCTCGCAGAAAGAGAGTTAACCATGGTAAGTCTACCATAACTCTTTTACCTTTCGATCTGAAATTAATTCTGCTGGATAAGAACAATGGGATTTATTCATGTCTGTTAGCAAACCAAAAAAGCACACTAATGTGCAAAGCAGTGTGCACTATATATATAAAATATATAAATATAAATATATATATATATATATATGAACAATAGATACAGCGCTGGTTATTTAACATGGAATGCAACCACATAAATTATATATATATATATATATATATATATATATATATATATATATATATATATATATATATATATATATATATATAATATTTAGAACCAAAAAGTCACTCTGAGTGCTCAAAGCACTAGATCCTCCTTAAGTGATTCAGGATCGCTGCTCCCCTTAGTCAGTCCGAACTCCCACGAAGATAAATATCTGTCAATAAAACGTATAGAGGGGGCGCTCCATAGTGCATAAACTTTTTTTTTTTTTTTAAACACAAACAGACACAGAAGTGCTTGAAACAAATGTAAGTATTACACTCGTACCAGAAGGCAACCAGTGTGGGCTGGTTACCACATGATTCCACAAGTAATCACCAGGCAGAACTGGAACAAGGGTCAGATCAAATCGCAATGGAATCCTCCACCCGCCGGCAGCTATTTTCCCTGAGACTCACGGGCAGGATCACACACGTCCGCGACTACTCGTTCAGCAACTGCAGGGATTTCACAACGTCACTAGACTCCGCCCTTTTTTTACGCGTTTCGTCATCAACTTCGTCAGAGGGCTGGAGTTTGTGACGCTTGGATCGGTATTTAACGATCCTCTACCAAACTTTACACATGTGCGGCTGTTTTAAGGTTAAAACCTAAAATACTCTATCCTCTATGAACCAATAAAAATATATATCGCAAACAACCATTTATATGTTTAAACTTAATTTTTGCAATCAGAATAATATTTTAATGAATTACTCCTATACCAAAAAACGGCAAACCTCAAACAGCCGTGCAGTTTACAGGGTAATAAATACTTTGCAAGTAGGTACATATGTACACTTATTATCACATATACCAGCAGATATATTAATATTAGGCATGATAAATACATCGAGTTTAAAACTAATAAAAGACAATTGGACAGAAAAAAATATATAATTAGACAGAAAAGTTATTATAGAAGTAAATTAAGGGGCGTGGCCTGGCTGGCAACTGCAGTGGACGTGTCTGTGTGGAGCTCCGGCTGACACAGCTACAAAAAGCCCCTTATTTTCCCACGGACACCCCTCTCTCAGTCCCATCTAACCCCCTCTCCTCTACTTAACACCTCCACACCCGTGGGTAGGCGCCGCGGAATCGGGAGCCGGCTCCGGCCGTCTCTGCGGGTTGCGGCCCTCCCACGTCTGCCAAGCCGGGGACTCAATTTTGACGAGGCGCCGCCACGCCGCGCGTGGAGGCCTTGTGACCGAGCCTCCGAACACAAGACCCACTGGAGACTCACTCACCGCTTCCTGAGGAGACCGCGTCACCTGCGCCGGGAGCCGTGGAACGGCCCGCACAGAGGACCGCTGGGGACACTCACTGAACGGCGGCGGCCATCTTGTGTGCTATAAGGTGAGCCCTTACTGCAGGGGAAACAGATATCAATAAGGAGCTCCTGTGGGCACACTCTCCTGCCTATCCTGCTTGCTGCAGGCTGCTGATGTGTGTGCTGCAGGGACTCTCACACATTCCCAGCAGCTAAACCATACCCCTTGCCTATACACCCACAGCAGGCACACTGCAAACATTGCACACAGCTATATGCAGTCTATGCCCTCAGCCTGCAACGAGGTCCACCTGACACGGGGGCACCGCGCTTTCTGACTTCGCGGGTGAGTCCCCACGTGGCCCGCTGCTTATCGCGGGGCCCGCGTTGCCTCTGCCTCACCCCTGCGGACGGCGGCTTGTCCGGGAACGGCAACACGGGACACCCGGGCCTTCAGCGCCACAGCACCCTGCGCTATACACACGGGGAACCCCGCGCCCTGAAGGCGCTCCTTGCTCCCTACGACAACCTGCCCAGACTCTTACGGCCATACAAAACAGGCCTGCGGCCTATCCTCTGTCACACACGCCTGGCTGCCCCCCTCACCAACTAAGGTAGCCGCTTCCAGGGAGCCACCGTTCACCCGACCACCCTGAGACCGGCAGACAACCACAGAGATAACTGCGGGTGTATAGAGAGCCTTTATTCCGTCTGCCCACCGCAGGAACGGTCAGCAAGTGTGATCTGCACTATACTACCAAACCAAACTTCCTTCCCCGCTAACTGAGCCTCATGGAGCGCATGGCCCCTTAAGCATAACGACCACGAAGTGACAGGGAGCTCTGCCGTGCATATTGCATTATTCTCACACGTTGATACGAAACGCCTCATTTATAATGTCACAAAAGAACCGCAAGAACTCTCAGATTCCTAAAGCTAGTGTCCTACGTGCCTGGGAGAGGGCCGGCTCCTCCACCCGGAGCTCGCCTTCAACTGACCAATCCTTTGATCCTGCTGACATCGCCACCTCCAGCAGCCCACTGACCACTCAAGATGTGGTGGCTATCATTACGAAAACAATCCAGTCAGAAATGAGATCGGTCTTAACTGAGTTTAGATCTGAAATAGCCGACCTGGGCTCCCGCACAGATACACTTGAGCGCAAAGTGGACGATGTCTGCCAATTTCAAACGGTGGTGGAGCAGGAACTTTTGGATATTCGGGCGGATATGGAAGCGTGCAAAGAACTAGAGGATATGGACAACCGCAATCGTCGGAATAACATCCGAGTCCGCAACATCCCTGAAAGTGTGGCTTCTAGCTCTCTCCCTGAGTATCTAGAGAACCTTTTTTTGCAACTAACTCCGGATGTCCCCGAGGCCCTTCTCCAGCTGGACCGTCCCCACAGGGCTCTCCGCCCTAGACCGCCTCCGACCCAACCGCCACGTGACGTAATTATACGTTTTCATTACTACACCACCAAAGAGAGAGTCATGATGGCGGCTAGAGGGCTACCGACGGTCTCTTATGCCGGCTCCCAGTTACAGCTGTTCCAGGACCTCGCTCCCTCCACCCTCAAAAAGCGCATAGACCTAGCCCACATCACTAAAGTTCTCCGAACCCACTCCATTAAATACAAATGGGGCTTCCCTTTCCTACTGCAAGTGACGCAGAACGGAGAGACCTTCACAGTCAAGACCCCAACACAAGGAGCTGACTTACTTAAAACTTTTGGCATTTTTGAAGATCTCCCGGAATCAACCCGAGATCAGATGTCGCCCTTGATCTCAAGCCCAAGGGCCCCGGCCCCAGAGTGGTCTTCTACTTGAATGCTCTCAGGCATCCCATGATACAATCCTTGTTAAATGTGATATTTATAATTTCTGAATACTTTAATCTGCATGCTTTAATACTTCGGCTTGCTATGTTTTCATATGTGTTTTTTCAGCCCCTCCACGTGGCCGTCTGGCTGTGACGCCATGGGCGGCACTGTCCACTTGGCTACGCGTGAGTGTCAAGTTGTTTCTTTTTTATTTCTATAGTTCGTTTTCATATATGTTCATGTTGACCCATGATTAGCATGATGCTCATTTGTTACTGTTCATAATCTCCTGGTAAGACCGATGTTGATTTAGTACTCGATATCACTGCATGCCTTATCCCTCTCCCTCATTATGTCTATACCACTCACACTACTCCTATCTATTTTAATAATGCGATCCTCCTAGCTCCCTCTATTCCCCCTGTCACTTGGTCGTTCCTGTTACAACCTCTCCCTCCCCTATGCTCCTCCTTGCCCTACTTATCGTTCTGTCACAAAGCCACGTCCCCCCCCCCCGAAGGATACGCCAGGACGGCGTCTTTCCTTTTAGTGTTGAACCTGGCCCTTCTACAGGAAAAGGTTCTCCCCCTCTGTATTCTCATACAGACTCTTCCCCCTTCTCTCTCCTCCTCTATTCCTCCTTCCCTCTTCTCCATCCCCATGGTCGGACCGGTCCCATCCCACCCCTTTGTTTGCGTCGCCCACAGTTCTTTCCACCATGACCCTGAAAATTATATCGGTTAATGCCAACGGCCTTAACTCTCCCACCAAACGAGCCATGGCCATCCAATTCTTTAACAGACAAGTCTGATGTAGTACTACTTCAGGAGACCCATTTTAAACCCCCACACCCCTCTATGGCCTGCAAACAATTTCCACATGTCTATTATTCAAACATGCCTACTAAACGAAGGGGAACCGCTATTATGATCCGTCGAGGCCTCCCTATAACTGTTCACGACACTATCGCGGACCCCCAGGGCCGCTACGTTATCCTTTCATGCTCCTATAACCATGCTCCTCTGATCTTGGCTTCCATATATGCCCCTAATGCGCAGCAGGGTTCTCTATTTACAGCCTTTTTTGACAGCCTATCCCGCCTCCCTACGGGCAGGACTATAATTGGTGGAGACTGCAATGTCACATTGGATCCACTCCATGACAGATCTCGCCCCGCCTCTACCGCTTCTACTCCCACCAAACTGGCCAAGCAGCTACAGGCACATCTATCACTTTATAACCTGTATGACAGTTGGAGGACTCTGTACCCCTCAGCGAAGGGTTTCACTCACTACTCCCCACCTCACGACCTCTATACCCGTATCGATTATATCTTCGTTGACCGAGATACTACCCGTAAACTCCTCAGTGCCCAGACACTCCCTATCTCCTGGTCGGATCACTCTGCTGTTCTGCTCGAGGTCTCATCCTCTTCACCCCTCCCCACCAGATTCTGGCGACTAAATGAATCTCTCCTGCTTAAAAAATGCACAGTAGATGATATTGTCACCGCCCTAGCTACCTACTACGCGGAAAATGCGACTCCAGACGTTCCTCCCTCCCTAATATGGGAAGCACATAAGGCCACCATCCGAGGCTACCTTATAAGCCTCTCGGCTGCCCAAAGGAAAACTGAAGCCCAACGGATCCGAGTCTTAGAATCAGAACTTGCCACCCTGACCCTTCTGCATCAACGCCGCCCCAGAAAGAAAACGTATTCCAAACTTCTAGCAGTTAAGGGTCAACTATCCCAAATCCTCACCAAAAAGGCAGTCAAGGCACTCTTGTGGGCACGTCAGAGGTTCTACGAGAAATCAGATAAGGCTGACACTCTACTAGCCCAAAAACTAAGAGCGAAACGCACTCAAAATCGCATTGTATCCCTGCGCTGTGCGGACGGGTCCACTACGTTTGACCCATCACGAATGGCCGCCCAATTTCGGGATTATTATACATCCCTGTACAATCTCCCTTCCACTTTAGATACTGATCCTGACCACGTCTCTAAACTCCGAGACTATCTATCCGCTTGCAAACTCCCTAAGCTTTCCGACTCGGATATATTGACACTCAATGCCCCTATTTCCACAGAGGAAATCTCAGTGGCCATTCAGCCGCTCCGCAGCCCCCGGCCCTGATGGCTTTACCGCTTTATATTATAAAAAATTTACAACCTCTTTACTCCCCATGCTCCAATCCCTGTTCAACGCAATCCTGGACGGGAACTCATTCGACACAGCCACCACTAGGGCCAATCTTATCCTCATTCCGAAACCCGACAAGGACCCGCTGGAGATGAAGAACTATCGACCCATCTCGCTCCTGAATGTAGACCTAAAGCTCTTCGCCAAAATCTTGGCTAACAGACTTGCTCCATTCTTACCCTCCCTCATTCACCCCGACCAGGTCGGTTTCATTCCCTCCAGACAAGCCGCAGATAATACTAGGCGTCTCATAGACCTCATCCAGTTGGCACAAGACAAATCTCTCCCGACGCTAGTCATGGCCCTCGACGCAGAAAAGGCCTTCGACAGGGTAGCTTGGCCATTCCTACAACAGACACTCCTAAATATGGGCTTACATGGCGCCTTTTACAAAGGCGTTACATCGCTGTATCAGAACCCCTCAGCCTCCATTCTAATTAATGGCCTTTCTTCCGACCCTCTCCCCATACGCAACGGCACCCGACAAGGATGTCCCCTCTCCCCCCTACTCTTCGCCCTCATTATGGAACCGTTGGCAGCTAGAATTAGGCTGAACCGTAACATATCTGGTATCAAGTCGGGAGCTCACAATCACAAAATTGCTCTTTATGCCGATGACGTCATTCTCACCCTGACTGACCCACCTGCCTCCCTCCCACATTTAATGGAGGAGATAGCTACGTACAGCCGGTTTTCAAATTACAATATTAACCCAGACAAAACCGAAATATTGGCCCTACATGTCGCGGACCCAGATCTTCGACTCCTACAGGCCTCCTTCCCATGTGCTTGGCGGGCTGATAAACTCAAATACCTGGGCATCTATCTTACGAAGTCCTACTCCGGCCTATACGCTGCCAACTTTCCCAGACTCCTAACCTCTATTAAACAGGATATGACAAAGTGGAATAAATACATCCTGTCCTGGTTTGGACGGATGACAGCCGTTAAGATGACACTACTGCCCCGTCTGTTATATCTGTGGCAAACTCTTCCCATCCACATCCCCACCTCAATCCTTAAAAATCTCCAAGCAGACATTACCAGATTTATTTGGGCGGGGCGAAAGCCCAGAGTAAAGATGAGAATCCTCCAAAAGCATCGTCTAGAGGGAGGCCTGGGAGTTCCTGATCTCCTCAAATACTATAGAGCTGCTCACCTAACCACATGTGTCCTTTGGCACGATAATCCTGGACACAGAATCTGGACACATCTGGAGGCTACCACACTCCGCAGATACTCCCCCTACAGCCTGCTCTGGTGTCGACCGAATAGCCGTCCCCCCGCTTCTTCGCTGTTGCCCACAGTGAAATTTACCCTTGCCATATGGGACCTTTGCTCACGTCTTTACCGGTTACGTTCCTTCGGATGGATTGTGAATTTCCGGAAATCTTCCTTGATTCCCTCTCGGGAGATGATTTTCCTAGGTCTCCTGTTCGACACAAGACGTCAGAAGGGTTTTCTTCCTCAGGGCAGTCTTCAGGATATGCAATCCAGAGTCCGCTCCCTGTTAAAATTGCAGAGGGTCTCGGTCCCCCGATGTATGCAGGTGTTGGGCAAGATGGTGGCGACGTTCGCGGCAGTACTATATGCCAGATTCCATGCTCGAGCCCTTCAGGCTCAGATTCTGGGCTCTTGGAATCAAACGAGTCCACATCTGGACTTGCAATTGTGCGGTTTGGACTCGACAGTCTCTCCATTGGTGGCTTCACAGTCCCAATCTATCCAAGGGTGCACCATTCGCTGTTTGGTCTTGGATGATGGTCACCACAGATGCCAGCCTAGTCGGTTGAGGGCGGTGTTTCAACCTCAGCACTTCCAATGTTTCTGGAACGGTCAAGAATCGATGTTTACCGATCAACATTCTCGAGTTAAGAGCAATTCAATATGCTCTACATCAGGTACAAAACGGAGTCCAAGGTCATCCAGTGCGCATTCAATCGGACAACGCCACGGCGGTGGCTTACATAAACAAACAGGGCGGAACTCGCAGTTGGAGAGCCATGCATGTGGTCGCCCATATCCTACAGTGGGCAGAAAGGTGGGTTCCGACCATCTCCGCAGTTCACATTCCATGCGATCCCTCCCATATGTTTGTCTGGTTTAACCAGTTAATTTTTTTCGGTCCATCTCCTTTGGCTTGGCTAAACGTTAACTGAGGTGCTGGCTGGACAGGAAGGAGATGGGAGGGGTTAGAGGGGGGAGGAGTCAGGTTTTTAATAGTTCTGTGCCAAACTCCACACCCACACACCTCTAACCCATTAGTAAGTGCGCAGCGTCCCCCAGATGGAATCGGAGAAAGAGATTTTACGGTAAGTAACAAAAATCACCTTTTTACCAAAGATACATAAGTCTCTCAGTTCTCCGCCTGGTAGACCGATAATATCGGCTCGAGGTTCTTTGTGCCAAACTCTCTCACAGTTTTGTGATTATTTTTTTACAACCCGTGGTATTAGAAAATCCTTATCTTAAAGACACCACTGACTTTTTGTTGAAATTGAAACAGTTTGGTGTTCCTTCAGAAAACTGTCTTTTGGTTTCTTTAGATATAACCAGCTTGTATACAAATATCACTCATACTGAAGGCATCAATGCTGTGCGCCGAGTAGTGACAACCAGTTCCAACTACAAGGGTCCACCCGTTGATTATTTGATTTTGCTTATGGAGATTATTTTACATAAAAATTATTTTTTGTTTAATAATGCATTCTATTTACAACTCCAAGGAACCGCTATGGGTTCAAACATGGCGCCTTCATATGCCAACATATTTATGTATGATTTTGAAACAACGTACATTGTGTCAGATCCTCTTTTCTCTAAATTTATTAGTTGTTTTCGTTATATAGATGATTTGTTTTTTGTTTGGTCAGGGACAGCAGCAGATTTAGATATTTTTGTGGAGCAATTGAACCATAAAGTTGACAACATTTCCTTTACATGTAGGAGTAGTGCCGCTAGTATAGAATTTCTGGATGTTCTAGTATCCATTGATAACAACATTTTTCATACAGAACTCTTTAAAAAACCCACGGACAAAAACACACTGCTTCTTGCAGACAGTTTTCACCCTCGGCCCTTGAAAAAAGGACTTCCATACTCACAACTTGTTAGAGTTGTGAGAACTACGTCCGATCCTTCTAAATTAGAAGCCGCTCTTCAAAAAAATGGGCAACAATTTCATCCAGCGGGGTTACAGCAGAACGAAGTTGCAGAAGCAATTGATCAATGCTTGTTATTGAAACAAGAAGATCTGCTGGTTTCACGGCGTGATGATGCCACTTCCACAAGATTGTTTTTTCCGACAACATACTGCATTACTTCTGGTCTCATCAGAAAGACCATTACTAAACACTGGCACATATTGCAAGCAGACCCGATCCTTGGACCAAGTTGCAAGAATCCGCCTCTCTTTAGCTATAAGAGAAGCCGCAATTTAAAGGAACGTATTACCTTCTCTGACATTAGTCCTGGTGTATACACTAATGCGCATTGGCTTTCCTTGCAAAAAGGAGCCTATAAGTGTACGGGGCTGTGCCAATTGCAGATTTCTTTTATTAGGAAAGACCTTCAAACATCCAATTACTAATAGCAACTACACGTTAAGACATCGCCTGACCTGTGAATCTCGCTACGTGGTATATATCATTCTTTGTCCATGTAACAAACTTTATGTGGGTAAAACCATCCGCATGCTAAAGGAACGAATATCCATGCATAGGAGTTCAATTAAAAAGGCCTTCAATGTTTTAGATTCTAGCACACCACCGGTAGCCAGACATTTTGTCACCTGCGGTCATACATTGTCGGATTTTAGGTGTATGCCTATTGACCACATTCCCCCATTGCGTAGGGGAGGAGATAGACATCGCATACTTCTACAACGTGAATGTGAATGGATATATAAACTCAACTCTATTGCTCCCACTGGTCTAAATGAAGAATTAATTATGACTCCATTCCTTTAATTTTTCTTGCTGTGATTATTAACATCAAACAGAGAGATTAAGTCATGCTGTTATTGTTGACAATCTTTTTTTCTTCTTTGGAATATTTATGGAAACATTACCATTATTATTCACTTATATTTATGTTAATTTGTGATCGATGACATCATGCCGTTGCGTCAACATTTTTCTAACACAAGTTGAATATTATGTTTTTTCAAAATTTTTATAAGTTTGCAGTTTGTGCAAACACTTGCCAACAACTATAATAACCTTTTTACCCTTTTTTTGGTTACAAAAATGCTGACGCCCAGGCAGTATTATTTATTATTTATATTTTTATTTATTATTTTTTTCTTTTTCATTTTATTCACTGTATTTGCACTTTTGTTATTATAATTTAATTTTAATTATATTTGTTCCACCTGTAACATGCAACGAGCCCTGTGTTTTGAGCCTGTGCACAGTGACATTGCCCATGACCTGAGGCTGGTCTATAGCCTGGCGGAAGTTGACTGTCGCGGTTACGCGACGTCACTTCCGGTAGAGCGGCACCGATGCGAGTGTCCAGGATAACTTCTCCTGGCGCCTGGGTTCCGCTTCTTGCGGATGTTGATAGTCGCGGTCGCGTGACGTCACTTCCTGCACGGCGGAACCAGTGACAACGGTGTTGGGAATCTTGTCCTGTTCTTTAGGTTCCACTCTGGCTTGCCGCATTGTTTGGGAGGTGTTGTTCAATATTAGTTAATTGGGTTAAGCAGGTGTACTCTATTTGCACTGATTATGTAGCTTTATAAGGACCTATGTTTGAACAGTATGTTGTAGCTGACCCCATGATGAAGGTGTGACAACCGAAACGGGCCGTTGGGATGGCTGTTATGATGTATTATGGACTCTTTTCAGCGAACTTTGAGTACCAATAACAATTTTTTTCTAAAGGCCTGATAATGCTGCTTAAATATTAAATGCTTTTTTCATTTTTGCTACTTGGTGGTGTACTGGTCTCCTTATGTATGACCCTGCTGGGTAAACATTAGGAACGATTGTATCATTAGGAATTGACACGGCACCCCTGGATTTCATTTAAGTGTGTGCGCTTTATTTCTGTATATGTATATGTGTGTGTGTATGTATATATGTATGTATATATGTATGTATATATATATATATATATATATATATATATATACACACACACACACACACACACAATACAGCGCTGGTTATTTAACATGGAGTGCAACCACATAAAATATATATATATATATATATATATATATATATATATATATATATATATATATATATATATATATATATATATATATATATATATATATATATATATATAGAACCAAAAAGTCACTCTGAGTGCTCAAAGCACTAGATCCTCCTATTTCACAACGTCACTAGAGGGCGGAGTCTAGTGACGTTGTGAAATCCCTGCAGTTGCTGAACGAGTAGTCGCGGACGTGTGTGATCCTGCCCGTGAGTCTCAGGGAAAATAGCCGCCGGCGGGTGGAGGATTCCATTGCAATTTGGTCTGACCCTTGTTCCAGTTCTGCCTGGTGATTACTTGTGGAATCATGTGGTAACCAGCCCACACTGGTTGCCTTCTGGTACGAGTGTAATACAGGTTGAGTATCCCATATCCATTTATTCCGAAATACGGAATATTCCGAAATACGGAATTTTTTGAGTGAGATAATGAAACTTTGTTTTCTGACGGCTCAATATACACAAACTTTGTTTAATACACAAAGTTATTAAAAATATTGTATTAAATGACCTTCAGGCTGTGTGTATAAGGTGTATATGAAACATAAATGAATTGTGTGAATGTACACACACTTTGTTTATTGCACAAAGTTATTAAAAATATTGGCTAAAATTACCTTCAGGCTGTGTGTATAAGATGTATATGTAACATAAATACATTCTGTGCTTAGACTTAGGTCCCATCACCATGATATCTCATTATGTTAGGCAATTATTCCAAAATACGGAAAAATCCCATTTCTTTTTCATCCACTAGGGGTCACTGGAGTACTCTTGGGATATGGACGGGCTTCCGTAGGAACACAGCACTGAATATTTAAATTTAGTAACACTCCACCCCTCCATATCCCTGAGCACTTACTCAGTGTTTTTTCTGTGCTGAACGTGGCAACACATGCTTAGCTGAAGTCACGGTTTTGTTGAAGAAACTTTTATTTATTTTTATTTTTATTTTTTCTACTGTTTGACCACATCCCTGTCCCCCTTCCAAAAGGCAGGGTCAGGGATAGTGCAGCTGCTGATTGCAGCACGGGCGTGTCGGGCCTCTCTGAAAGAGCTCCCTCACAGCCCTCACATCCTCCTGCACTGGCTGGCCGGCGCTTACTGAAAAGCCCCGTCGGAGCCTCCGCACGTCTGCAGGAGTGAGGTATGTGAAACGGGGCGGTCAGCTCCCGCTGCCGCCCCGACGTGTGGAGACATAGTGCTGGGTGACGGCAAGGAGCGGCTCTCCCCTCTCAGCCTCCGGCATCTTCCCGCTCAGGCGCCCGCCCATTCCACCCCGCTCAGGCGGCCGCACGTTCGTCCACAGACCTCCGTGCAGGCACCGCGGCTCTCTCCACTCAGGCGCCCGCACGTTCGTCACAGACCTCCGTGCAGGCGCAGCGGCTCTCCCCTCTCAGGCGCCCGCACGTTCGGCCACAGACCTCCGTGCAGGCGCAGCGGCTCTATCCACTCAGGCGCCCACACGTTCGGCCACAGACCTCCGTGCAGGCGCCGCGGCTCTCCCCGCTCAGGTACCCGCCCGTTAGGCCACAGCCTCCGGCCAGGCACCTCGGAACAGCAGCGCTACCTTGGTAGCTGACACGCTATATATAGGAGCCCACCGCTGGGACACACGTAGCGCTCTATAAGATAAACAGCCATTACAGGGGGGACATATCAGTGAAATACTGCAGCAGCAGAGGGATTGTTACAGTATAATCAGTGAATGCACTGTGATTATGTGTATAAGTATAGCAGGGCAGCCATTTTTAACAGCTTCCTGTGTCTTCCTCTGTGATTCCAGAACGTTCCTGTCCTACATCTCTTCTCCACCGGAGGCGCAGGGGTGTTCGTGGGAATTTGGGATCAAATTTCATAGTACTGGCCACGTGTATTGCACTGGGCCAGATATATATACAGAGCCACCTTATTGCTATTTTACTGAGTCGTGCAGGTGTCTGTGTTTTGTGTATTGTATTGTCTGTCGCCATAATGAGTAAGGCACCAGCAAAAACTAAAAAGCATATTTGCAAAGTATGTGGCAGTGTGTTACCGGTTGGATCTACCACATGTAACGTATGTTTTGTGGATTCCGTTCAGAATACCATTTCTGCTCCGGTTTTGCAACCAATTTCATCACCGGACCCTCCGTGGGGTATGTTAGTAAATGTACTGGAGAAATTTCAGACTGAAATGACCGCTGCTCGTCTGGAGCGAGAAACGCTAAGATCTGAGTCTAGGGTGAGACCGCCAGAACTACCGGAGGCGTCTCAGCCTTGCGTAGGGTCCAAATCCATTTTGGGCAAACGGGATAATTTTCATATGTCTTATGATTTTCCAGTGTCTGCTATGTTGCAGTCTGACGATTCCATCCCAGACCTCACGGAACACGATGAGGGGGAGGAGGGCGAAGTGGAGTCAGACGGCGAGGATGTTAACAGTTCCGGCATTGATGATCTCATCAGAGCGGTACGGCAGTCGCTAAGGTTTCCTGAAGCTGAGCAGCCTCTCACCAATGATCAGGTCATATTTACTAAACGACGGAAGACGCCAGTAAGTTTTCCTGTGTCGGATTCTCTAAATCAGATGTTAGTAGAATCCAGACAGAATCCAGATAAACGGTTTTCTATACCTCGCAGATTTAAGTCTAGTTATCCGTTTCCAGAATCGGTAACGGGTACATGGGAGAATCCACCAATAGTTGATTCTTCAGTGTCAAAGCTTACCAAGAAATTAACCATACCAGTGCCATCAGCTACTACGCTTAAAGATCCGTCAGATCGTAAGATAGAAACTATGCTTAAATCCATGTATGTAGCAGCAGGTGTGATGCTAAGACCTGGATTGGTTGGCATTTGGGTCACTAAGGCGCTCATAATATGGCTTACAGAACTCAAATCGGCTTTACATGACGAAAACCTGATAATTCAGGTGAATCAAATGATTGAGGCTGTAGAGTATCTCTGTACAGCGTCTACTGACGTCTGTCAGCTCACTTCTCGTATTTCATCTTCGCTAGTTACGGCACGAAGAGCACTCTACCTGCGTACTTATCAAGCGGAGGCAGAGGTCAAACGAAGTATAGAGGCGTTGCCTTACGATGGCAAGAAGTTGTTTGGTCCAGAATTGGACGCATGGATTAAGGAGGCTACGGGAGGTAAGTCTGTGTTCTTACCATTGCCTCCACCTGCGCCAAGAAGAAGGTACGCTGGACCTTCGTTCAAATCCTTTAGACCTCAGCCCTTTCGAGGACGTGGCAGAGGATCAGCCACGCCTGCTAGACGTGGTCGAGGACGTGGTTTCCATCAAACCAACACAACTCGCCAAGACGCTAAGGTTACCGACAAGCCAGTGGCATGACGGGTTACCAGCCCATCTCGGTTCTCCAATTGTGGGAGCACGCCTTCAGACGTTCCATGGGGCGTGGTTCCACACATCCGCGGAGGGCTGGATTCGCAATTTAGTGTTAAAAGGTTACAAAATAGAGTTCGACTGTCTGCCGCCTCTGCGGTTTTTCAAGACAGGATTGCCTCTGTCGGACGACAAGAGGAGAGTTTTGCAAATTGCCATTCAGTCCTTACTGGATTCGGCAGTGTTGATTCCGGTCCCTGTACACCAACAGGGTCAGGGTTATTATTCAAGCCTGTTTGTGGTCCCGAAGCCGGATGGCTCAGTCAGACCAATATTGAACTTAAAGGGCCTCAATCAGTACGTAACTTACTACAGATTCAAAATGGAGTCTCTACGGTCGGTGATTGCGGGGTTAGAGACCAAGGAATTTATGATTGCGCTAGACCTCAAGGATGCGTACTTACACATTCCAATTTGGCAGCCTCATCAGAAATTCTTACGATTTGCAATACGCCAGAACCATTACCAGTTTCAGGCTCTGCCGTTTGGCCTGTCATCAGCGCCTCGGGTATTCACCAAAGTAATGTCTGTGATGATAGCTCACCTCAGATCCCTGGGAGTGACGATAGTTCCGTATTTAGACGATCTGCTCATCAAAGCTCCGTCTCAACAGATACTTACCCAACATGCGCTGCTAACTTACAATGTATTGGTTCACCACGGTTGGATTGTCAATTTCAAGAAATCACATCTGATTCCGTCTCAACGCCTTCAGTTCCTAGGTATGATTCTCGATACGGTCAATCAAAGGATTTACCTACCACAACAGAAAGTACAAATGCTACGCCATCTAGTACAATTAGTACTCAAACCACGCACAGTGTCGGTACACTTGTGCATTCGCCTGTTAGGCACAATGGTGGCAGCTTTCGAGGCGCTTCAGTTCGGGAGATTTCACTCTCGTCCATTTCAGCTGAACGTGCTTGCCCAGTGGTCGGGCTCGCATCTGCAGATTCACCACAGAGTGAGGTTGTCACCAATAGCAAGAGTTTCTCTGCTATGGTGGCTCAAGGAACACACTTTAACCGCAGGAAGACGGTTCGGAGTTTGCAATTGGATAATTCTAACTACGGACGCCAGTCTCAGAGGTTGGGGAGCGGTAATTCAAAATTGTCAGCTCCAGGGTCTCTGGGCGGATCACGAAAAATTGCTGTCAATAAATGTTCTAGAACTCCGCGCGATTTTCAATGCGCTACGACAAGCGGTGCACATGGTTCGCTCTCAGCCTGTCCAAGTGCAGTCGGACAATGCGACAGCGGTCGCATACATCAACAAACAAGGAGGAACGAGAAGCCGCATGGCAATGCGGGAAGTAGCTCGAATCCTCAATTGGGCAGAATACCACCAGGTGATATTGTCGGCCGTGTTCATTCCGGGAGTGGACAACTGGGAAGCGGATTATCTCAGTCGTCGGGATCTTCACCCAGGCGAATGGTCATTAAATCCAGAAGTGTTTCACATGTTGGTTCAGCGATGGGGTTATCCTCAGGTGGACCTGATGGCATCTCGACACAATCATCAAACGCCCCAGTATGTGTCCAGAACAAGAGATCCAAAGGCAGTCGCGGTGGATGCTCTCACTGTCGCGTGGCCGTACAGTCTGGTGTATCTGTTTCCACCGTTTCCGCTGCTCCCTCTGGTGCTAAAACGGATCAAAGGAGAGTCGCTCACAGTCATACTAGTGGCGCCTCATTGGCCTCGGAGAGCTTGGTTCTCGGATCTTCGAGGATTACTCGCAGACGATCCGTGGCCGCTCCCGATACGTCCAGACCTGTTACAACAGGGTCCTTTTCTTTACCCCGATTTAGCGCGGCTGCGTTTGACGGGGTGGCTGTTGAGACCGCCCTCTTAAAAAGAGAGGGCATTCCAGATTCAGTTATACCAACCATGTTACGAGCTAGGAAGCCGGTTACGGCAGCTCATTATTACAGAATATGGCGTGCCTATATAGGTTGGTGTGAAGCTCGGAAATTTCCGACATCAGCTTTCAAGTTATGCCGCCTTTTGTTGTTTCTACAATCAGGCTTAGATGGAGGTTTGCGTTTATCTACACTAAAGGTGCAGGTATCTGCTTTGTCAATTTACTTTCAAAGACGATTGGCTCTATTGCCGTCTATACGCACCTTTCTCCAAGGTGTAATCAGGGTACAGCCTCCTTTCATTCCACCTACAGCGCCATGGGACTTGAATCTGGTTTTGGAGTTCTTACAGTCTTCATATTTTGAACCCTTACAACAAGTGGATATAAAGTTTCTCACTTGGAAAACAATTTTTCTCTTAGCCTTAGCTTCGGCAAGGCGTGTTTCGGATTTGGGTGCCTTGTCATGCAAGCCACCGTATTTGGTGTTTCATGATGACAGAGCGGAACTTCGGACGAATCCCGCCTTCTTACCAAAGGTAGTGTCATCTTTTCACATCAATCAACCAATAGTAGTTCCTGTGTTGACAGCACAGTCTGGAACTCTGGATGTGGTTCGTGCGTTACGCGTTTATGTAACCCGAACGTCTTCAGTTCGTAAGACGGATACGTTATTTGTTCTCTATGATGCTGCCAAGATGGGTTGGCCAGCATCTAAACAAACTTTATCCAGATGGATAAAACTGACCATACGCCAGGCTTACCTTCATGCTAGGTTACAACCGCCTACGTCAGTAACCGCTCATTCCACACGTTCTGTGGGAACTTCATGGGCAGCTGGTCGTGGGGCTTCTGCGACGCAGCTTTGCCGGGCGGCTACATGGTCTTCAGTGCACACGTTTGTGCGCTTTTACAAGTTTGATACTTTTGCGGCATCAGCATCTAGCTTTGGCCGCCTAGTGTTACAAGTGCCAAACTGCTCTCCCGCCCACGGGGGAAGCTTTGGTACGTCCCAAGAGTACTCCAGTGACCCCTAGTGGATGAAAAAGAAAATAGGATTTTGGTACTTACCAGGTAAATCCTTTTCTTTGAATCCATAGGGGTCACTGGACGCCCACCCAGAGCAGTTTACTTACTTGGGGTTAGTTCTGAGGATCTTATGGTAACACATTTTCACCGACTGGTTCAAGTTACAAGTGCTGGTTAGGGTGTCAACTGTTAGTTGTCAGTAACGTTATGGGTTAACTTCGTTATTGTCAGTTATGTTATATGTAATACTCCATTATTAACCTCTCTTAATTCCTGTTCGGCTCAGTAAAAAACACTGAGTAAGTGCTCAGGGATATGGAGGGGTGGAGTGTTACTAAATTTAAATATTCAGTGCTGTGTTCCTACGGAAGCCCGTCCATATCCCAAGAGTACTCCAGTGACCCCTATGGATTCAAAGAAAAGGATTTACCTGGTAAGTACCAAAATCCTATTATCCAAAATACCTCTGGTCCCAGGCATTTTGGATAAGGGAGACTCAACCTGTACTTACATTTGTTTCAAGCACTTCTGTGTCTGTGTTTTAAAATAAAAAAAGTTTATGCACTATGGAGGGCCCCCTCTATATGTTTTATTGACAGATATAGATATATATATATATATATATTTAAAAAAAAAAAAAAAAATTTTTCGGGTGTGGTGTGTTCAAACATTAATCTAAATTGCAGTGTAGAAATAAAGCAGCCAGTATTTACCCTGCACAGAAACAATATAACCCACCCAAATCTAAATCTTTCTGCACTTGTTACATCTGCCCCACCAGCAGTGCAACATGGTTTTGCCCAACTGCTTACTTTTTTTGTTTGCTAACAGCCCTGAATAACCCCCAATGTTCTTATTCACGTTCAACCACTTAGAAGATTGATAAATATTGGAAGAAATTATCTTCAGTTTTGTCTGGAACTGTGTGTGAGCTATTTTGAAATTTGTTTGCGCTCCATGTCCCTGCCATATTTAATAAACCTGTAGTGTGGCCCTTGTCACATGTTATATTTACTTGTTTTTATTTTATTTTTTTCTCTACAGTGTTTTTACATTTAAAAAGAGAAGTTCCCCTGATGGATCCGTGTCTACTAGTTCAATTCAGACAAAGCAGCAATTGTCACAAAAAGATAAAAATGTTAATATTGCGCAAGAAGTGCATTTCTCGAAAAACCACCTAACATCTTCAAACTTCAAGAAAAATGGCATAGTCAAGGGAGTCTTCTCTCCAGTCTGCATACAGTCATCACTTGCTTGTCCATCACTGATCTCTGAGAAACTTATTCTGGCAAATGGCCACAAGACCAGTGAGCATATTGCACAAGAAAACCCTTGTCCCAAGAAAACAGACTGCAATTCCTCTCTCAGCTCTGTTATCAGCCTGGAGGAATGGGATGATATGAATGATTTTGACACAGATGTGTCTCCTCCCAAGAGTCAGATTAGGAAATGTGGTAGAACACCACAGAAATGCAGTGAAACACAAACTGTGATTTCTCCCAAATCGCCATACCTTGAAATAGCACCCTCCATAAACACAGAGAATGTCAAGAACTCTAATGCAAATAAGTTTGTGGCTAATCCGTTGGACAGTGTCCTTACTGAAGTTAGTATGGATTCTGTTGTGTGTACAGGTCAGTTCTCTGTGCCTATTAATAATTCTTGACGCAATTGTGAATTAGTTTTGGCTGCGATGCAGCCTTTACTTGATGGCTATCATTTTGGATTTTTTTTGCTCGCATATGGTATTTGCCTAAGCTTCCAGTGTAATCATTTAAAGAAATTGGACTGATGAGGAGCACAGTATTTATTCTAATGCTCAGGCTCTGTTATGGTATTAACTTGCCACTAAATGCAGCTCTTTCTTTTTTAAGATTTATTGTATGACTACAACCTGTATTATGTGGATATTACCTTCCTGTAATGTTAGCAATATATAATATTTAAAAAAAATATATTTTTTTTAAATGAAATAGCAGAGAAATATTTTACAATATATATGTAATGTTTGTTATGCATCAGGGGCACCAAATCTTTTGGACTTGGTGATCTACTGTAACAACAGAAAAGCCTTCGCTGCATGTGGTGTGGGGATTGTCTCTCCGAAATCACACATTGGCCTCCACATGAAAAAAATACACATTGTTCCCCTGCAGGAAAAGAAAAACATTGTCCCTCACAAAAAACAAACATGCACAATTTTCCCAAACCCCAACATAAAGCCTGAACTGTCAAGAAAGGAGCTACCAAACATGGCAGTCCATCAGCAGAATCAGTGCAGACTCCAGAGCACTGTGCAGCGGGATTGCTGGCTGCTGCCACCATGCACAGCAGCATTGATTGGTCCTGTGTCTTGGTGTCGGCTGCACTGCGCAACGTGGCCCCCCCCACCCCATCCCCACTCGCCCTTTAATTGGCTCTCTGGCTGCAGCACTGGCAGAATGGAGGAGGCTGCCTCAGCGAATGAGAATCAGCCTAATTCCTATTGCCCGTCACCGTTACAGAGACTGCCAATGCTTCAGTTCTGCACAGTTAGCAAACAAGAATCAGCCTGATTCTTATGGGAACGTCTACCGTGATGAACTGGTCGAGTGTCTACAGTTTATGGCGATCAATACTTTGGCCAGCCTCTTATACATGATTTTAACTTTGTTCTATTTGCCACTTGCTAATTTCAATGTAGTGTGTTCCTCTCTCTGAACAATGTTAAATGGGTATTCTCTCTTAGATGAATGCACGAAAGATGCCAATGTAGAAATATATGATGGAGACCTTGATTCAGAAACCACAGAAGGGATAAAAACAATAATAGAGGATGAGTTTGATGCTGATTTTATTCCACCCTCTCCATCAAATAGCAGTGTGTCATCTCCACCAGTGCTCAGAGGTATTTGGTAAGCAGGACATGTTATATGGATGTCTCTCTGTCTTACTATCTCTGTCTATCTATCATATTATTATGAATAGTATGAAGCAGGTGCCATTATGTTTTTAATGTGCTACTGGGCTGCACAGAGGTACTGTATGTGCCTCCGCCATCAGAACAATGTCAGTGATACTGAACTATGACAAAGTCTGGAAAATGTTATTACTTGATATAAATGTTTTTTCAACATTTTGTCCTTTTCAGTTCATTGAAGAAATTGTCAGTTTCCTCTGGGACAGAAAAAGAGAGTGCTCCTGAAGTTCTGGCCGAGCAGTGCGTCTCCTCGCAGGGTAGGAAGCTGATCCATGTTTAATAGTACTATAAAACATTGAGAAGAGGCATGTTCATGTGTCCTTATGTTTTTTACAGCAGGGTGCAATGTGTCCCCTGAGCTCTGGACAATGATGTCAAAGATCTGTGACTTAGTCGATAAGATTCCATTGTCTGAGCTGCAGCTGCTGACTTGTGGGAAGGAGCTTCAGAAGCAGAGGGAAATGCGGTGTGTAAATGAGATGTGCTTGCACATTGACGTCTTCCTTTCACATCAGGGGGGAAACCTCCTGTGACTTTATGGTTAAATAACGACTAGATACCTTCAAGTCGACTAATCACGATTTAAATAATGACCAATGCTGTCTTTGTTATCTTCTTTTTTTTTTTTTTTTTTACCCTATCAAAATGTTTGACCCATGTTTATCTTATGCTCTCTTATTTAGCAGAAAACATTTTTTGTCAAGTGACTCGGTGTTGAAAACTTCGGCTGTAGGATTACCTGTGTTCTCCCCATGCCCATCTTCTACCAAAACAAGTGATTCTTCACAGATCTCTTTGCGTACCCCAACTGTAGATACTTCATGTCAAGGACCGTTGGGGAATGTTTTTAGATTTAACTCATTTGCTGCTACAGACAAGCTAAAAGCAAAAAGCCAAGAAAGTTCTGTGGATGTAGGCACCAAGTGTGGGCCCCAAACGCAGCCTAAAACACAGTTTTCCTTTAAACTGTCTGACTCCACTATAAAAGATTCATCCAGTCTCCAGGACTCTGTTTTCACTGTTAGCCAATTCAACACACCACACAATGAGAAACCAATTACTTCCAGCACATGTGCCAGACCTTCTATTCATCCCCCAAAGACATTGAACAATGATGATGACCTAGACTTTAATATTGACAACTTTGATATTGAAGACTTTGATGATGATATCCAGTGCATAGACAGCCCTATAGCACCACCTGTTGGCAAAACTGTACCATCACCATATCCTACGATAAGGGAAGCACCTTCAGTTAAAAAGTGCAGCAGCACAGCTTCTTTAAAGAGCCCTATTAGAACCTCTCATCCTTCTGGTCTATCAGGTAAGCACTGCAAACTATAATGTAACATACGCTTCTCTTTTCAAAAGCGATTGAGCTCCTTATTCATTAACTGGATACAAAGTGAGAGCATTACTGATGTAATTGTAGTGTTTTCAGGAAAATTAGGAATTGGACACGTATATTACTGTGTTTGTAGTTATATGTGTGTATATTTTATATATAAAATCAGTGAAGTCTGTATGACAATTTCAATATTTCAGTTTAATAGTGACAGGTGGAGACCCGCACCATCAGGCTGATGGCTTACCTGGTCCTCTGGTAGCCCAATGCTTTTGGTTTTACGAGACTTGTTGTATTGGGATTGCCTGCTATCAGTTTTACCTTTTAGCTTTTCCTTTAGACCGAAAGGGCTGAAAAGCTAGAACTTTAGGTTTGAAATTGTATGTGGAAGGAAACTTTACTTCCTTGAAGTCTGCTTCTGACTCTGATTCTTTACTAAAAAAAATATATATAGAAAAGGGCAAAGATTCCAAATCCTTCTTAGATTCTGAATCCGCTTTCCACATACGTAACCAAACTGCTCTACGAGCAGCTATTGTTGAAGCTGATGCCCTGGAGGCAATAGTACCCACATCCAATGCGGCTTCTTCCAAGAACATTGCAGCCTGTTTTATATGTGCTATATGGGATTTTTGCTTTCTAGATCCTATTGAAAAATCCCCCTCCAATGCAGCCTTTGCCATCCAAGCTGAAGCCATGGCTGGCCTTATGACTGCCCCAGACAGGGAAAAAATGGTTGTTAGAAAACCATCCACTCTCCTATCCGTGACATCATTTAATGATGTTGAAGGCAAAGGTAATGTAGATTTTTGCACTAATCGAATCACATGCGTATCTACTTTAGGAGCCACCTCCCTTTTTAAACATACCCCAGCTGGAAGAGGATAATTGGAATTCCATTTCTTAGTCATTCTAAACTTCTAATTAGGTGTAGCCCAAGCCTCTTCCATGATATCCGTCAGCTGATCTGACCCTGGAAACTCGGTCTTAACTGTTTTGGGATATTTAAATACAGGTGCCTTGGATTTTATCACGGACTCGGCTGAATACTCTAAGGATAGAATGGCTTTCATAGCTTTAATTAACTCGGCTATATCCACTGAGCTGAGACCTTCCTCTTCCTTTTTGTATGGTGAAGTAGAATTAATTGAGCTTTCATCCTCCGATGAATCCTCATCTGAAGCATGTGTAGCCTGTGAGGATGAAGATTTACTTACAACCGGTTTATCAGCCTGTTTCTTTGAGAGGCAGCTGCTGGAAGTGATACACCACAGGTGGGAAGCTGCATGTAAGGGTTAATTGTGTAACCTATCCCTGGTACAGGAGTTGGAGCAATTATCCTTTCAGCTATACTGGATAAAGTCTGTGCAAACACAGGCCAAGGTGGATCAACCTGCACCTGAATCTGCCTTGTATTTTTTAAGAACCCCTGGTGAACTAAAATAATTTGCACACAAACCATCCTGAACCAGGTCCTGAGATGATAACACAGCTTTGCAAGGCAAACTTGATATGAGTGTTGATGTGAGTGTATATTCCTCACCTTTGCTGCTCTTAGACATCATAAATAATCAACACTTCCACAGTGTACTACACAATTTGTGACCTGTAATCACTTTAAGCTTCTTAATGTGACATACAATCCGACCCTACCCATGCACCAGCATTGAGGATCGGAATAGAACATAACTGACAGAATATAGTAAAGTCAGCAATCACACTAGCAGTCAGTCACATGTTATACATTAGTATAATAAGCAATATGAGCACATCAACTACAACTACATTTCAAGTATGTAGGAGAACATATTACTGAATCATGTTTAAACAGATCTACCATATTCAGACGCGTTGCGAAAGAAACAGTAAATGTATACAGACTCATATGCAGTAGGCACTTATCTAACTACTCATGCTCAAAAAGGTAGATAGAGACTTAGTGCTGTATTACCCGTACTCAGTAAAGTGGAATACAGGGAGAATTACCTCGCTTCCAGGACCGATCAATACGTTAAGGAACGCTGAGTGGATCCAGACGCTACTAGTGTATACTGCTGCTCCATGAACCTATAGTGAACACATATGCTCAGTGAACACAGATGCACCAGTCACACAGCCGCCTATTTTGCGACTGGGTCCCCTTCGTGTACAGCGTCTGAGATGGAAGTGGGAAACAGTTCATGGCGGGAGACTCAGAGGAAACTGGTCATGAACCGGGGGGAGGGGCGACCAGGAGAAGTCTGACTCCCCACTGCTGACATCAACCATAGGGATCGCGGCCTCATGCTATTCCTGGAGCCTCTGATCTCTAAGGCCGAGCGCTGGTGCACCCAAGGTGGCAGCCGCGTCAGCGACTGTTTTGTAGTCTCCTTCCCAAACCAGTGCAGCTGTGTCCGTATTCCCCTTCTAAACAAAACCGATGCCTTACCTTCTCCCCGTGCTCCGGCCACAGCCTGGTAACGTCTGCTGGAACTGCTAGTATATCGACAGACGCCCGCCGAAACAGCACTGTACTCGTGGGTAAGCGTTGTCGCGACCCGGCGGAGAGTTGTTGGAGCGAGTCTTTCTAAGGTACGTATAAGACGCTGTTTAAAAAGATTGCTCAGAATACTAGTAAGACTATAAAAATAATATAAGAAAGCTTAGGGCTGCTAAAAACCAGCAGCCCTCTGACCATGGTCCGGCTCTTGCCGCACCAAACAAAAAACTGATTTGCCTGAGCCAGGAGGAGGGGATATATGGACGAGTCTGTTGCATGCTGGGAGGCCGGAAAGCTTTGACTGATTGGTGCAAATCTGCTGTCGCTTCATCATATCCCATTGTTATCCTGTGGATAACCTGTAGTCCCTGCCGGAGAAATATAATTTAATAAACCGTGATTTGATTACTGGTTACTCAGAACCAAGACTAAGATGATTTGCTTCTGGTTACCTGTGATGAGTAACTTGTATGTATATGCCCCACGGGTTATATACACATCAAATTTTAAGGCTGTTCATCTTTACCAGGGAAATGCAATTTGGGGTGACCCCTAAAGATTGAAATTGGGGATTTCCTACAATATTCCAACAGTTCTTCTCGAACATGCTAGGCTGAATCTCCAGCTATGTGACCACAATAGGATTTGTACACACACTCTAATAAAGCCTATCAGAAGGTCTATACTTTTTTTTTTTAATAAAGTAATTTTTATTAAGTAGTCTGGAGATTAAAGGTACAGACATTGCAGGACATAATCATATCTCAAACATTACATACATTCACATGAGTCAGAGCCATGTTTTACTCATATTTTACATCAATGAGATATCAGAATATTTTCAATAAAGATGTATACAAGGATTTCCTAATGTTCAGAGTCTCATGGTCTACAAAATCCGCACCCAACTATATTAGTCCTCATTATTTTTTATATTTAAACCCGTATTCTAAACTTATAAAAAACTAACAAACAACCAAAGAGAAGGGCAAGGAAGGCAATTTAAAAGGAGTAATCTGATTCAGAGCTCCACTAGTCATACACGTGTGTAAGTATTTGGGCTCGCAGGGCCCAACCGTCACATCTCAGTACGCTTTCAGGCATAGTAATTTATTGACATGCTTGCACTTCAGTGTCTACTGTATCTGGGGAACAGGATGAGAGTGGGGAGAATCTAGCCATGGAGACCAGACTTTTTCAAACTTAGCTGTTGCGTTTTGCTTCATGTAGACATATCTTTCCTTAGTTATGGTGTCATTAATTAAGGCCCTAAGTGCAGATATTAATGGTCCTTTGGGGGCCATCCACAGTCTTGCAATGCAAACCTTAGCCAAGGCACATACATTTAGAGCATAGAGACCCATTGAAACAGACTCAGGAGCAAGGCACCCCATTCCCAATATACAGAATTGTGGGGTAAGCAGTTCGCCAGGCACTCCCGTACTCTCCAGAATTGACCCGACCCCCGACCAGAACACCCTCAACCTCGGGCAGTCCCATACTAGATGCCAGTATGTTCCCACCGCCCCCCCACACTTAGGACAGAGATTAGATCTACCCGTCTCGAATGTAGCCAGCCTAGCTGGAGTCATATATGTTCTGTGTAAAATGAAGAATTGAATCTGCTGATATCTAAGGGATTTGGTAACCTTAGCAGGGTATTCTAAAGCGAGGACCCAGTCCTCCTCATCTATTGGACCCAAATCCTCCTCCCATTTTCCACGGAGACGTGTCAAAGGGTCCTCATGGAGCTTGGTAAGAAGATATCCATACGCAAGTGAGACCATCTTAGCCTGACCCAAAGTGGTCACAAATGTCTTGATGGGGAATGGGAGGATTCGCGGGGGTGATTCAGTAAATTGGGTCTGGAGGGCATGACGAAGCTGGAGGTATCTGAAGAAGTAGGAGTTGGGCAGGTCAAACTCATCCCTCAGTTGTTGAAAGGATTTTAGTGTATTATCTAGATATAGTTGAGAGACAGAGATCACCGATCTAGGGGCCCACACCTCCCGCCCCTCAAGTGCATGCAGTTCAGGGAGCCAGTCAGAGTACCACAAGGGGGTATCCGGGTCTAGGTCGTCATATCTCAAGAGGTCTCTCAGGGCCCGCCAAATCTTTAGGGCCTGAAAAATGATAGGGGGAAGAAACCTAGCTATGCTCCCACTCAGTAACACCTGCATAGGAGAGAGGTGGGGAAAATAACAGCGGATAAACTCACAATGCAAAGAGTCAGTCTCAGAGTTCTGTGCCCATATAGTGATATGAGTCAGCTGAGCAGCGAAGTAATATACCTGAAAGTTAGGTAGAGCCAGGCCGCCGTCAGATCTCTGTCTGGTAAGGGTATTTAGCTGTATCCTAGGTCTTTTATTAGCCCAGATCAGTGAGGACAGAACGCTGTTCAATTTTCTAAAAAATATTGGATAGATATATACCGGGGATTGGAGAATGATATATAGGAGTTTGGGCAGTATAATCATTTTAATGAGATTAACCCTGCCAGAGACCGTTAGTGGAAGCTTACACCAAGTCTTGGATTTGCCCATGACCCACTGCATGGTCGGTTCCAGATTCAGGGGGACAAAATCAGAAGGGTCGTTAGTTATTTGGATTCCAAGGTACTTAAACTGTACCGTCCATCTCAATGGTAGGGGGATTCTGGAAACAGCAGGAGGGGGGCCTATGACTGGCATAATGTAAGATTTAGGCCAGTTAATTCTAAGGCCCGAATAATCTCCAAAGCTTTCTATCACACGCAGCAGGGTGGGCATTGACTTGGCGTAATCCTGCAAAAACAACAACATGTCATCGGCATAGAGAGCTATCCTATCCTCACGCGATCCTGTACATATTCCCACAATATCTGGGTGCGATCTAATCAAGCATGCCAGGGGCTCAATGGCCAAGGCAAACAGCGTAGGGGACAGAGGGCAACCCTGTCTAGTACCCCGGGTCAATTGAAAAGATGGGGATACATAGCCATTCACCAAGATCCTGGCACTCGGATGTTGATACAATAGTTTAATCCATTTTATATAGTTGGGTCCAAATCCCATACGAGCCAAGACCTCCCACAAATAAGCCCACTCAATACTGTCAAAGGCCTTGGCCGCGTCCAGCGAGACCACAGCCGAGTCAGAAGGGGATTCGTGTGGGAGCTGTAAAATGGTATGTAATCTACGTAAATTGATAGACGTGGACTTTCCTGGCATGAAGCCAGTCTGGTCCGGGTGAATGAGGGAGGATATCACTGTGTTGAGCCGTATTGCCAATATCTTTGCCAGGATCTTGGCATCGGTGGGAATCAGGGAAATCGGTCTATAGGAGTCTAGAGATTTAGGGTCTTTACCGGGTTTTGGGATCACTATTATAACTGCCTCTGACATGGAGGGGGGGAGATCGTTACTGGCAAATATATCTAAGTACAGGGCATGTAGCCTGGGGCCAAAAAAATCAATATGATTCTTGTACACCTCGGAGGGAATTCCGTCACATCCCGGAGCCTTGCCATTAGGGGACATACCGATGGCCGCAGTCACCTCCTCAAGCGCCAAAGGTGCCTCCAGCATCTCGCAGGCCTCGGAGGAGAGCGCAGGCAGCGGAACGCCCCCCATGTAGCACGAAAGATCAGAAGTAGAGCGCTGCAACTGTGAATTATAAACCTCAGAAAAGTATGATCGGAATAACAGCGCAATGTCCGGAGTGGTGTCAACAAAGGAGCCATCCGCTCCGGACATTTGAGTGATCGTGGTCCCAGGCCGATCGTAATGTACAAGGCGGGCCAGGAGGCCCCCCGTCCTATCAGCCTGCATATATACATTTGTAGCTTTGAAAAGAAGGGAGCGAGAGTTTCTATCAGACAGGTGGGCCAACCAAACTGACTGAGCCACCAGCCATCGTGTCTTTGTCTCGGGGGCGCTGTCAGACAAATATTGGGACTCTAGGTCTCTAGCATCTTTTTCAAGGGCCTGTTCTCTTTCCCTAGAGGCCATTTTATGAGCCGCTATTCGTCCAATATATGAGCCTCTCAAGAACGCCTTAAACGAGTCCCAAACTACTGTACCCGGGGCAGACCCTACATTGTCGCCAAAGTACCCCTCCCATTGAGTCTCCAAGTCATCGCAGTTCCCGAGCTGGGTCAGCCAAGAGGGGTGCAGTTTCCAATAGGAGTGCCCCCTCTGACTGTCCACAGCGATAGTCATCATCTGAGGGGAGTGGTCAGAGACCCCTCGAGCCTCGTAGTGGACGTCAATTATCCTAGGGACGAGGGTGGGGGACACCAGCATCAGGTCAATTCTGGAGAAGGAGCCATGAGTGCTGGAGAAGCAGGAGAACTGACGAACCGCAGGGTGATGAAGTCGCCACACATCTACCCATTGCAAACTATTGAGAAAATCCGCAAACTTGGTAGGACCACCTCCCACCATCGCAGCCTGTGGGGAATGCCATCGGTCCATAGACAGATCCAGGACGTTATTAAAATCTCCCACGCAAATCACTGGGGTATTAGGGGAGGGGGCTATGAAGGACGCAGCTTGTTGCAGTACATTATATGAGAAAGGAGGGGGGACATACACTGCTAAGATGTAATAGGGCTGGGAGTTCAGCTTACACTCTATAAATACATATCTTCCATACGGGTCAGTTTTAATCGATATCAACTCGAATTGCACTGTCTTCTTAATCAGAACAGAGACACCCCTAGAAAAGGAGGAGTGGGAGGCATGATATGCCCAGCCCACCCAGGCCCGCCGTAAGGACAGTAACCTATGTCCCTCCAAGTGGGTCTCACTGAGGCATGCAATATCCGGGTCATATTTCTTAATCATATTTAGTATCAAAGAACGTTTGATATTATTATTCAGACCTCGAACATTCCATGCTAGAATTTTCAGATCAATCATGACCCCCTACAAGCTCTATACACCTCCCGGATGGAGAAGGTCTATACTTTAATACTACAATCATCCCATTAGCACTACCAGTGGCAGTTCTGTTAGTAAACCATTACCCCACTGGTTCCTAAACTTTTTTGAATCACATTCAGTTGTGTGGTGAGGGGCAGGATTTGCTTCTGTTTGTCCACATATTTTATGATTGGCAGCCACCAGCACTGGATTTGCCTTTTACATTGACCAGAAATGATTTAAATTAATCCTGAACCACCAATCCAAGGCACCCCTGCAAGTGTCCTGAGGCACCCCAGGGTGTCACCGCACACAGTTGGAGAACCACTGCATTAACCTTTTAAGGGGTGTATTTATCACCAACCATATTTCTAAATCTGTTGCTAGCTGATAATCACACACCAAATCTCTATCTATTTATTTATTTTTATGGTTGGGATGCTGGGACAGAGCTTCCGAAATAGCCCTCTCTCAGCCAAGGGCCAAGAGCAAAATGATAGCAACTGATATCCCTTTGCTTCCGGGTTCGGACCTGGTGGGCATACTGCGCATCGAGCTGCATATGCATCGGAGCCGATAAAGAGGAAAAATACACCATTCCGGAGCTTGGATAACCTCCCCTTTTGTGGGATACCCCAAAATTTCTATTTGTGGGGAATTTCGCACAAAATGTATTTAATAAATATTCTACTAAATGTTTCTCATTAGCAATTCACAAGCATGCCTTTGTCAGTGGCTCTGCATTTAGCAGCTATCCCTTATTGCAACCCACTCCTGTTTTCTGAGCGGTTTCTCTTCTCAGCAGAGCTGTATCAGAATACAGACTTATTTGAGATACAGACAACTGTAGTAGCAATCTGGAAAAAAAGGAATATATCCAATTTTGCAGGACACTTGTAGAAGAAACCCCTTTTAAATTCTGTCTACTGTATATCTTTTCCTTCTTCATTATACTTTCTCTTTCATCCACTAGGGGACACTGGAGATCTCAGACAGCTGGGGTGTGAAGGATGCAGATTGTGCTACCTCCAATCTAAAAAAAAAAAAATTATGCAAAGCTGGCTCCTTCCCCTTCACGCCCCCTAATCCCTCCAGTTTGAAAATTTGTGCTGGAGGTAGCGGATCCAGAAAGTAGCTCTTGCTCTTTGAGAGAGAATTTTTTATATTAAAACTTGCTGAGCAAACCTTGCCTAACAGAAAGGAAGGTGAAGGCTCCCAGAAACTGTGGTGAGAGTTTTAAGTGAGACAAAGATCCCGTTGAGAAGGGATCGACATCTCACCCAGAGGATCTGGATCAGAGAGCTGTGAGTAGGCGCGCAGGCTGAAATATACAGGGCAGCTTAATCCCTTATAGGCATTAGGTTTATTTCCCCACAGCAGAGCTTTCAGCGCGACAGGTGGCTAGGCTGTGACAGCCGTTCGGTTTATGGGTCACGCAGCGGCAGGCGGTCAGTAACCCGGAGCAGGGCTCAGAGCACAGACTGTGGGAAAAGCTGTGACGCGCTGCTGAGGGGGGAGCAAGCGGTGAGAGATACCAAAGTTGAAGACTTGGCCAGGCTATAAATTGGCAGCAGGCAAGCGGAGCTCTGGACAGCAGGCTTAAGAATTAGAGTAAACTCAGACAATCCGCTCCAGTTAGGGGAGACAAGGCTGCGATGTGTAGTAAAAAATGCAGTGACTGCCATGTTAATTTTTCTAACGTCCTAGTGGATGCCGGGGACTCCGTAAGGACCATGGGGAATAGACGGGCTCCGCAGGAGACTGGGCACTCTAAAGAAAGATTCAGTACTATCTGGTGTGCACTGGCTCCTCCCTCTATGCCCCTCCTCCAGACCTCAGTTAGAATCTGTGCCCGGCCAGAGCTGGGTGCTCCTAGTGGGCTCTCCTGAGCTTGCTAGAAAAGAAAGTATTTTGTCAGGTTTTTTATTTTCAGAGAGCTTCTGCTGGCAACAGACTCTTTGCTACGTGGGACTGAGGGGAGAGTAGCAAACCTACTCACTGCAGCTAAGTTGCGCTTCTTAGGCTACTGGACACCATTAGCTCCAGAGGGATCGAACACAGGTACCTAACCTTGATCGTCCGTTCCCGGAGCCGCGCCGCCGTCCCCCTCGCAGAGTCAGAAGTACAGAAGCCGCAGAAGCAAAAAGACATCGAAATCGGCGGCAGAAGACTCCTGTCTTCACTTAAGGTAGCGCACAGCACTGCAGCTGTGCGCCATTGCTCCCGCAGCACACCCACACACTCCGGTCACTGTAGGGTGCAGGGGGGGGCGCCCTGGGCAGCAATTAAGATACCTGATGGCAAAAGTATACATATATACAGTCAGGCACTGTATATATGTGCGAGCCCCCGCCATTTTTACACATGAGAAGCGGGACAGAAGCCCGCCGCTGAGGGGGCGGGGCCTTCTTCCTCAGCACACCAGCGCCATTTTCTCTTCACAGCTCCGCTGGAAGGACGCTCCCCAAGCACTCCCCTGCAGTATACAGGTGCAATAGAGGGTAAAAAAGAGAGGGGGGGCACATAAATTTAGGCGCAGAGATAGATTATATATATATATATATATATATATATATATATATATATATATATAAAAAAAACAGCAGCTACTGGGTAAACACTAAGGTACAGTGTAATCCCTGGGTTATATAGCGCTGGGGTGTGTGCTGGCATACTCTCTCTCTGTCTCTCCAAAAGCCTTTGTGGGGTCCTGTCCTCAGTCAGAGCGTTCCCTGTATGTGTGCGGTGTGTCGGTGCGCCTGTGTCGACATGTTTGATGAGGAAGGATACGTAGAGGCAGAAGAAGTGCAAATAGATGTGGTGTCGCCCCCGACAGGGCCGACACCTGATTGGATGGATATGTGGAAGGTGTTAAATGATAATGTAAGCTCCTTACATAACAGATTGGATAAAGCTGTAGCCTTGGGACAGTCGGGGTCTCAACCCATGCCTGCTCCCACAGCGCAGAGGCCGTCAGGGTCTCAAAAGCGCCTAATATCCCAGTTAGTTGACACGGAATCTGATTCCAGTGTCGATGACGATGATGCAAAGTTGCAGCCTAAAATGACTAAAGCCACCCGCTACATGATTGTGGCAATGAAGGATGTGTTACACATTTCTGAGGAAAATCCTGTCCCTGACAAGAGGATTTATATGTATGGGGAGTAAAAGCAAGAAGTGGCTTTTCCCCCGTCACATGAATTGAATGAATTATGTGAAAAAGCGTGGGATTCCCCTGATAGGAAGGTAGTAATTTCCAAGAGATTGCTGATGGCGTATCCTTTCCCGCCAACGGACAGGTTACGCTGGGAATCCTCCCCCAGGATAGACAAGGCGTTGACACGCTTATCTAAGAAGGTGGCCCTGCCAGCTCAGGATACGGCCGCCCTAAAGGATCCTGCGGATAGAAAGCAGGAAGCTATCCTAAAGTCTGTTTACACACATTCTGGTACGCTGCTGAGGCCAGCAATTGCTTCGGCCTGGATGTGTAGTGCGGTAGCAACATGGACGGATACTCTGTCTGAGGAGTTAGATACCCTGGACAGGGACTCTGTTCTAATGACCCTGGCTCATATCAAGGACGCGGTCCTATATATGCGGGATGCCCAGAGGGACATTTGCCTGCTGGGCTCTAGAGTAAACGCAATGTCCATTTCTGCCAGAAGGGTCTTATGGACTCGGCAATGGACAGGGGATACTGACTGTAAAAAACACATGGAGGTTTTACCTTTATAAGGGTGAGGAATTGTTTGGGGACGGTCTCTCAGACCTAGTTTCCACAGCTACGGCTGGGAAGTCAAATTTCTTGCCTTATGTCCCGCCACAGCCTAAGAAAGCACCGTATTACCAAATGCAGTCCTTTCGTTCGCAAAAGAGCAAGAAAGTCAGAGGTGCATCCTTTCTTGCCAGAGGCAGGGGTAGAAGAAAGAGGCTGCACCACGCAGCTAGTTCCCAGGAACAAAAGTCCTCCCCGGCTTCCACTAAATCCACCGCATGACGCTGGGGCTCCACAGGCGGAGCCAGGAGCCGTGGGGGCGCGTCTCCGACATTTTAGCCACCAGTGGGTTCGCTCACGGGTGGATCCTTGGGCTATACAAGTTGCGTCTCAGGGATACAAACTGGAATTCGAGGTGACGCCCCCTCACCGTTACCTAAAATCGGCCTTGCCAGCTTCCCCCATGGAAAGGGAGGTAGTGCTGGCAGCAATTCACAAGTTATACCTCCAGCAGGTGGTTGTAAAGGTTCCTCTCCTTCAACAGGGAAGGGGTTACTATTCCACTATGTTTGTAGTACCGAAACCGGACGGTTAGGTCAGACCCATCTTGAATTTAAAATCCCTGAACATTTATCTGAAGAAATTTAAGTTCAAAATGGAATCGCTCAGAGCGGTCATTGCAAACCTGGAAGAGGGGGATTTTATGGTGTCTCTGGACATCAAGGATGCTTACTTGCATGTCCCCATTTATCCACCTCATCAGGAGTACCTCAGATTTGTGGTACAGGACTGTCATTACCAATTCCAGACGTTGCCGTTTGGGCTCTCCACGGCACCGAGAATATTTACCAAGGTAATGGCGGAAATGATGGTGCTCCTGAGAAAGCAAGGAGTCACAATTATCCCACACTTGAACGATCTCCTCATAAAGGCAAGGTCCAGAGAGCAGTTGCTGATCAGCGTAGCACACTCTCAGGAAGTGTTGCAACAGCACGGCTGAATTCTGAATATCCCAAAATCGCAGCTGATTCCTACGACGCGTCTGCCCTTTCTGGGCATGATTCTGGACACCGACCAGAAGAAGGTGTTTCTCCCAGCGGAGAAGGCTCGGGAGCTCGTGACTCTAGTCAGAGACCTCTTAAAACCGAAACAGGTGTCGGTGCATCACTGCACGCGAGTCCTGGGAAAGATGGTGGCATCATACGAAGCCATTCCCTTCGGCAGGTTCCATGCGAGGATCTTTCAGTGGGATCTGTTGGACAAGTGGTCCGGATCGCATCTTCAGATGCATCGGCTGATCACCCTGTCCCCCAGGGCCAGGGTGTCTCTTCTGTGGTGGCTGCAGAGTGCTCACCTTCTCGAGGGCCGCAGGTTCGGCATACAGGACTGGGTCCTGGTGACCACGGATGCGAGCCTCCGAGGATGGGGGGCAGTCACTCAGGGAAGAAACTTCCAAGGGTTGTGGTCAAGTCAGGAGGCTTGTCTGCACATAAATATCCTGGAACTAAGGGCCATATACAACGCCCTGAGTCTAGCGGAGCCTCTGCTTCGCAACCAACCGGTGCTGATTCAGTCAGACAACATCACCGCAGTGGCTCATGTAAACTGCCAGGGCGGCACAAGAAGCCATGGCGGAAGCCACCAGGATTCTTCGTTGGGCGGAGAATCACGTGCAAGCACTGTCAGCAGTGTTCATTCCGGGAGTGGACAACTGGGAAGCAGACTTCCTCAGCAGGCACGACCTCCACCCGGGAGAGTAGGGACTTCATCTAGAAGTCTTCACGCAGATTGCAAGTCGGTGGGAACTGCCACAGGTGGACATGATGGCGTCCCACCTCAACAAAAAGCTAAAAAGGTATTGCGCCAGGTCAAGAATCCTAGCAGAAAAGGGCATTCCGGATGAAGTTATTCCTACACTGATAAAGGCTAGGAAGGACGTGACAGCTAAGCATTATCACCGTATATGGCGAAAATATGTTGCTTGGTGTGAGGCCAGGAAGGCCCCTACAGAGGAATTCCAGCTGGGTCGATTCCTGCACTTCCTACAGTCAGGTGTGACTATGGGCCTAAAATTAGGGTCCATAAAGGTCCAGATTTCGGCCCTATCCATCTTCTTTCAAAAAGAACTGGCTTCACTGCCTGAGGTTCAGACGTTTGTTAAGGGAGTGCTGCATATTTAGCCCCCTTTTGTGCCACCAGTGGCATCTTGGGATCTTAACGTGGTGTTGGATTTCCTGAAATCCCACTGGTTTGAGCCACTTAAGACCGTGTAACTAAAGTATCTCACGTGGAAAATGGTCATGCTGTTGGCTTTAGCTTCGGCTAGGCTGGTGTCAGAATTGGCGGCTTTGTCATGTAAAAGCCCCTATCTGGTTTTCCATATGGACAGGGCAGAATTGCGGACTCGTCCGCAGTTTCTGCCAAAGGTGGTGTCATCTTTTCATTTGAACCAACCTATTGTGGTGCCTGCGGCTACTCGTGACTTGGAGGACTCCAAGTTGCTGGACGTAGTCCGGGCTTTGAAGATTTATGTAACCAGAACGGCTGGTGTCAGGAAGACTGACTCGCTGTTTATCCTGTATGCATCCAACAAGCTGGGTGCTCCTGCTTCAAAGCAAACTATTGCTCGCTGGATCTGTAACACGATTCAGCAGGCTCATTCTGCGGCGGGATTGCCGCAGCCGAAATCAGTGAAAGCCCATTCCACAAGGAAGGTGGGCTCTTCTTGGGCGGCTGCCCGAGGGGTCTCGGCATTACAGCTTTGCTGAGCTGCTACTTGGTCGGGTTCAAACACTTTTGCAAAATTCTACAGGTTTGATACCCTGGCTGAGGAGGACCTTGTGTTTGCCCATTCGGTGCTGCAGAGTCATCCGCACTCTCCCGCCCGTTTGGGAGCTTTGGTATAATCCCCATGGTCCTTACGGAGTCCCCAGCATCCACTAGGACGTCAGAGAAAATAAGAATTTACTCACCGGTAATTCTATTTCTCGTAGTCCGTAGTGGATGCTGGGCGCCCGTCCCAAGTGCGGACTTTCTGCAATACGTGTATATAGTTATTGCTTAACAAAGGGTTATGGTTATGTAGCATCGGTTGAGTGATGCTCAGTTGTTGTTCATACTGTTAACTGGGTAAGTTTATCACAAGTTGTATAGTGTGATTGGTGTGGCTGGTATGAGTCTTACCCTGGATTCCAAAATCCTTTCCTTGTAATGTCAGCTCTTCCGGGCACAGTTTCCTTAACTGAGGTCTGGAGGAGGGGCATAGAGGGAGGAGCCAGTGCACACCAGATAGTACTGAATCTTTCTTTAGAGTGCCCAGTCTCCTGCGGAGCCCGTCTATTCCCCATGGTCCTTACGAAGTCCCCAGCATCCACTACGGACTACGAGAAATAGAATTACCGGTGAGTAAATACTTATTTTTCTGCAAGGCGCGCAGTTAGAGCAGGCGGACCTCCCTGAGGGGGAGGTCTCATTAGGTGATTGACATGTGAGTCACTCAGTATATGTTATTATGTCTATGACAGCACTGCCTGCGGCTAGAAAAGTTTTTCTAAAGAGCTCTCCTGACAGATCATTCTGAACAAAGGAAATGGCATGTTTTCTTCTAAAGGACACTGCTGACAGGTCCTGCAGAGCAACAGAAACTCAACCTGATCAACTCAAGCTGTTTCAACAGTTAGTGTTGTGAGGGTTGTATACGTCAGGCTGGTAGAAAAAAAAATATTAACACTCTATCTATCTATCTATCTATCTATCTATCTATCTATCTATCTATCTATCTATCTATCTATCTATCTATTATATATGTGTGTGTGTGTATATGTATATATATATATATATATATATATATATATATATATATATATATATATATATTTATATATTTATTTATTTATTTCCAGCTGGGTGACTCCGTGTTCATTCTCCCTATATCCCTAAGGTCTTTCTCTTCCTATTCTAATAGGGTGAAAGTACTGCTGATTGGTGTGTTTTTGTGTGTGTGTGTTTGTTTGTTTGTTTTTAACATGTCTAAAGCACCAACCAAGACCACAAAGACTTGCTATGTATGCTCAAAATGTGAGAAAAAGAGCACTAGTGTTGTCGGCTCTGGGGTGTGCGACACATGTTTGGGAATGGATGCTCAACCTGGGAGCAGTGGTCCGCCTGGGTCATGGGAACATGCCCTGGCAGATATTTCTAAGAAAATGGCGGAATCCCGCAAACAACGTTTAGAATGGGCTGCTGGTTTTTCCAAGACTATGGAGGAATTCCTAATTAGAATAGCTCCTCCTGCACAGGTAGAAAAGAATGTGCGTAAAGTGGTTAAGAGACCCCTCCCTATCCTGCAAAAATAATCTGAAGAGGAGATGGGTCTCATAGATGATGATGAGGAGTGAGAGTCACTTGAGGCAATAATAGACGTCAGTCCTCAGGAGGAGGACACCGAGGTCAAGGGGTTAGACTCCCTTATTGAAGAGGTAAAACAGGTCCTTTATCTTCAAAGAGGAAAAGGTTATGGAACCTGATGTATTTGATTTATTTGAGTCTCAGAAACCTCAAACAGCAGTTTTTCCAATTCCTCAGACTCTCCAGAATCAAATGGGAGAAGCATGGAAGCAGCCAGATAGACGCTTCCAGATTCCCAAGAAGTTTACAGCAAATTACCCTCTACCCATGGGTGTCATGTCTAAGTGGGAGGTCCTACCGATGGTGGATGCATCTTTGGCTAGATTGTCAAAGAAGACAATTTTACCTATACCTAACATGACACTAAAGGATGTGTTAGATCGTGAATTGGATACAACACTAAAATCGATCTTTGTGGCGGCAGGACCTACAATTGTAAGTGCTTGGGTTAATAAGGCTGTTGTTGCATGGGCCAGTCAAATTGGTCAACAACCAGGAAGAGACAGTTTGGTTAGTGAAACATATCCGTGAGTTGGCTACATACATTTGCCAAGCTACAAAGGATGCTAGCAGGATAGTGTGACACATCTCGGCTTTGGCTATGTTGGCCAGAAGGATTCTGTGGCTCAGAGAATGGCAAGTCGATTCTGATTCCAAGAAGGCGGTGGAGGCGATTCCCTTTGTAGGGGAAGCTTCATTTGGGCCATAATTGGACAAGTGGAAATCGCAAGCTACTGCGGGAAAATCTACTTTTCTGCCTACCACGTATCCTAGAACTACGCCACCGGTCAGAAGAAATTACTCTGTTCAGTTCATTTAGGTCTCCATTCTTTCGAGCTAGAGGAAGAGGTTTTGTCAGTTAACGTGGAAACAGGATCTCCTATGGTTGGCACACGGTTGGAAAGGTTTCAACACCTGGGCTGAAACCTCACCAGAAGTCTGCACCAACAATATTATTTCCCAGGGTTGCAAGATAGTTTCTGAACCGACCTCACAGTCGGCATTAGAAATGGCTATACAAAGTTGCGTCAGACCGAAGTAGTTTTACCTGTCCCACCTTCTCAAAGAGGAACGGGATTTTATTCAAATCTTTTTGTAGTGCCAAAACCGGATGGGTCAGTCAGACTATTCCTCAACTTAAAGGTGTTAAATCAATTCCTGACAAATTACATATTCAAGATGGAATCCATACAGTCAGTTATTGCGGGCACCAAGCCTATTTACGGTTTGCAGTGGGCAAGAATCATCTGTTCAGAGCTCTACCGTTCGGCCTATCATCAGCCCAGAGTGTCTTCACAAAGATCATGGCAGTCATGGTGGCGAAATTGAGATCGTTAGGGATAACGATAATACCGTATCTGGACCACCTCCTTATAAAGGCTCCCTCTCAGGACCAGTTGATCCGGGATATTCAGATCACTCATCAGTTTCTGATCCAACACGGCTGGATCATAGACTTCAAGAAATCCAATCTGCAACCAACGCAGAGGATTCAATTCCTGGGCCTCGTTTTAGACACTATTCAAATGAAGGTGTTTCTCCCAGAAGACATGATTCGAGACCTCAAGGAAATGGTGCGTCAAGTTCTACAGAACCAGACGATCTCTCTGCATCTTTGTGTATGGCTTTTAGGAAAGATGGTAGCTTCCTTCGAAGCGATCCAATAAGGCAGACTACATTCCAGACCCTTTTAGCTGAATCTGATTGCTCAGAGTCAGGCATGCATTTACTTCACTGAAGGATTTGCTTGTCGCCAAAGGCCAGGACCTCGTTAATTTGGTGGTCTGTCCACAAGATTCTAGCTGCGGGAAAGAGGTTTGGAATCTGGGGTTGGAAGATTTTTGACTACAGATTCCAGTCTCTGAGGATGGGGTGCAGTACTGGACAGCCATCAGTTTCAGGGATGATTAGCAACGCAGGAGAGCAGTCTCCCGATAAATGTACTGGAGTTAAGAGCCATTTACAATGCACTTCTTCTGGCGGAAAACCTAGTATTGGCTCAGCATGTGAGAGTTAATGAAGGTCAAACGGGTAAGACCGTGGGTGATTTTAATAGCTCCAGATTGGCCTAGCAGAAGTTGGTACTCGGACCTGAGGGGACTCCTGTCGGAAGATCCTTGGAGACTCCCATAGAGGGAGGACCTGTATTCACAGGGCCCATTCCTTCACCCAGAACCAAACCATCTACGTTTAACGGCGTGGTTCTTGAGACCAGGATACTAAGAGGGGTAGCCCGAAATCGGCTATTCCTACCATGTTAGCTGCAAGGAAGCCAGTCACTGCAGCACACTACTATAGGGTCTGGAAGAAGTACATGGACTGGAGACAGTCTAAGTGTTGGAATCCCAGAGAATTACGCCTTTCTAGTCTTTTGAGGTTTCTCCAAAATGGTTTGGATAGTGGTTTGAGATTGGGATCCTTGAAGGTCCAGGTCTCAGCCATCTCGATCTTTTTTTTCAGCATCGTCTGACGGCCTTACTGGAGGTCCAGAGGTTTTTGCAAGGCATGTTGAGAATACAACCACCTTTTCGTCCTTCCACGACACCATGGTATCCGAGTTTTTGAGATCGGCAGTTTTTGAGCCTTTCCAAAAGGCAGATCTGAAATACTTAAGCTGGAAAGTAGCCTTGCTATTAGTTTTAGCTGCAGCTAGCAGGGTTTCAGAACTAGGGGCTCTGTCGTGTAAAAGTCCTTTCCTCATTTTTCATGAAGACAGAGCGGAGCTATGTAAAAAGGTGGAGTTTTTACCTAAGGTGGTCTCCGGTTTCCATATAAACCAACCAATTGTGGTCCCCTCCTTCCACGGAGACAGGGATTTGGCCTTATATGTGGTCTCAGAGCCTTACGGGTATACGTACAGGCCACGAATTCTGTTATGAAGTCAGACACTTTGTCTTGTCCCAGGAAAGGCTGGCCTGCTTCTAAACCGACTTTGGCCAGATGTATACGTTTGACCATAAAACAGGCTTATCACTCTAGTGGTAAGTGTTCCATTTCGGGTAGGTGGTCATACTTCATGCTTGGTGCTTCATGGGAAGCGGCTAGAGGAGCCTCCACTACTCCTCTTTGCAAAGCTGCAACGTGGTAATCAGCACACACGTTCGCTCGTTTCTACAGGTTTGACACGTTTGCATCTAGAGATGCAAGGTGTGGTCGTTTGGTTCTTCAGTCTTCGGACAGCACTTCCGCCCATGGGAGTATCTTTGGGACGTCCCCAACTGTCTGAGAAAAGAGGATTTTGGTGCTTACCGCTAAATTAATTTCTCTATCGTCCTAGTGGATGCTGGGGTTCCTGAAAGGACCATGGGGAATAGCGGCTCCGCAGGAGACAGGGCACAAAAAGTAAAGCTTTCCGATCAGGTGGTGTGCACTGGCTCCTCCCCCTATGACCCTCCTCCAAGCCTCAGTTAGATTTTTGTGCCCGGCCGAGAAGGGTGCAATCTAGGTGGCTCTCCTAAAGAGCTGCTTAGAGAAAGTTTAGCTAGGTTTTTTATTTTACAGTGAGTCCTGCTGGCAACAGGATCACTGCAACGAGGGACTTAGGGGAGAAGAAGTGAACTCACCTGCGTGCAGGATGGATTGGCTTCTTGGCTACTGGACATCAGCTCCAGAGGGACGATCACAGGTACAGCCTGGATGGTCACCGGAGCCTCGCCGCCGGCCCCCTTGCAGATGCTGAAACATGAAGAGGTCCAGAATCGGCGGCAGAAGACTCCTCAGTCTTCTAAAGGTAGCGCACAGCACTGCAGCTGTGCGCCATTTTCCTCTCAGCACACTTCACACGGCAGTCACTGAGGGTGCAGGGCGCTGGGAGGGGAGCGCCCTGGGAGGCAAATGAAAACCTATTTGGCTAAAAAATACCTCACATATAGCCTCCGGGGGCTATATGGAGATATTTAACCCCTGCCAGAATACACTAAAGAGCGGGAAACGAGCCCGCCGGAAAAGGGGCGGGGCCTATCTCCTCAGCACACGGCGCCATTTTCCTTACACAGCTCCGCTGGTCAGGACGGCTCCCAGGTCTCTCCCCTGCACTGCACTACAGAAACAGGGTAAAACAAGAGAGGGGGGGCAAAATAGTGGCAAAAATTATATTATAAAAGCAGCTATACAGGGAGCACTTATTATAAGGCTATCCCTGTCATATATAGCGCTTTTGGTGTGTGCTGGCAAACTCTCCCTCTGTCTCCCCAAAGGGCTAGTGGGGTCCTGTCTTCGTTAAGAGCATTCCCTGTGTGTCTGCTGTGTGTCGGTACGTGTGTGTCGACATGTATGAGGACGATATTGGTGTGGAGGCGGAGCAATTGCCAAATATGGGGATGTCACCTCCTAGGGGGTCGACACCAGAATGGATGCCTTTATTTATGGAATTACGGGATAGTGTCAACACGCTAAAACAGTCGTTTGACGACATGAGACGGCCGGACAATCAGTTAGTGCCTGTCCAGGCGCCTCAAACACCGTCAGGGGCGGTAAAACGCCCTTTGCCTCAGTCGGTCGACACAGACCCAGACACAGGCACTGATTCCAGTGGCGACGGTGACGAATCAACCGTATTTTCCAGTAGGGCCACACGTTATATGATTTTGGCAATGAAGGAGGCGTTACATTTAGCTGATACTACAGGTACCACTAAACAGGGTATTATGTGGGGTGTGAAAAAACTACCTATAGTTTTTCCCGAATCAGAAGAACTAAATGATGTATGTGATGAAGCGTGGGTTGCCCCCGATAAAAAGATGCTAATTTCAAAGAAGTTATTAGCTTTATACCCTTTCCCGTCAGAGGTTAGGGCGCGCTGGGAAACACCTCCTAGGGTGGACAAGGCGCTCACACGCTTATCTAAACAAGTGGCGTTACCCTCTCCTGAGACGGCCGCACTTAAAGATCCAGCAGATAGGAGGATGGAAAATATCCAAAAAAGTATATACACACATACAGGTGTTATACTACGACCAGCTATAGCGACAGCCTGGATGTGCAGTGCTGGAGTAGCTTGGTCAGAGTCCCTGATTGAAAATATTGATACCCTGGATAGGGACAATGTTTTACTGTCTTTAGAGCAAATAAAGGATGCATTTTTTTATATGCGTGATGCACAGAGGGATATCTGCACACTGGCATCACGGGTAAGTGCTATGTCCATTTCAGCCAGAAGAAGTTTATGGACGCGACAGTGGTCAGGCGATGCGGACTCAAAACGGCATATGGAAGTTTTGCCGTATAAAGGGGAGGAGTTATTTGGAGTCGGTCTATCAGATTTGGTGGCCACGGCTACAGCCGGGAAATCCACTTTTTTACCTCAAGCTACTCCCCAACAGAAAAAGACACCGACTTTTCAACCGCAGCCCTTTCGTTCCTTTAAAAACAAGAGAGCAAAGGGATATTCATATCTGCCACGAGGCAGAGGAAAGGGGAAGAGACACCAACAGGCAGCTCCTTCCCAGGAACAGAAGCCCTCCCCCGCTTCTACAAAAGCCTCAGCATGACGCTGGGGCTTCTCAAGCGGACTCGGGGGCGGTGGGCGGTCGTCTCAAGAATTTCAGCGCGCAGTGGGCTCACTCGCTGGTAGATCCCTGGATCCTGCAGATAATATCTCAGGGGTACAGGTTGGAACTAGAGACAGATCCGCCTCGCCGTTTCCTGAAGTCTGCTTTACCAACGTCCCCCTCCGAAAGGGAGACGGTTTTGGAAGCCATTCACAAGCTGTACTCTCAGCAGGTGATAGTCAAGGTACCTCTTCTACAACAGGGAAAGGGGTATTATTCCACTCTATTTGTGGTACCGAAGCCGGACGGCTCGGTAAGACCTATTCTAAATCTGAAGTCCTTGAACCTATACATAAAGAAGTTCAAGTTCAAAATGGAGTCACTCAGAGCAGTGATAGCGAACCTGGAAGAAGGGGACTTTATGGTGTCCTTGGACATCAAGGATGCGTACCTCCACGTTCCAATTTACCCCTCACACCAGGGGTACCTCAGGTTCGTTGTACAAAACTGTCACTATCAGTTTCAGACGCTGCCGTTCGGATTGTCCACGGCACCTCGAGTCTTTACAAAGGTAATGGCCGAGATGATGATTCTTCTTCGAAGAAAAGGCGTATTAATTATCCCATACTTGGACGATCTCCTAATAAGGGCAAGGTCCAGAGAACAGCTAGAGATGGGATTAGCACTGTCTCAAGAAGTGCTAAAACAGCACGGCTGGATTCTGAATATTCCAAAATCCCAGTTAATGCCGACAACTCGTCTGCTGTTCCTGGGGATGATTCTGGACACGGTTCAGAAAAAGGTTTTTCTCCCGGAGGAAAAAGCCAAGGAGTTATCCGAGCTTGTCAGGAACCTCCTAAAACCAGGAAAGGTGTCTGTACATCAATGCACAAGAGTCCTGGGAAAAATGGTGGCTTCTTACGAAGCAATTCCATTCGGCAGATTCCATGCACGAATTTTCCAGAGGGATCTGTTAGACAAATGGTCAGGGTCGCATCTTCAGATGCACCAGCGGATAACCCTGTCTCCAAGGACAAGGGTATCTCTTCTGTGGTGGTTGCAGAGTGCTCATCTATTGGAGGGCCGCAGATTCGGCATACAGGATTGGATCCTGGTGACCACGGACGCCAGCCTGAGAGGCTGGGGAGCAGTCACACAAGGAAGAAACTTCCAGGGAGTGTGGACGAGCCTGGAAACGTCTCTTCACATAAACATTCTGGAACTAAGAGCAATCTACAATGCTCTAAGCCAGGCAGAACCTCTGCTTCAAGGAAAATCGGTGTTGATCCAGTCGGACAACATCACGGCAGTCGCCCATGTAAACAGACAGGGCGGCACAAGAAGCAGGAGTGCAATGGCAGAAGCTGCAAGGATTCTTCGCTGGGCAGAGAATCATGTGATAGCACTGTCAGCAGTGTTCATCCCGGGAGTGGACAACTGGGAAGCAGACTTCCTCAGCAGACACGACCTTCACCCGGGAGAGTGGGGACTTCATCCGGAAGTCTTCCACATGCTGGTAACCCGTTGGGAAAGACCAATGGTGGACATGATGGCGTCTCGCCTCAACAAAAAACTGGACAGGTATTGCGCCAGGTCAAGAGATCCGCAGGCAATAGCTGTGGACGCGCTGGTAACGCCTTGGGTGTACCAGTCGGTGTATGTGTTTCCTCCTCTGCCTCTCATACCAAAAGTATAGAGAATTATACGGCAAAGAGGCGTAAGAACTATACTAGTGGTTCCGGATTGGCCAAGAAGGACTTGGTACCCGGAACTTCAAGAGATGATCACGGAAGATCCGTGGCCTCTACCTCTAAGGAGGGACTTGCTTCAGCAGGGTCCCTGTCTGTTTCAAGACTTACCGCGGCTGCGTTTGACGGCATGGCGGTTGAACGCCGGATCTTAAAGGAAAAAGGCATGCCGGAAGAAGTCATTCCTACTTTGATTAAAGCAAGGAAGGAAGTAACCGTGCAACACTATCACCGCATTTGGCGAAGATATGTTGCGTGGTGCGAGGATCGGAGTGCTCCGACGGAGGAATTTCAACTGGGTCGATTCCTACATTTCCTGCAATCAGGATTGTCTATGGGTCTCAAATTGGGATCTATTAAGGTTCAAATTTCGGCCCTGTCAATTTTCTTTCAAAAAGAATTGGCTTCAGTTCCTGAAGTCCAGACTTTTGTTAAGGGAGTGCTGCATATACAGCCTCCTGTGGTGCCTCCAGTGGCACCGTGGGATCTCAATGTGGTTTTGGAATTTCTAAAATCTCATTGGTTTGAACCACTAAATAAGGTGGATTTAAAAATATCTCACATGGAAAGTGACCATGTTACTAGCCCTGGCTTCGGCCAGGAGAGTGTCAGAACTGGCAGCTTTATCTTACAAAAGCCCATATCTGATTTTCCATTCGGACAGGGCAGAACTGCGGACTCGTCCGCATTTTCTCCCTAAGGTGGTGTCCGCATTTAATCTGAACCAGCCTATTGTAGTGCCTGCGGCTACAAGTGACTTGGAGGACTCCAAGTTACTGGACGTTGTTAGAGCATTAAAAATATATATTGCAAGGACAGCTGGAGTCAGAAAATCTGACTCGTTGTTTATATTGTATGCACCCAACAAGATGGGTGCTCCTGCGTCTAAGCAGACGATTGCTCGTTGGATCTGTAGCACAATCCAACTTGCACATTCTGTGGCAGGCCTGCCACAGCCTAAATCTGTAAAGGCCCACTCCACAAGGAAGGTGGGCTCATCTTGGGCGGCTGCCCGAGGGGTCTCGGCATTACAACTTTGCCGAGCAGCTACGTGGTCAGGGGAGAACACGTTTGTAAAATTTTACAAATTTGATACTCTGGCTAAGGAGGACCTGGAGTTCTCTCATTCGGTGCTGCAGAGTCATCCGCACTCTCCCGACCGTTTGGGAGCTTTGGTATAATCCCCATGGTCCTTTCAGGAACCCCAGCATCCACTAGGACGATAGAGAAAATAAGAATTTACTTACCGATAATTCTATTTCTCGGAGTCCGTAGTGGATGCTGGGCGCCCATCCCAAGTGCGGATTATCTGCAATAATTGTACATAGTTATTGTTAACTAATTCGGGTTATTGTTTAGGAAGCCATCTTTCGGAGGCTCCTCTGTTATCATACTGTTAACTGGGTTTGATCACAAGTTGTACGGTGTGATTGGTGTGGCTGGTATGAGTCTTACCCGGGATTCAAAATTCCTCCCTTATTGTGTACGCTCGTCCGGGCACAGTACCTAACTGAGGCTTGGAGGAGGGTCATAGGGGGAGGAGCCAGTGCACACCACCTGATCGGAAAGCTTTACTTTTTGTGCCCTGTCTCCTGCGGAGCCGCTATTCCCCATGGTCCTTTCAGGAACCCCAGCATCCACTACGGACTCCGAGAAATAGAATTATCGGTAAGTAAATTCTTATTTTCTCTGAATCTACTCTGAGACACTGGACGCCCACCTCGGTGCTCTCAGCCTGCGTGTTCTTGTTAAATTTAATTCAAACAGCTTGATATTATGTTCAAAGGTTCTTGGTTGCTGTTTGACGTGTTGGTACCGTTGGTTCCTTCCCGTATGGTTTTGATTTTTCATGTTCCCTCTTCTCTCTGTCAATTTTTCAAACTGGAGGGATTAGGGGGCATTAAGGGGGAGGAGCCAGCTGTTCATAATTTTTTTTTTTTATTAGAATCTGCTACCTCCAGTTTGTATCCTTCACACCCCAGCTGTCTGCCTGTCTGAGAGCTCCAGTGTCCCCGAGTGAGTTCAGAGAAATGTATTTATCAGTAAGTACCAAAATCCTCTTTTTGCCCTATCTTTTATAGGTAGATCTCTACTGGGCCAGTTTCTGTGTTTAATTAAATGTGTCTTTTGAGAAAAGATGGAACACTTGGCATTATGATAATGGTTTTAATTGAATTTTATTTGTCACCTGAACTACTTTTTCCTGCATGCCTCATGTAGATTCCCTTCTAAAGCCCCCACTAGAGAACCCAGCTCACGAGCGTTTCCGGGGCTTCAACTTTCCCCACTCCAAAGAAATGATGAAGATTTTCCACAAAAAGTTTGGGTTACATCGCTTCCGTACCAACCAGCTGGAAGCTATAAACGCCTCGCTGTGTGGGGAGGACTGCTTCATTCTCATGCCAACAGGTAAGTCCTCACTGGTTGTGTCTAGTGTCTTGGTGGAAGTCCTTTTCAGCCCTAATCCAAATCGATATGTTCTACTGTTTTAGGAAGTACATGTGAAGGAAATGCATTTAGTGTTGTCCCCAAGTACAAAAATTAAATGAATTTGATAACCTAAAAATGGCTAACTAGAAAAATACATCATTAATTTAGATGCAAGGTTCCTTCATCTTAAAACTGCGTTTACACCTAATGGTTACATTTTTATTAACTTGCTTCCTTCCCTCTCTGAAGCCCCAGGGGTTGCTCTGTTTCTCTATTATAGAAATAAGAAAGCATTGGTGACCCGATAAAATGGTTTCAGAATGGAGATGCAGCGGGAAGATAAGTCAGAAGCTAGAGTCTCTGTAAAGTCAGCCTCTGATTGGCCCTCTGGGCTGTTACCAGAGCTCTCTCCACAGAACGTACTCTTGACTCTGGATTTACTTCATTGTTAATAAACCCCTTTTTTAAATTGTGACAAAGTTTTAAAAAACTACAGTTTATTAGAAGAAAAAGACAAAAACTAATAAACTATAGCTTGATTTACAAAAAATATTTGGGAGCACCACCAATAGTTAACTTCTGTGAATTTATTAATCAGCAGTGATTATATTGATTCTTTAATATTTCTAATTCTTTATAGATATACATGCATACAGTTGGTGCGGAACTGCATATTTGTAATACAAAGTTTAAAAAAAAATGGGGGAGGTTTTCCTATGATCATAAACAATGTGTGCCCTGTATTGAATTAAGGGTGGTTAGTGTCAGAACAGCTACTCATTCTGAACTGTACTAAATCACAGGTGATTGTCTTCCTTACCTCACGTGCACTCTTTGTGGATACTGACAGGCAGCAATAACAGTGCAGAATTCAGGTTAAGGTGTTACTGGTCCTCTAACAACTCTACCAATTAATATATTGTGGACATTTTTGAACTTAATGCAGCTATGAGACCATATAAATGGGACAAGGTGCATTAGTTTGCCAGATAAACCTGTGCTGTACAAAGGTGGTGGGGTTTGTTAAGACCTATTTCTCTGACGTCCTAGTGGATGCTGGGTACTCCGTAAGGACCATGGGGAATAGACGGGCTCCGCAGGAGACTGGGCACTCTTTAAAGAAAGATTAGGTACTACATCTGGTGTGCACTGGCTCCTCCCTCTATGCCCCTTCTCCAGACCTCAGTTAGAATATGTGCCCGGCCAGAGCTGGATGCACTTAGTGGGCTCTCCTGAGTTCACTATAAAGAAAGTATTTGTTAGGTTTTTTTATTTTCAGTGAGATCTGCTGGCAACAGACTCACTGCTACGTGGGACTTAGGGGAGAGAAGCAAACCTACCTGCTTGCAGCTAGCTTGTGCTTCTAAGGCTACTGGACACCATTAGCTCCAGAGGGATCGAACACAGGGCCCGACCTCGATCGTCCGTTCCCGGAGCCGCGCCGCCGTCCCCCTTGCAGAGCCAGAAGACGGAAGAAACCGGAGAAAATCGGCGGCTGAAGACTCCGGTCTTCAATAAGGTAGCGCGCACAGCACTGCAGCTGTGCGCCATTGCTCCCACAGCACACCACACGCTCCGGTCACTGGTGGGTGCAGGGCGCTGGGGGGGGGGGGGGGCGCCCTGGGCTGCAATTAGTATACCTTAATGGCAAACTGCACATAATACAGTTCTAAACTGTATATGTGCCTAATCTCCCGCCATAATTTTCATTAAAAAAGCGGGAGAAGCCTGCCGCTGAAGGGGCGGGACTATCTTCCTCAGCACAGCCAGCGCCATTTTTTCTTCACAGCTCCGCTGGAAGGACGCTCCCCAGGCTCTCCCCTGCAGTATACACTACAGAAAGGGTAAAAAAGAGAGGGGGGCACATAAATTTAGGCGCAAATTGTGATATAAGCAGCTATAGGGGGAAAATTAACTTTGTGTATAGTGTATATCCCTCTGTTATATAGCGCTCTGGTGTGTGCTGGCATACTCTCTCTCTGTCTCCCCAAAGGACTTTGTGGGGTCCTGTCCTCAGTCAGAGCATTCCCTGTGTGTGTGTGCGGTGTGTCGGTACGGCTGTGTCGACATGTTTGATGAGGACGCTTACGGGGAGGCGGAGCAGGTGCCGATAAGTGTGATGTCGCCCCCTGCGGGGCCGACACCTGAGTGGATGGATATGTGGAAGGTATTAACCGACAGTGTCAACTCCTTGCATAAAAGGTTCGATGACGCAGCTTTGGGACAGCCGGCATCTCAGCCCGCACCTGCCCAGGCATCTCAGAGGCCATCAGGGGCTCAAAAACGCCCGCTACCTCAGATGGCAGACACAGATGTCGACACGGAGTCTGACTCCAGTGTCGACGAGGATGAGACAAATGTACAATCCACTAGGGCCATCCGATGCATGATTACGGCAATGAAAAATGTGTTGCACATTTCTGACATTAACCCGGTTACCACAAAAAAGGGTATTGTGTTTGGGGAGAAAAAGCAGCCAGTGACTTTTCCCCCATCTAATGAGTTAAATGAATTGTGTGAAGAAGCGTGGTGTTCCCCAGATAATAAATTTGGGATTTCTAAGAGGTTACTAATGGCGTACCCTTTCCCGCCAACGGATAGGTTGCGTTGGGAAACATCCCCTAGGGTGGACAAGGCGCTCACACGCTTATCAAAAAGGTGGCACTGCCGTCTCAGGATACGGCCGCCTTAAAGGAGCCTGCAGATAGAAAGCAGGAGGCTATCCTGAAGTCTGTGTATACACACTCAGGTACTATACTGAGACCTGCTATTGCTTCAGCATGGATGTGTAGTGCTGCAGCAGCGTGGTCTGATTCCCTGTCTGATAACATTGATTCCCTTGACAGGGACACTATATTGCTAACCATAGAGCATATTAAAGACGTAGTCTTATATATGAGAGATGCACAGAGGGACATTTGCCGGCTGGCATCTAGAATTAATGCAATGTCCATTTCTGCCAGGAGAGTATTATGGACTCGGCAGTGGACAGGTGATGCTGATTCTAAAAGGCACATGGAAATTTTGCCTTATAAGGGTGAGGAATTGTTTGGGGACGGTCTCTCGGACCTCGTATCCACAGCAACAGCTGGGAAGTCGACTTTTTTACCTCAGGTTCCCTCACAGCCTAAGAAAGCACCGTATTATCAAGTACAGTCCTTTCGGCCTCAGAAAGGCAAGCGGGTTAGAGGCGCGTCCTTTCTGCCCAGAGGCAGGGGTAGAGGGAAAAAGCTGCACCATACAGCCAGTTCCCAGGAACAAAAACCCTCCCCTGCTTCCACTAAGTCCACCGCATGACGCTGGGGCTCCACATGTGGAGCCAGGTGCGGTGGGGGCCCGTCTCCGGAACTTCAGCGACCGGTGGGTTCGCTCACAGGTGGATCTCTGGGTTCTACAAGTGGTATCTCAGGGATACAAGCTGGAGTTCGAGACGTCTCCCCCTCGCCGTTACCTCAAATCAGCCTTGCCAGCTACTCCCCAGGACAGGGAGGTAGTACTGGCGGCAATTCACAAGCTGTACCTCCAGCAGGTGATAATCAAAGTTCCCCTCCTTCAACAGGGACGGGGTTACTATTCCACAATGTTTGTGGTACCGAAACCAGACGGTTCGGTGAGACCCATTCTAAATTTGAAATCCGTTGAACACTTATATAAGGAAGTTCGAGTTCAAAATGGAATCGCTCAGGGCGGTTATTGCAAGCCTGGAAGAAGGGGATTACATGGTATCACTGGACATCAAGGATGCTTACCTACATGTCCCCATTTACCCACCTCACCAGGTGTACCTCCGTTTTGTGGTACAGGACTGCCATTACCAATTCCAGACGTTGCCGTTTGGTCTGTCCACGGCACCGATGGTATTTACCAAAGTAATGGCCGAAATGATGATACTCCTTCGAAAGAAGGGAGTTATAATTATCCCATACTTGGACGATCTCCTTATAAAGGCGAGGTCCATGGAGCAGTTGTTGGTCGGAGTAGCACTATCTAAGGAAGTGCTACAACAGCACGGCTGGATTCTGAATATCCCAAAGTCGCAGCTGGTTCCTACGACGCGTCTGCTGTTCTTGGGTATGATTCTGGACACAGAACAGAAGAAGGTGTTTCTCCCGGAGGAGAAGGCCAAGGAGTTGTCATCTCTGGTCAGAGACCTCCTGAAACCAAAACAGGTGTCGGTGCATCACTGCACGCGAGTCCTGGGAAAGATGGTAGCTTCTTACGAAGCGATTCCCTTCGGCAGGTTCCATGCAAGGATCTTTCAGTGGGATCTGTTAGACAAGTGGTCCGGATCGCATCTTCAGATGCATCGGCTGATCACCCTGTCCCCGAGGGCCAGGGTGTCTCTGCTGTGGTGGCTGCAGAGTGCTCATCTTCTCGAGGGCCGCAGATTCGGCATACAGGACTGGGTCCTGGTGACCACGGATGCAAGTCTCCGAGGTTGGGGGGCAGTCACTCAGGGAAGAAACTTCCAAGGACAATGGTCGAGTCAGGAGGCTTCCCTACACATATATATTCTGGAACTAAGGGCCATTTACAATGCCCTAAGTCAAGCAAAACCCCTGCTTCAAAACCAACCGGTGCTGATTCAGTCAGACAACATCACGGCGGTCGCCCATGTAAACCGACAGGGCGGCACAAGAAGCAGGATGGCGATGGCAGAAGCCACAAGGATTCTCCGATAGGCGGAAAATCACGTGATAGCACTGTCAGCAGTGTTCATTCCGGGAGTGGACAACTGGGAAGCAGACTTCCTCTGCAGGCACGACCTCCACCCGGGAGAGTGGGGACTTCATCCAGAAGTCTTCCAGCTGATTGTAAATCGTTGGGAAAGGCCACGGGTGGACATGATGGCGTCCCGCCTCAACAAAAAGCTAAAAAGATATTGCGCCAGGTCAAGGGACCCTCAGGCGATAGCTGTGGACGCTCTAGTCACACCGTGGGTGTACCAGTCGGTTTATGTGTTCCCTCCTCTTCCTCTCATACCAAAGGTACTGAGGATAATAAGAAAGAGAGGAGTAAGAACTATACTCATCGTTCCGGATTGGCCAAGAAGGACTTGGTACCCGGAACTACAAGAAATTATCTCAGAGGACCCTTGGCCTCTGCCGCTCCGACAGGACCTGCTACAGCAGGGGCCCTGTCTGTTCCAAGACTTACCGCGGCTGCGTTTGACGGCATGGCGGTTGGACGCCGGATCCTGATGGAAAAGGGCATTCCAGGTTGAAGTCATTCCTACGCTGATAAAAGCTAGGAATGATGTGACAGTAAAACATTATCACCGCATATGGCGAAAATATATTGCTTGGTGTGAGGCTATGAAGGCCCCAACAGAAGAATTTCAGCTGGGTCGATTTCTGCACTTCCTACAGTCAGGAGTGACTATGGGCCTAAAATTGGGATCCATTAAAGTCCAGATTTCGGCCCTGTCTATTTTCTTTCAAAAAGAACTGGCTTCACTGCCTGAAGTTCAGACGTTTGTTAAGGGAGTGCTGCATATTCAGCCCCCTTTTGTGCCTCCAGTGGCACCTTGGGATCTCAACGTTGTGTTGGATTTCCTAAAATCAAATTGGTTTGAGCCACTTCAGACCGTGGAGTTGAAATATCTCACGTGGAAAGTGGTCATGCTTTTGGCCTTGGCTTCGGCTAGGCGTGTGTCAGAATTGGCGGCTTTGTCATGTAAAAGCCCCTATCTGATCTTCCATATGGACAGGGCAGAATTGAGGACTCGTCCCCAATTTCTCCCTAAGGTGGTATCAGCGTTTCATTTGAACCAACCTATTGTGGTGCCTGCGGCTACTCGGGACTTGGAGACTTCCAAGTTTCTGGATGTAGTCCGGGCCCTGAAAATCTATGTTTCCAGGACGGCTAGAGTCAGAAAAACTGACTCGCTGTTTATCCTGCATGCACCCAACAAGCTGGGTGCTCCTGCTTCTAAGCAGACTATTGCTCGCTGGATCTGTAGCACGATTCAACTTGCACATGCTGCGGCTGGACTGCCGCATCCTAAATCAGTCCAAGCCCATTCCACGAGGAAGGTGGGCTCTTCTTGGGCGGCTGCCCGAGGGGTCTCGGCTTTACAACTTTGCCGAGCTGCTACCTGGTCGGGATCAAACACGTTTGCAAAATTCTACAAGTTTGATACCCTGGCTGAGGAGGACCTTGAGTTTGCTCATTCGGTGCTGCAGAGTCATCCGCACTCTCCCGCCCGTTTGGGAGCTTTGGTATAATCCCCATGGTCCTTACGGAGTACCCAGCATCCACTAGGACGTCAGAGAAAATAAGATTTTACTCACCGGTAAATCTATTTCTCGTAGTCCGTAGTGGATGCTGGGAGCCCGTCCCAAGTGCGGACTTCTGCAATACTTGTATATAGTTATTGCTTAACTATAGGGTTTTTTGTTCTGAGCCATCTGTTTAATGAGGCTCAGTTGTTGTTCATACTGTTAACTGGGTATAGTTATCACGAGTTGTACGGTGTGATTGGTGTGGCTGGTATGAGTCTTACCCTGGATTCCAAATCCTTTCCTAGTAATGTCAGCTCTTACGGGCACAGTTTCCCTAACTGAGGTCTGGAGGAGGGCCATACGGGGAGGAGCCAGTGCACACCAGATGTAGTACCTAATCTTTCTTTAAAGAGTGCCCAGTCTCCTGCGGAGCCCGTCTATTCCCCATGGTCCTTAACGGAGTACCCAGCATCCACTACGGACTACGAGAAATAGATTTACCGGTGAGTAAAATCTTAATTTTTGTTTTATTTTGTTTATACAGTACGTCTAGCAATTAATATTGCAATGCTTTTCGGACTCTTCTGCCTGAAAAACATGATATAAATGATTTATCCAAATGTGTCCTAGTCCTGAAAGTTTGCCATGGTATAAGCTTTTTGTATGTTTTGTTTTGGCCAGTAGTCTAATTGAGTTGCAGTTCTTGCCACGATCGCATTTTATATTATGACCTACTTTCTCTTACATCCTAGAGGATGCTGGGGTCCACATTAGTACCATGGGGTATAGACTGGTCCACCAGGAGCCATGGGCACTTTAAGAGTTTAATAGTGTGGGCTGGCTCCCTCTATGCCCCTCCTACCAGACTCGGTTTAGAAAATGTGCCTGGAGGATCCAGTCACAGCTAGGGGAGCTCCATTGGAGTTTTTATTAGAGTTAGGCACAGTGAGGCTGCTGGCAACAGCCTCCCTGCTTCGTGGGACTTAGAGGGGGGGGGGGGGGGGGGGAGTAGTGTCCAACCCTGATAGGTTAATGGCCACTATCTCCGCTGACAGGACACTGAGCTCCTGCGGGTGATGATCGTTAGCCGCCCCAGGCGACTGCTCACTCCCGCAGCATGCCGCCACCCCCTAACAGAGCCAGAAGATTCCGGTGGCGACTGAGTCAGTGGCGCCCCAGCAAGCGGGGATTGTATAGTTGTATTTTCTGCTGCGGGGTACACTGGGTTCCACAGGGAATAACATCGGGGGTGTAAGTAGGATTCTGATCCGAGGCACCAACAGGCTAAAAGCATTGACTGTTCCCAGAATGCATAGCTCCGCCTCCTCTATAACCCCGCCTCCGTGCAGAGGAGCTCAGTTTTGTAGTTGATGCCATACAGTGCAGGCATACAACAGGTGGGCTGCTCCAGCAGCCCTCAGAAGAGCTTTCTAAAGTGAAAATTGAAGACTTCAAGGGCTGCAGCAGAGACACTGTGAGTGTTAGATGTCAGTCAGACATCTGCTGCAGCTCCATCGCTTCCCCCTGCGTCGCTGTATACTTCCGTGCCCTGGTTGCCAGGTACTTACAGAGGAGGCTCCGGTTTGCTCCAGTCAGTCACACACCCCACCGCAGCTCTACAGGATCCCGTGGCCGCACTCAAGGAGGAGGTAAGAGGGTCCCCCAGGCGGGACATGCTTGAAACCGCGATGCGGTGCGGCCGGTGGGAGGCGGGCCACGCTCACTGGCGTGGACACTATGGCAGTACAGGCACCCCACTAGTCCACCAGGGCAAGGGCACAGGTCAATTTCACTAAAAACTATTTGCTACATGGCCTGCAGTACCAGGTGGTGAAGTCCAGCAAGGGGATAAGGCTTTGACCTGTAGCCCCTCCCCCAGGGCGCTATTTAGAGTAAATGTTCCCGCCCTGGAGCTGCATCTCTCTCTCTCTCTAGCTCTCTCTCTCTCTCTCTCTCTCTCTCTCTCTCTCTTACCCCCCCCCCCCCCCCCCCCCTCCCTCCCTCCCTGTCAGCGTTTGGGCGCCATTTCTAGCAAGCTGAGCTGATCCTGGGACTGTTTGGGCAAATCCTCCTCTGTAAAGCCGCCTGCATGTCAGTGCTGTGCATTTTACAGGACACTTAAGTATTCTACATGTGTGCTGACAGTTTTAGTTAAGAAAGAGTGCGTTTAGTCAGGGTTATATAGTACAAGTACCCTGTGATATACATCCAGTCTTTACTGTGCATTGATATATCTATTGAGTGTATAGCTATACTTGGTATTGCTTGTCCAGTGCAGTTTTATTGCATGTCATAATTTCTGCATTGTACAATGTGACTGTGTGTGTGTGTGCATATAGCTGCTGCGTGACTTCCATTTCGTGTATCTCACTCAGATTGCTATCCCTATATTCTGTAACCTGAGGGGGCTAAGAGCGTCAGGGTTATTATTTAATATAGGTGTTTCTATTACGTCCTAGAGGATGCGGGGGTCCACATTAGTACCATGTGGTATAGACTGGTCCACCAGGAGCCATTGGCACTTTAAGAGTTGGAGAGTGTGGGCTGGCTCCTCCCTCTATGCCACTCCTACCAGACTCAGTTTAGAAAATGTGCCCGGAGGAGCCGGTCACAGCTAGTGGAGCTCTACAGAGCTTCTTTAGTAAAGTTTTTTTTTTTAGAGTTTATTATTTTACAGGGAGGCTGCTAGCAACAGCCTCCCTGCTTCGTGGGACTAAGGGGGAGAGTAGTGTCCCCCCTGTGGGGTCTGAGCCACTATCTCCACTGACAGGACACTGAGCTCCTGAGGGGATAGATCGTTCCCCGCCACAGGGATCGCTCACCCCAGCAGCATGCCGCCACCCCCTTACAGAGCTGAAGATCAGTGGCGAGTGAGTCACCGTCCCACCTAGCAAGCGGGGGGCTGGTGTGAAGATAGCGGCAACAGGGTAGGAGCGCAGTTCTAACTGCGCTTCGGAAGCTCAGCGGTACTTAGTGCGGCGCTGTGAGGGGCGCCCTGAGCCAGTGCCTGAACCCTGCACTGGTCAGCAAGCCTGTCTGGGTCTGTGGATCTCAGCCAGCATTTTACCTCAATGCAGTATAATCCTTGTGAAGAGCGGGAAGACCGCGCCAATTTGGGGGCGGAGCTTCTCCTCAGGGCGGACCCAGCAGCGTTCAGCGCCATTTTCCTGCCTGCACAGCGCTGTCCAGGAAGAGCAAGTCCCTCCACAGCAACTCCAGCTGTCTCAAACGGTAGAAGGGGAGGCTGCATAAAGACTGTGTAACCTATTAAGGTGCATAGTCAGCGCTGATAAGGGTCTCCCTTTACATTAAAAGCGCTGTGTGTGGCTTGGCTCCAATCTCTGTGTCTCTCTTGCCATTCTTGGTTGTGAAACTCTGTCTGTCCTCCCCTGTGTGTGTTTGGAGTGTCTGTGGTCTCCATTAAGCAATGTCCAGGGACTCTGTGTCATATGCTGCAGAGGATATGTCCTTTCAGGATGATCCCATTCCATGTAATAAGGATTGCTCTTGTTTAGCACAGATACCAGCAAGGGAGCCTGAGTGGTTATCCTCTATCAAATCTATAATTTCTCTGACGTCCTAGTGGATGCTGGGACTCCGTAAGGACCATGGGGAACAGCGGCTCCGCAGGAGACAGGGCACAAGAATAAAAGCTTTAGGATCAGGTGGTGTGCACTGGCTCCTCCCCCTATGACCCTCCTCCAAGCCTCAGTTAGATTTTTGTGCCCGAACGAGAAGGGTGCAGGCTAGGTGGCTCTCCTGAGCTGCTTAAAATAAAAGTATATTTTAGGTTTTTTTATTTTCAGTGAGTCCTGCTGGCAACAGGCTCACTGCATCGTGGGACTAAGGGGAGAAGAAACGGACTCACCTGCGTGCAGAGTGGATCGGGTTTCTTAGGCTACTGGACATTAGCTCCAGAGGGACGATCACAGGTTCAGCCATGGATGGGTCCCGGAGCCGCGCCGCCGGCCCCCTTACAGAGCCAGAAGAGCGAAAAGGTCCGGTGAAATCGGCGGCAGAAGACGATCCTGTCTTCAGACTAAGGTAGCGCACAGCACCGCAGCTGTGCGCCATTGCTCTCAGCACACTTCACACTCCGGTCACTGAGGGTGCAGGGCGCTGGGGGGGAGCGCCCTGAGACGCAATATAACAGATAATACCTTAGGTTGGCTAAAGAATACATCACATATAGCTCTTGGGCTATATGGATGTATTTTAACCCCTGCCATTTTTTACAGAAAAAGCGGAAGATAAGGACGTCGTGAAGGGGCGGAGCCTATCTCCTCAGCACACAAGCGCCATTTTCCCTCACAGCTCCGCTGGAAGGACGGCTCCCTGACTCTCCCCTGCAGACTTGCTACTGAATCAGGGTAAAAAAGAGAAGGGGGGGCACTATTGGCAGCTAAAAACTATACAGCAGCTATAAGGGAATAACACTTATATAAGGTTATCCCTGTATATATATATATATATAGCGCTTGGTGTGTGCTGGCAGACTCTCCCTCTGTCTCTCCAAAGGGCTTGTGGGGTCCTGTCCTGTATCAGAGCATTCCCGGTGTGTGTGCTGTGTGTCGGTACGTGTGTGTCGACATGTTTGAGGAGGAAAATGATGTGGAGGCGGAGCAATTGCCTGGGTTAGTGATGTCACCTCCTAGGGAGTCGACACCTGACTGGATGATCGTATTTAAAGAATTAAGTGATAATGTCAGCACTTTGCAAAGAACGGTTGATGACATGAGACAGCCGGCAAATCAATTAGTGCCTGTCCAGGCGTCTCAGACACCGTCAGGTGCCCTAAAACGCCCGTTACCTCAGTGGGTCGACACAGACCCAGACACAGATACTGAGTCTAGTGTCGACGGTGAGGAGACAAACGTAATGTCCAGTAGGGCCACACGTTACATGATCACGGCAATGAAGGAAGCATTGAACATTTCTGACACTACAAGTACCACAAAGAAGGGTATTATGTGGGGTGTGAAAAAACTACCAATAGTTTTCCCTGAGTCAGATGAGTTAAATGAGGTGTGTGATAAAGCGTGGGTTTCCCCCGACAAAAAACTGCTAATTTCTAAAAAATTATTGGCACTATATCCTTTCCCGTTAGAGGTTAGGACACGTTGGGAAACACCCCCTAGGGTAGATAAGGCGCTCACACGTTTATCAAAACAAGTAGCGTTACAGTCTCCTGATACGGCCACCCTCAAAGAACCAGCAGATAGAAGGCTGGAAAATATTCTTAAAAGTATATACACACATACTGGTGTTATACTGCGACCAGCAATCGCTTCAGCCTGGATGTGCAGTGCTGGCGTCGCGTGGTCGGATTCCCTGACTGAAAATATTGATACCCTGGATAGGGACAATATACTGTTAACTATAGAGCATTTGAAGGATGCATTACTATATATGCGTGATGCACAGAGGGATATTTGCACCCTGGCATCAAGAGTAAGTGCTATGTCCATTTCTGCCAGAAGAGCGTTATGGACGCGACAGTGGTCAGGAGATGCGGATTCCAAACGACATATGGAAGTATTGCCGTATAAAGGGGAGGAGTTATTTGGGGCTGGTCTATCGGACCTGGTGGCCACGGCAACGGCTGGAAAATCCACCTTTTTACCCCAGGTCACTTCACATCAGCAGAAAAAGACACCGTCTTTTCAAACTCAGTCCTTTCGTTCCCATAAGTACAAGCGAGCTAAAGGCCATTCCTTCCTGCCCCGGGGCAGAGGAAGGGGAAAAAGACTGCACCATGCAGCCGCTTCCCAGGAGCAGAAGCCCTCCCCTGCTTCTGCCAAGTCTTCAGCATGACGCTGGGGCTTTACAAGCAGACTCAGACATGGTGGGGGCCCGTCTCAAGAATTTCAACGCGCAGTGGGCTCACTCGCAAGTGGACCCCTGGATTCTACAGGTGGTATCGCAGGGGTACAAACTGGAATTCGAGGCGTTTCCCCCTCGCCGGTTCCTGAAGTCTGCTCTACCAAAGTCTCCCTCCGACAGGGAGGCAGTTTTGGAAGCCATTCACAAGCTGTATTCCCAGCAGGTGATAATCAAGGTACCCCTCATACAACAGGGAAAGGGGTATTATTCCACGCTGTTTGTGGTACCGAAGCCGGACGGCTCGGTGAGACCAATTTTAAATCTGAAATCCCTGAACACTTACATAAAGAGGTTCAAATTCAAGATGGAATCACTCAGAGCGGTGATAGCAAACCTGGAAGAAGGGGACTATATGGTGTCTCTGGACATCAAGGATGCTTATCTCCACGTCCCAATCTACCCGTCTCACCAAGGGTACCTCAGGTTTGTAGTACAAAACTGTCATTATCAGTTTCAGACGCTGCCGTTTGGGTTGTCCACGGCACCTCGGGTCTTTACCAAGGTAATGGCCGAAATGATGATTCTTCTTCGAAGAAAAGGCATCTTAATTATCCCTTACTTGGACGATCTCCTGATAAGGGCAAGGTCCAGGGAACAGTTAGAAGTCGGAGTAGCACTATCTCAGGTAGTGTTACGTCAGCACGGGTGGATCCTAAATATTCCAAAATCGCAGCTGATTCCAACGACACGTCTACTGTTCCTAGGAATGATTCTGGACACAGTCCAGAAAAAGGTGTTTCTCCCGGAGGAGAAGGCCAGGGAGTTATCCGAGCTAGTCAGGAACCTCCTAAAACCAGGCCAGGTGTCAGTGCATCAGTGCACGAGGGTCCTGGGAAAAATGGTGGCTTCTTACGAAGCAATTCCATTCGGAAGATTCCATGCAAGAACGTTTCAGTGGGATCTACTGGACAAATGGTCCGGATCGCATCTTCAGATGCATCAGCGGATAACCCTGTCGACAAGGACAAGGGTGTCTCTTCTGTGGTGGCTGCAGAGTGCTCATCTACTAGAGGGCCGCAGATTTGGCATTCAGGATTGGGTCCTGGTGACCACGGACGCCAGCCTGAGAGGCTGGGGGGCAGTCACACAGGGAAAAAATTTCCAGGGCTTGTGGTCAAGCATGGAAACATCTCTTCATATAAACATTCTGGAACTAAGGGCCATTTACAATGCCCTAAGTCAAGCGAAACCCCTGCTTCAGGGTCAGGCGGTATTGATCCAATCGGACAACATCACGTCAGTCGCCCACGTAAACAGACAGGGCGGCACGAGAAGCAGGAGGGCAATGGCAGAAGCTGCAAGGATTCTTCGCTGGGCGGAAAATCATGTGATAGCTCTGTCAGCAGTGTTCATTCCGGGAGTGGACAACTGGGAAGCAGACTTCCTCAGCAGACACGACCTTCACCCGGGAGAGTGGGGACTTCACCCAGAAGTCTTCCACCTGATTGTAAACCGTTGGGAAAAACCAAAGGTGGACATGATGGCGTCACGTCTAAACAAAAAACTAGACAGATATTGCGCCAGGTCAAGGGACCCTCAGGCAATAGCGGTGGACGCTCTGGTGACACCGTGGGTGTACCAGTCAGTGTATGTGTTCCCTCCTCTGCCTCTCATACCAAAAGTACTGAGAATCATAAGAAGGAGAGGAGTAAGAACGATACTCGTGGTTCCGGATTGGCCAAGAAGGACTTGGTACCCGGAACTTCAAGAGATGCTCACGGAAGACCCGTGGCCTCTACCTCTAAGAAAGGACCTGCTCCAGCAGGGGCCTTGTCTGTTCCAAGACTTACCGCGGCTGCGTTTGACGGCATGGCGGTTGAACGCCGGATCCTGAAGGAAAAAGGCATTCCAGATGAAGTCATCCCTACCCTGGTCAAAGCCAGGAAGGATGTAACCGCAAAACATTATCACCGCATTTGGCGAAAATATGTTGCGTGGTGTGAGGCCAAGAAGGCCCCTACAGAGGAATTTCAACTGGGTCGTTTCCTCCATTTCCTGCAAACAGGACTGTCTATGGGCCTAAAATTAGGGTCCATTAAGGTTCAAATTTCGGCCCTGTCGATTTTCTTCCAGAAAGAACTGGCTTCAGTACCTGAAGTTCAGACATTTGTAAAAGGGGTACTGCATATACAACCTCCTTTTGTGCCTCCAGTGGCACCTTGGGATCTCAATGTTGTTTTGAGGTTCCTTAAGTCACATTGGTTTGAACCACTCACCACTGTGGACTTAAAATATCTCACATGGAAGGTGACGATGCTGTTAGCCCTGGCTTCAGCCAGGCGTGTGTCAGAATTGGCGGCTTTATCATATAAAAGCCCTTACTTAATTTTTCATTCCGACAGGGCAGAATTGAGGACTCGTCCTCAATTTCTCCCTAAGGTGGTTTCTGCTTTTCACATGAACCAACCTATTGTGGTGCCTGCGGCTACTAGGGACTTTGAGGACTCCAAGTTACTTGACGTTGTCAGGGCCCTGAAAATATATGTTTCCAGGACGGCTGGAGTCGGAAAGTCTGACTCGCTGTTTATCCTGTATGCACCCAACAAGCTGGGTGCTCCTGCTTCTAAGCAGACTATTGCTCGTTGGATTTGTAGTACAATTCAGCTTGCACATTCTGTGGCAGGCCTGCCACAGCCAAAATCTGTAAAAGCCCATTCCACAAGGAAAGTGGGCTCATCTTGGGCGGCTGCCCGAGGGGTCTCGGCTTTACAACTTTGCCGAGCAGCTACTTGGTCAGGGGCAAACACGTTTGCTAAATTCTACAAATTTGATACCCTGGCTGAGGAGGACCTGGAGTTCTCTCATTCGGTGCTGCAGAGTCATCCGCACTCTCCCGCCCGTTTGGGAGCTTTGGTATAATCCCCATGGTCCTTACGGAGTCCCAGCATCCACTAGGACGTCAGAGAAAATAAGATTTTACTTACCGATAAATCTATTTCTCGTAGTCCGTAGTGGATGCTGGGCGCCCATCCCAAGTGCGGATTGTCTGCAATACTTGTACATAGTTATTGTTAACTAAATCGGGTTATTGTTGTTGTGAGCCATCTTTTCAGAGGCTCCTTCGTTGTTATCATACTGTTAACTGGGTTCAGATCACAAGTTGTACGGTGTGATTGGTGTGGCTGGTATGAGTCTTACCCGGGATTCAATATCCTTCCTGATTATGTACGCTCGTCCGGGCACAGTATCCTAACTGAGGCTTGGAGGAGGGTCATAGGGGGAGGAGCCAGTGCACACCACCTGATCCTAAAGCTTTTATTCTTGTGCCCTGTCTCCTGCGGAGCCGCTGTTCCCCATGGTCATTACGGAGTCCCAGCATCCACTACGGACTACGAGAAATAGATTTATCGGTAAGTAAAATCTTATTTTCTCAGATTTCAAATAGGATTGCACAAAATTAATCTGCAACTCAGGCTTTACAGAACTCTATGGCAGTCTGGCCCATTTCTGGTACCTCAGGGCTCCCCGCTGTATATTCACATAAACGTGCTCTTGCACAGATCATGCAGGATGATACCGATACCGATTCTGACACTGCAGACGGTGACGGGGATGTGTTGCGAAGGGCATCATCTATTTCTAAAGGGGTGCAGTTGATAGAGGGCTATTAGGGATGTGTTGAATAATGCTGGTACAACACCCGAGCAGGTTGAGGAGGCTTACTTCACTGAAAATAAGAAAGCCTTGCTAACCTTCCCTGCGTCAAAGGAATTAAATGCTATTTTTGAAAAGGCTTGGGAAAACCCGGATAAAAAATTCCAGATACCTGAAAGGGTTCTGGTGGCATTTCCTTTCCCGGTACAGGATAGGAAAAAATTGGAAAATCCGCCTATTGTTGATGCGTCAGTATCCCGACTCTCAAAAAAAGGTGGTTTTACTGCCTTGAAAGAGCCTGCTGATCGTAAAATTGATAATACGCTCAAATCCATGTACACTGCTTCTGGGGCAATACTATATCCCACTATTGCCAGTGCTTGGATTGCCAAAGCTATAGTAAAGTGGTCAGGCACGTTACTGAAGACTTGGATACTATGGAGAAATGTGATGTTGAATTGTTTTTACGTAACATTCAGGATTCGGCAGGATTTCTGGTAGAATCCATGAAAGACCTGGGTTCCATGGCTGCGGGAATTTCTTCCATGTCTGTGTCAGCTCGTCGAGGACTGTGGTTGCGCCAGTGGTCTGCAGACGCGGAATCCAGGAGAAGTGTGGAGACCCTACCCTACACAGGTCAGGCTCTCTGAGATGCGTGGATCTCCACGGCTACGGCTGGTAAGTCACGTTTTCTTCCCTCAGCTACTCATGCTCCGAAGAAACCCTTTTCTTCAGCTACATCACAGCCCTTTTCGCTCTACCAAGCCCAGAAAGGCCAAGCTGTCCAACACCTTCTTTCGGGGAGGTCGGCCCAAGTCCAAGAAACCTGCGGCTGCAGGTTCCCAGGAACAGAAACCTGCTTCAGGTACACCAAAGTCCTCCACATGACGGTGGACTGCACGCCCCGGAGGTGGGGCCGGTGGGAGCGAGACTCAGACATTTCAGTCACGTCTGGGTGTCATCCGGCCTGGACCCCTGGGTGGAAGATATAGTATCTTTCAGGGGTACAGGCTGGAATTTCAAAATCTCCCTCCTCACCGATTTTTCAAATCAGGCTTGCCAGCTCTGCTGGCAGACAGGACTGTCCTGCAAGAAGCCTTCCAGAAGTTGGTGGAGGCACAGGTCATTGTGCCAGTACCACCTCATATGCAAAACAAAGGTTACTATTCAAACCTTTGTTCGTGGTACCGAAACCGGATGGTTCGGTCAGGCCAATTCTGAACTTAAAATCACTAAACCGCTATCTGAGGGAGTTCAAGTTCAAAATGGAGTCTCTAAGGGCAGTGATATCAGGTCTGGAGGGGGGGGGGGGGAATTCCTGGTATCCCTGGATATCAAGGATGCGTACCTCCACATTCCGATTTGGCTGCCGCATCAAGCTTATCTTCGATTCGCACTGTGGGACTGTCATTTTCAGTTCCAGGCCTCTCCACAGCACCGAGGGTATTCACCAAGGTGATGGCGGAAATTATGATTCTCCTCCGCAGACATGGGGTGAACATAATTCCGTATCTGGACGATCTGTTGATAAAGGCATCGTCCAAGGAGAAGCTGTTACGGTCCATAGCTCTCACGACCCAGCTTCTCAGGGAACATGGTTGGATCCTGAATCTTCCAAAATCTCATTTGAAACCAACCAGGAGGTTGTCCTTTCTGGGAATGATCTTCGACACGGAAGTGCAGAGTGTGTTTATTCCAGGGGAAAAAGCGTTAGTGCTTCTAACGATGGTCCGGTATGTCCTGAAGCCAGCTCGGGTGTCAGTTCATCAGTGCATTCGCCTTCTGGTGAAAATGGTGACCACTTACGAGGCTCTGCAGTACGGGAGATTTCATGCTCTGTCCTTCCAACTGGATCTCCTGGACAATTGGTCGGGATCCCATCTACACATGCACCAGAAAATACGTCTGTCAACAAAGTCCAGGATTTCACTCCTCTGGTGGCTGCAACTGCCTCACCTTCTGGAGGGCCGCAGGTTCGGGTTTCAGGACTGGATCCTTCTAACCACGGATGCAAGTCTCCCGGGCTGGGGCGCAGTCACTCAAGGGGAAACCTTCCAAGGAAGATGGTCAAGTCTGGAAGCCGGCCTGCCGATAAACATTCTGGAACTAAGAGCCATCTACAACGGTCTTATCCAAGCGGCCCATCTTCTGAGAAATCGGGCCGTTCAAGTGCAGTCGGACAATGTGACAACCGTGGCTTACATAAACCGACAGGGAGGAACGAAGAGCAGAGCTGCAATGTCAGAGGTAACAAGAATCATCCTCTGGGCAGAGAAACACGCGTTGGCGCTGTCCGCAATATTCATTCCGGGAGTAGACAACTGGGAAGCGGACTTCCTCAACAGACACGATCTCCATCCAGGGGAGTGGAGTCTCCATCCGGAGGTGTTCGCGGAGGTAACAAATCTTTGGGGCGTACCCCAGATCGACATGATGGCCTCTCGTCTCAACAAGAAGCTTCGGAGGTATTGTTCCAGGTCGAGGGACCCGCAAGCAGTGGTGGTGGACGCCCTAGTGACTTTGTGGCTGTTCCAGTCGGTGTACATGTTTCCTCCACTACCACTCATCCTAAGAGTTCTAAAGCTCATAAGGAGAACAAGGGTTCAAGCGATCCTCATTGCTCCAGACTGGCCAAGAAGGGCTTGGTACGCGGATCTTCTGGATCTGCAAGAAGAGCAGAGGCCTCTTCCTCTTTGGGAAGACCTGCTGCAGCAGGGGCTGTTCACCTATCAAGACTTACTGCGGCTACGTTTGAAGGCATGGAGGTTGAACGCCTGATACTAGCTCGAAAGGGCATTCCGAACAAGGTTATTCCTACCCTGATACAGGCTAGGAAAGGAGTAACGTCTAAACATTACCATCGAATTTGGAAAAAATATGTATCTTGGTGTGAGTCCCAAGAAATTTCCTGCGGTGGAGGCATGTTAAAGGAAAACATAGCGGCAGAGGGTTCAGGTTCTGGGGGTTCCTTACCCACCAGTGGGACCGTGGCAACGGTGGTTCAAAATGACCCTCCTTGGGCTACTTTCGCCACGATTTTAAGTACGCTGGTAACTAAACTTACGCCCCCTATGTGACCTCATATGCTGGTACAACCGCCATGAGCAGATCACCTGTCCACTCAGTTACAGCAATTGAACCAATCACTGACTAAACAGAAATCTAACCCTCGCCCGCCTAAGACCAAGGGGTGCTCTAAGCGGGCCATTACTTCCTCACAATCCACACACGTCCCAGACACCTCGTCTGATGAGGATGGCTTATATATTGACTCCAGAGACACTGATCCAGATACTTCTGATGGGGAAGCTGTCTTACAGGTGGATGTTCCTGACTTATTGGAGGCTATCAGGCTTATTCTTCAAATTACTGATGACCCAGAGCCTGACACTGCCCCTAAGAAACCGAACAGGTTTAAACGTCAGAAAGTTGTTAAACAAGTTTTACCTCATTCTGACCATTTAGTTGACATACGTCAGGAATCCTGGGAAAATCCAGGAAAGAAATTCACACCTCACAAGAAGATTCTGGCACGCTATCCCCTCGCTGCGGAGCAAAGTAAAAATTGGGAAACACCCCCGCCAGTGGATTCGCAAGTGACGCGGTTGGTGGTGTCCTCCGTTCTGTCTGCAACTACCATCACTTTTCTGAAAGAACCGACGGATAAGCGTGTGGAGGGTTGTTTAAAAGCGATTTACACCCTAGCAGTTGCTGTGCATCGGCCCACCATTGCAGCGACATGGGCTGCTGAAGCTATTGAAGCCTGGGCTCAGAAGGTGGAAGCAGAGCTGCCGTCCAATTTTTCTGATAACGCTAGACAATGGCTCTCGTATATCATCACAGCATCTCATTACATTAAGGAGGCGGCTTCTGATGCCGGTATTCTGGCGGCCAAGGCTTCTACTACGTCCATTTTGGCTCGCAGGATACGGTCCTGGAGTTCTATTTAAGATGGGAAGTTGCCCATAGCAACTTCATTCATTCATTCCAGGTATTATCTTCTAGAAGAGTCTAGATAAATGGGAAGTAGAATCTGATTGGTTACTATAGGCAACATCCCATCTTATATAGAACTCCCATCTTAGTAAATTTACCCCCTGGTCTGTGGATCTGGAGGTGCTCCCTTTTAAGGGAGACATTATTTTTGGAGAGGACCTCAACAAGATAGTGGCTGACTTAGCTTCTGCTAAAACAGCGTGTCTACCTAGTACTGCTCCTTCGGTACCGAAGGCTAAGAGTACTTCCTTTCGCTCCTTTCGTCCTTCAGGGAAAGCAAAAGGTCAGGCGTACCCGAAACAGGCTCGCACTTCCAAAACCACTAAGCCCAAACCTAAATGGGCCTGGGCTGCCCGTCAGCCAGCTTCCAAAACTGACAAGCCTGCTGCATGATGGGGTGGGCCTCCCTCTGAGAGATCCCAGGGTGGGGGGCCGACTTCTAGGGTTTACCCAGGAATGGTTGAAGACCACTTCAGATGCCTGAGGACTGGAAGTCATCACTCGAGGTTACGCCGAATTTTTCCAAGAATCGTCCCTCTCATCGATTTTGCCTGACAGACGTCCCTTCAGATCTCGTGAAGGCAAAAACGTATTCATTCGGTGGTACAGTCCCTCCTGGACACAGGAGTGGTAGTACAGGTGCCTCTGGCTCAGAGAGGCAAGGGGTACTATTCACCACTATTCCTAGTCCCAAAACCGAATGGGTCCTCTTCGCCCATTCTCAACCTCAAGTCCTTGAACAAATATGTGAGAGTCATCAAGTTTCGTATGGAAACTGTTCACACTCTATTGTTCTGGCCTTTGAATCCGAGGATTATATGGTCTTCCTGGAAATACAGGATGCTTACCTGCATATTCCTATTGCAATGTCGCATCAGCAGTACCTGAGGTTTGCTGTTGGCAACCTCCATTACCAATTTCGGACCTTACCTTTTTGATTTGACCACGGCCCCGCGAGTCTTCACCAAGGTCATGGCGGTAAAGATGGCTGTACTCCGCCGTCAAGGGGTCAGGATCCTCCCGTATCTGGACGACTTGTTGATCCTGGCAATTTCCCCAGAAATTCACCTACGCCATCTGGATCTGACGCTCCAGTTTCTGCAAGCTCATCAACTGGAAGAAATCTTCCCTGGTCCCTGCTCAGAACATGGTGCACCTAGGGGCGTTGTTGTACACTCACAACCAGAAGGTCCTGAAACTTCAGGACAGGATTCGATGCTTCCTATCTCGTCCACAAGTGTCGATACATTCGGTGATGCAAGTGCTAGGTCTCATGGTGTCGGCTTACGACATGGTGGAGTATGCTCAATTCCATTCCCAAATATAAAAAGAAGAACAATTGGGTGCGCTATCAATAGCAGCTGGTAAGGGGATGGTAAGTCCCCAAGGTATAAACAATTAGAAAGAAAAAATTACCAGCGCTGGCTGATCATGTAGATAATGAACACAATCCAATAACCAAAGGGCTTAAATATAAAAAATATCACATTTATTTTACACATGTAAATGAATGATTAAACAATAAAATAAAACCATTAAAATAAAAATATGAATAAAATTGTATATCAGTTTTCCATAAAAAATGCCACAAGGTGCCTGAATTATTATTATAAAGTCCACGTTAGGCAGTTTATTGACACTCATAGGGACCTTGATCACTGGAGATGTCCATCACTAATCGGTTATTTGTGCATAAACCGAAAACATTGCAGATGTGAGGTAGTTACCAGTGATCCTTGGAGCAGATAGAGTCCACCTGTATTTAGCTGGATAGGTTGTCCTCTTTAGCGTGGAGGAATGCGTCCAGAATGGTGGATGCTGCTAGAGACTGTCCCAGTTGTGGTAATGCCGAGTGTCAGGAAAGCCAGTGGTACTGATGAATATCAGGATAAGGTAGTAGCTCAACGCGTTTCGCTGGTTTTAAATGATCCAGCTTCCTCAGGAGCAAGTAAGGTAGTGGCTGTCATGAGGCCCTTTTATACTGATGTCTGTGGCAATAATTAATTACACATGTGGTTCACACATAATTGCAATATGTAAGCCCTTTGGAAAAATATACTTTAATATATATATCTATAAACTAATTGGTCTCACACACTTAAATATCCTAATAGATAATAAAAACGAGTTTGTGCTAGAAAGATATAAGTATTTTCTTTATTAGGATGTGTATATAAATCTAGAAGGCCCCGATCACGTGACCGGTAAGATCACGTGATCGGTATCCCATCCAATGGAAGTGTATTGATCTTATCACGTGACACACCAGATGACCCTAACAAAAGCCGGTTGCTAAGTAATATGTGTCTGTGTAGTAATCTGGGAAGCCTCGATCATGTGACTGGTAAGGTCACGTGATCGGCATCCTATCCAATGAAGGTATATTGTTCTTAGCATGTGACACACCAGGTGACTGAAACAAATTAGGTTGCTAGGTGATGTGTATCTGTGTGGTTATGTCCGGTGTCGTCACGTAAAATGTCGTCACGTAAAACGTGACCGGACTCACATAACCATGCTTAGCTTATCTCAGCCGTACTTGCGGCTGATGGCATGACGTGACGTATATTTAGTTTCAGTCACATGACCGGAGAAAATGAGGAAGTGTTTATATGGAAAACAAACTTTGTAGTTTCCATGGTATCTATTACATCTCTAAGGGGGAATTTCAACACTGATATTAGTAATATGTATATGTAATAAGAAAGAGATAGCTATACAGGATGGTTAATAAGTGAATGTATTATTCATATCTGTTTGAAAAGATCATGTGACAATTTATATAGAGATTGGAACAAATCTTTTCCTGACATAAAAATGTCAAAATTTAAACATGAATAAAAAGTTAATGTGTTAAACAATAAATAAAATAAATTAAATAAAATAAATAAAATAAACATATATAAAAGAAGACAGAAATACATTGACAAAGTACTTCTCAAGCATGTCAGAGTAATTATATTAAGAAAAAGAAAAAGAGACAGATAATATATATGTATTTAAATAACAGAGTTTAGTTCCACAGTTTCATTTAGACCTGCAGGATGCAAAGAATTAAATTTCAGCATCCAGAATACTTCGCGGCTACACAATCTCTTGAATCTGTCACCCCCCCTAGGGGTTGGGGCGATCTGTTCCAGACAAATCACAGATAAGCAGAATGGGTTGGAATTATGTTTCATAGAGTAGTGTCGTGAGACACTATGAGTTTGACATTTGTTAATAATATTTCTCCTGTGTTCCATGAAACGAACACGTAATTTCCTGGTAGTGCGTCCTATATAATTAAGTCCGCAACTACAGGTTAATAAATATATAACAAAAGTTGTCTCACAGTTCATAAAAGTTTTTAATTCATAGGTCTCATTGAAATATGGAATATTGATTGAGTCGGTCTTACGTTGTATGTGTGAACACATAGTACATCTTGTTTGGCCACATTTGTGGAAACCCAATGGTTTCGTAGTAAGCCATTCTACCCCTATTTGGATACTAGATTCTTTGATATTTCTTAAATGACTAGGAGCCAGTATAGTCTTTAATGATCTGTTTTTCCTGTAAATCATTTGTAATTGAGTAGGCAAAATAGTGTTAAGTATATTGTCTTGTTTTAATATTCGGTAATTACGTGAGACTATGGATTTTATTTCTCGAGCACATCTGTTATATTTACAGAAAAAGGAAAAATCTCTATTTTTCTGTCTTCCAGTTTTGTGTGTAGACAGATTCTTCTGATGAAAAAGAAGTTGTCTATCCATGTTATAGACTTCTATATAGGCCTGTTGTAACAACGTCTCTGGGTAATCTCTAGTTCTAAATGAATTGATTAGATCTTTGGCCTGTGAGGCAAATGTCTCAATGGTAGAACAGTTCCGACGTAGTCTCATAAATTGACCTTTGGGGATATTATCCTTCCAAGGTCTATAGTGTGAGCTAGTATAATGTAAATAGGAATGGGTGTTCACTGGTTTAGTGTAATTAGAGGTGGTAATTTCATTATTGATTATTTCTAGTGTCAGGTCAAGGAAGTCCACACGTCCCCATCCCAAATAATAAATAAATCATCGATATAACGGCCATAGTAGACCAGGGACGCCCCCCATGGACTACTCCATATATGTTGTTGCTCGAAGTCGCCCATGTATAGATTGGCATAACTGGGGGCGAACCTGGTCCCCATGGCCGTACCCATCACCTGTAAATAATAACGGTCTAAAATCGTGAAATAATTGTGAGTAAGAATAAACTTAATACACTGTATAAGAAAAAATCTGTGATCCACACTGAGATCACTATCTAGTTCCAAACGTCTAAAAATGGTATCGCAACCCAATACATGAGGGATATGGGTGTATAATGATTTAACATCAAGGGTCGGTTTATGCACAAATAACCGATTAGTGATGGACATCTCCAGTGATCAAGGTCCCTATGAGTGTCAATAAACTGCCTAACGTGGACTTTATAATAATAATTCAGGCACCTTGTGGCATTTTTTATGGAAAACTGATATACAATTTTATTCATATTTTTATTTTTTATTTTAATGGTTTTATTTTATTGTTTAATCATTCATTTACATGTGTAAAATAAATGTGATATTTTTTATATTTAAGCCCTTTGGTTATTGGATTGTGTTCATTATCTACATGATCAGCCAGCGCTGGTCATTTTTTCTTTCAATTCCATTCCCGCCCTCTACAGAAATTGATTCTTGCCAAGTGGGACGGCCTGCCTCACCGGATCAGGTCTCGCATGATCTCCTTGTCTCCGGAGGTCCGTCTGTCACTGAGCTGGTGGCTCCAGGACCAACGATTGAGCAGGGGTCGTCCTTTCTGGATCTCCAACTGGGTCCTTCTGACGACTGATGCCAGTTTGAGAGGTTGGGGCGCAGTGTTGGAGCAACACTCCCTTCAGGGTCGGTGGACCAAGGAGGAGTCTCTCCTCCCGATAAAACATTCTGGAACTGCTGGCGGTGTTCAATGCTTTAAATCTGGCCCAGCATTTGATTCAGAACAGACCTGTTCAAGTACAATCAGACAACACCACCACGGTGGCGTACATAAATCATCAAGGCGGCATTCGAAGCCACATGGCAATGATGGAAGTATCCAGGATTCTTCAGTGGGCGGAACGCCATTTGCTAGCCATATCGGCAGTGTTCATTCCGGGGGTCCTAAACTGGGAAGCGGACTTCCTCAGTCGTCGGGACGTACACGCCGGACAGTGGAGCCTCAATCCAGAAGTTTTTCAACTCCTCGTGGACAAGTGGGGCCTCCCATATGTGGACCTGATGGCGTCGCGACACAATCACAAGGTTCCGGTCTTCAGAGCAAGGACAAGGGATCCTTAAGCAGCGTTCGTAGATGCACTGGCAATTCTATGGAACTTTCAGCTGCCGTATGTGCTCCCTCCGGTGTCACTCTTGCCCAGAGTAATAAGGAAGTTCAAGGAAGAAGGAGGAATCCTACTTCTGATCGCTCCCGCGTAGCCCAGATGGCATTTGTTCTCAGACCTTCGTGGTCTCTCGATAGAGCGTCCCGTTCTACTTCCGCAGCGCCCAGATCTCCTCGTTCAAGGCTCCTGTTTATATCAGGATTTAGCCCGGTTGGGTTTGACGGCGTGGCTCTTGAAGCTTCCGTTCTGAGGGCCAAAGGATTTTCTGAGGCGGTCATTCAAACCATGTTGAAGGCCCGGAATCCGGCTTCTGCTCGGATTTATCATAGGGTCTGGAATTCCTACTTTGCTTGGTGCGCCACTAACAATCACGACACTTACAAGTTAAGGACGGCCAAACTTTTGGCCTTTCTACAACAGGGCCTGGACTTCGGTCTTCGTATGGCCTCCATCAAAGTTCATATTTCTGCCTTGTCGGTTTGGTTCCAGAGGAAAATTGCGACTTTACCTTATGTTCATACATTCACTCAGGGTGTGTTGCGGATTCAACCTCCGTATGTCCCGGTTGTGGCTCCTTGGGACTTGTCGGTGGTTCTGGAGGCGTTGCAAGGGTCTCTGTTTGAGCCTCTCGAGTCTGCAGACCTTTAGTGGCTTTCTCTTAAGGTATTGTTTCTGCTGGCTGTTGCCTCTGCTAGACGGGTGTCGGTTTTGGTTGCCTTGTCTTGTAGGTCCCCCTATCTGATTTTTCACTGTGACCGGGCGGTTCTTAGAACACGTCCCGGGTACCTACCTTAGGTAGTGTCTTCTTTCCACCTTAATCAGGAGATTGTGCTTCCGGCCTTTGTCTTTCCTGAATTGTCTTCCAAAGCGGTCTTTGGATGTGGTACGGGCTCTCCGTATCTATTGTGAAGAGAACTGCCTCCGTTCGGAAGTCTGATTCTCTCTTTGTACTGTTTTTTATTTTCACAAACGTGGTTGGCCTGCTCACAAGCAGACCCTGGCCAGATGGATTAGACTGGTGATTGCACATGCTTATGTACAGGCTGATCGTCCAGCTCCTGCGGCTATCAAGGACCATTCTACTTGGTCCATTGGACCTTCTTGGGTGGCCCGCCGTGGTGCGACCCTTGAACAATTGTGCAAGGCAGCTATGTGTTCCTCAGTGAACACATTCATAAGGTCCTATGCCTTTGATACATCCGCCTCCCAGGATGATTCTTTTGGACGCTGGGTTCTTGTGCCCACTACAGTGCGTCCCCTCCCATGAGGAACTGCTTTAGGACATCCCCGATGTTATTCCCTGTGGAACCCAGTGTACCCCGCAGCAGAAAATAAGATGTATGGTAAGAACTTATCGTTGTTAAATCTCTTTCTGCGAGGTACACTGGGTTCCACTGGGCGCCCACCCTGACGCACTTGGCTTCTTTGGGTTGGTATGGCATTAGCCGCTGACACCTTCTCCTGTCGTGAGAATGTGGTGTATGTGGCTACTAACGGTTGTCGTCTCTTTTGCCTGCTACTGCATTAGACTGGTTAACAAAAACTGAGCTCCTGTGCACGGATGCGGGGTTATAGAGGAGGCGGCGCTATGCATTCTGGAAACAGTCAAAGCTTTTAGCCTGTTCGTGCCTCGGATCAAGATCCTACTCTACACCCCCGATGTTATTCCCTGTGGAACCCAGTGTACCTCGCAGAAAGAGATTTAACAACGGTAAGTTCTTACCATAAATCTCGTTATATCTACCTAGGGAAGGGCTTCTGCTAGACGTGTTTCAGAATTGGTGGCCCTATCGTATAAAAGTCCCTACTTGGTCTTTTACGAGGACAGCGCGGAGCTCAGCACTAAGCAGCAGTTCCTGCCGAAGGTTGCCTCTGCGTTCCACTTGAATCAAGCAATTGTCCCGTCAAGTTCTGACACTTCTGCTCCTCCGGAGTCGTTGGATGCTATGCGAGCCTTGATGATTTGTATCAAAAGGACTGTTCGGATAAGAAAGACGGATTCCTTGTTTGTGCTCTATGATGCGCAGAAAAAGGATTGCTCTGCTTCTAAGCAGTCTATTGCTCATTGGCTTAGGCTGACTATACAACAAGCCTATGTGTCGGCAGCCTTACCTGTTCCTAAGTCTCGGAAGGACCACTCTCCGAGATCAGTGGAGTCATCCTGGGCGGCTGCCCGTGGAGTCTCGGCCTTGCAACTATGCCGAGCTGCTACCTGGTTGGGGAAGAACACCTTTGTGAATTTCTGCAGGTTTGATACCCAGTTTGGGCAGGTGGTGCTGCAGACGTCTCCACGCTTTCCCGCCCGTTCTGGAAGCTTTGGGACGTCCCCATCGTACTAAGTCTCCCCAATATCCCTTATGGATGCTAGAGAAAATAGGATTTTAATTACCTACTGGTAAATCCTTTTCTCGTAGTCCATAAGGGGTACTGGGCACCCGCCTCAGTGCGTTGACGTGTCTACAGGTTTTTCTTTTCGAAAAGTTTACCTGTTCAGCTGTTGCTGTTTGTTACCAGCCGTTGCTGGTCGTTTTATGTCATTGGTGTGCTGGTGTATGAATCTCGCCTTTCATTGTTATGTTCCTTCTCTCAAGTATGTCCATTCTCCTTCGGGCACAGTTTTACCTATACTGGCTGTAGGAGGGAGCATAGAGGGGAGGAGCCAGCACACCCAGTTGAAGAAATTTAAAGTGCACAGGCTCCTTTGGACCCCATCTATACCCCATTGTATTAAGTGAACCCCAGTATCCCTTTACGGACCAGAGAAAAGGATTTACCGATAGGTATTAAAATCCTATTTTCTCCAGTCATCGATGCCCGCCGATTGGTTGATCAGCGTTACCGGTCGAGTTGGGAAACGGACTTTAGATGTATGGGGGCCTTTAGTGGGAGATGTATCAAAGTTTTGAGAGTAGTACAGTGGAGAGGTATTAACTACCAACCAATCTGCTCCTGTAATTTTTTAAAAATAGGGTGTTTTTCTGGTTTGGTAGCAAACAAAAAAGAACACTAATGGGCAAAACCATGTGCACTGCAGGTTGGGCAGATGTAACGTACAGATAGAGTTAGATTTGGGTGGGTTATATTGTTTCTGTGCTGGGTAAATATTGGTTGCCTTATTATTACACTGCAATTTACATTGCCCCACCTGCAGTGCAACATGGTTTTGTCCATTAGTGTGCTTTTTTTGGTTTGCTAACAAACCTGCGTAAGGCCCATAGCCTGTAAAATGACAGGAGCTCATTGGCGGGTACTTTATCTTTCTCGGCTTAATTTCTCTCCAAGTTATGATAAGTCTCCCCCGTAGTTCTCTACAGGTTCAGACCACTGCACGATGTGTACGGTCATGAGAAGGTGGCATGTTTTTCCAGCAATTGATGCATGTGCAGTTACATTTGGTGATTAGGTATGTTTATATTAAAGTGGAATAACCTGTACCTGTGAATGTGGAGGCACATTCTTTCTGATCAGTGAGCTCCTCCCAGCTGAGCAGTTGCCGAGTAGCCACCTAATCTTTGGGGCATACATTTGCTAATGGTTTTTGCATGTGAAGATGCTAAATTTTGGATAGAAGGTGCTTCTAGAGGTACCCAGTTGTCTGGGCCGCTCTGGAACCTAACTAAGGGCCTAATTCAGACCTGATCGCAGCAGCAAATTTTTTCTCTAATGGGCAAAACCATGTGCACTGCAGGTGGGGCAGATATAACATGTACAGAGAGAGTTAGATTTGGGTGTGGTGTGTTCAAACTGAAATCTAAATTGCAGTGTAAAAATAAAGCAGCCAGTATTTACCCTGCACAGAAACAATATAACCCACCCAAATCTAACTCTCTCCTCACATGTTATATCTGCCCCATCCCCCTGCATTACACATGGTTTTGCCCATTAGAGAAAGGTTTTGCTGCTGTGATCAGGTCTGAATTAGGCCCCAAGTTCCACTGTCACCTATAGGTTGAAAGAGAAAATTGTATGATTTTTGGTGAATACTTTCCTCGGAATACATGGGGGGGCACTGTGCTCTTGTTCTTTACACTTTATTTCTCCTATAAGAGTTTATTCAGCCAAATGGAGACGTTTTCTCTTGGTTTTCATTCCTGTCTGTTCTATCTTGTGAGGCTTGTCTAGAAAAAGAATTATATAAGTGGGTGGAATATCAAATAGTACATATTTTATTTTAAGTGCTAAACTCCTTGCTGGGTCTCTATATCCGTGAGATTGAGTTCCCCAGTGGTTTCAGAGAAAAGCCTTTAATGCAAGTACAAAAATCCTATTCCAGTCAAGCCACCTCTTATTTTCTTATACCAAATCAAATTGTCCTTGAGAATTTCTCTCTTCCTTGGAAAGTAAATCAAGTTGAATGAGTGGAATAATTAAATAAATCTCATTAGAACTTGTTTAAAAAAACATTATCTTATCTCTGGGGTTTTGTGCTTAAATGCAGCTATGCAATTATGTGAAGGTATTGAAAGTTTGTGCAGCATTTAGTTAGTTCTGACCGTTTCAGGCTGATGTCGTCACATGTCTTTACAGGTGGAGGGAAGAGTTTGTGTTACCAGCTTCCTGGTTGCCTGTCTCCTGGCGTTACTATCGTAATCTCTCCCCTCCGTTCCTTGATAGTTGACCAGGTTCAGAAGCTAACTTCTCTGGATGTAAGAATTGTTCTTTCTTTAGTCTGTGTGTAACTACAGGAACTCCCACCCTGTATTTTTATTTTGTATTTATCTAATGTAAATATTAATGAATTTATGATGCCATGTCTAGACTATACTACTTTTATGGCTGTTACCAGCTTTAAAGGGAAAAAGTCCAGGGATGGGCAATTATTTCAGGTAGCACCTGCTATTCTCATTGTCACTGCTATCTTAACAAAGTTACTTCTCTCTGGTTCTACTGTGTCTTCTCCTCCAATGTTTCTGTGTCCCACTCTCTAGCAATGATTGTCCACCTTCACAGCTCGCCCTCTAATACACTACCCACTCTTTTCTCTCCAACTCCAGTGTTATTTGCACTACTCTAACCAGCTCCAGCTCTTTCCGCTCTCTTTTCTGCTGCTCAGGCTTGGCACTGGCCCCTGAAATCACTGCATAGTTGGAGACTTTTGGATGTAGTTCATTTTGAACACTACTAGCAGCACTCTCAGCTATAGGTCTGCATTTAACAGGCTGGACTATGTGGCCTTGCAGGCCGTACGTTATCCATCCCTCTTCTAACCCTTTCTTAACTTGGGGAATTTGTGTGGCCAGAAGAACCATACAAGGAGTCATATATCTTGTGCATAATACAGTAATTTTAATAGTGTAATATATCCAGTTTATTGACATGACTTATTATTTTATAAATGCTCATAAAAGCAATATTGCCAGATTTAGGCCTGTTCTGCAGAGAAAACCTCATATCTCTGCACAATTCATTTATAGGAATTAGGGCTACCATATGGCCTGATTTGTCAAATAAAATTAAACCTCTAACAGAGGCCTGGCCAACCTGTTGCTCCCCAGCTGTTGTAAAACTACAAGTCCCTGCATGACCTGACACAGTCTTGCTATTTGGGAATGCTAGAACTGTGGCAAGGTGTGCTGGGATGTGTAGTTTCACAACAGCTGGAGAACCACAGGTTGGCCAGACCTGCTGTAACATATTTTGAGAAAGTAAGGCCCAAATTATCATCTTTCTAGAAATATGTACGAATAGTTGCTTAGTATTTACTAATAACTTTTAATGATACATACCTCAATGGAATTTTCCCTGATTTTTCAATTAAAGCTATGTATACCATTGTATTCAGAGTATTTTCCCCATAATTAACAATGAAATTGTTTTCAGAGAAATCATGACCGCTAATAACACTTATTTTATGTTATATGTTACAAACACAGATGTTATTAAACTTCATTTACAAAGTACCTCCCCTTTTCGACTCTGGAACTATGGATTTGCATGATGGGTCTGTTAGCTCTCATTTATATGAAAATAAGTGTTCTGTTTTCTAGATTCCTGCCACTGCTCTCACAGGGGATAAGACGGATTCAGAAGCATCCAGTATTTACTTGCAGCTTTCCAAAAAGGATCCGATTATAAAGCTTCTGTATGTCACGCCGGAGAAGGTAATGCCTTTGTACCTGTAATACAAGCATTTGGTAGTAAAGTAAGGGGTTATTTAGCTATAGACAAGTGCAAGAAAGTGTAATCCTCCAACATATTTTCTTCAGGGTTACTGTTTTTTTTTTTTCAGACTGCTGTGAAAGGCTAGTATTACATAATTCTAAAAGTTTCTGAGATTACCGGGATAGAAAATAATTGAGTTAATGTTGTGCTTAAGGTGGAAAGACTCACTACATTTAAAGTGGATGTCCTCTCATTTATGTTTCTCTTACGTCCTAGAGGATGCTGGGGTCCATATTAGTACCATGGGGTATAGACGAGTCCACCAGGAGCCATTGGCACTTTAAGAGCTTAATAGTGTGGGCTGGCTCCTCCCTCTATGCCCCTCCTACCAGACTCAGTTTAGAAAATGTGCCCGGAGGAGCCGGTCACAGCTAGGGGAGCTCAACAGAGCTTTTCTAGTAGTTATTTTTTAGTTTGTTTTTTGTTGGCAACAGCCTGCCTGCAGCGAGGAGGGGGGGGGGCAGTGTCCGAGCCACTGTCTCCGCTGACTGGACATTGAGCTCCAGAGGGGATCGATCTCTCCCGGCCATAGGGGAACGCTCACCACTGCAGCCGGCCGCCACCCCCTTGCAGAGCTGAGGTGTGGCGAGTGAGTCACAGTCCCCCCTAACAAGCGGGGGGTCGGTGTGAAGATGGCGGCTTCAGGGTAGGAGCGCAGTATTAACTGAGCTCCCGGACGGCTCAGCTGTACTTTAGTGCGGCGCTGTGAGGGGCGCCCTGAGCCAGCGCCTGACCCTACACTGACCAATTCAGCCAGTCGGGGTCTGCGGATCTCAGCCAGCACCTAAAATCCTCAGGCCAGTATAATCTTGAAGAGCGGGAAGACAGCGCCATTAAAGGAGCGGAGCTTCTCCTCAGTGCGGACCCAGCAGCGTTTCAGTGCCATTTTCCTGCCTGCAGTTGGATGCAAGTGGAAGATCAGTCCCTCCAGTGCAACTCCAGCTATCTGTACGGTACCAGGGGGTTGTAGAAGGGAGGGGAGGCTGTGTAAAGGTTGTGTCACCTATTAAGGGACACAGTCAGCGCTGGTTTAGGGTCTCCCTATACCTGTAATAGCGCTGTGTGTGGGTTGGCTCCAATCTCTGTGTCTCTCTACCATTCTTGGGGGGCGAAACTCTGTCTGCCCAGTACCCTGTATGTATGTGGGGTGATTGGTGTGTATTAGCAAACATGTCTAGAGACTCTGTTTCATATGCTGCAGAGGATTTATCTTCTCAGGAAGATCCCATCCCATGTAATCGGGATTGCACTGTTGTAGCGCAGATCCCAGCTAGAGAACCGGAGTGGTTAGCCTCTCTTAGGGGGACTATTTCTCAGATTTCTGAAAGGTTGCTAGAACTGAGCATTCCACTCAGGTACTGGAATCCTCTATGGTTGTATGGTCTGATACTGCTCCCTCAGGGTCCCCTGTGGTACATTCTCACAAACGTGCACTTGCCAAGATTATGCAGGTTGACACGGACACCGATTCTGACACTGCAGACGGTGACGGGGATGTGTCGAGGGAGACGGCATCACTTGCAAAGGGGGTGCAGTTGATGATTGAAGCCGTACGGGATGTGTTGCCCATTTGTGACAAAACCCCTGAGCAGGTTGAGGAGGCCTTTTTCACGGACAGTGAAAAGGCCACTCTCCCCTTCCCAGCATCTAAAGAATTAAATGCTATCTTTGAAAAAGCCTGGGAAAATCCGGAGAAAAAATTCCAGATCCCTAAGAGGGTCTTGGTTGCTTCTCCCTTCCTAGAGGAAGATAGAAAGAAGTGGGAGTCTCCACCGATAGTTGATGCCTCTGTCTCCAGGCTGTCAAAACAGGTGGTTTTACCGGTCCCGGGATCTACTGCGTTGAAGGACTCTGCAGATTGCAAGGTGGATGCTACGCTCAAATCCATATACCACGGCCTCAGGGGCTATACTGCGGCCTACTATTGCCTGTGCATGGATTTCTAAAGCAATAGCCAGGTGGTCAATCACTCTGCAGGAGGACTTGACTACGATGGATAAAGGTGACGTTGATTTATTTTTACGTAATATTCAAGATTCTGCAGGGTTCCTGGTAGATTCCATGAAGGACCTGGGTTCCATGGCTGCGGGGATCTCCTCCATGTCCGTCTCGGCTCGCAGGGGTCTCTGGCTGCGCCAATGGTCTGCGGACGCGGAATCCAGGAAAAGTGTGGAGGGCCTACCCTATGCAGGACAGGCTCTCTTTGGGGAGGCGCTGGATGCGTGGATTGCCACGCAACCGCGGGTAAGTCTCCTTTTCTCCCGTCAGCTGCTCCGGCTACGAAGAAGCCTTTTACACCAGCCACGTCACTGTCCTTTCGGCCCGTGAGGCCTAGAAAGAACAAACCTTCTCACACCTTCTTCAGAGGTGGTCGTGCTAAAGGAAAAAAGCCTGCTCCCGCAGGTTCCCAAGACCAGAAGCCTGCTTCTGGTACCTCAAAGTCCTCCGCATGACGGCGGACAGCACAGCCTGGAGGAAGGTCAGGTGGGAGCAAGACTCCGGCATTTCAACCACGTCTGGATGTCGTCTGGCCTGGACCCTTGGGTACAGGATATAGTGTCCAGGGGGTACCAACTGGAGTTTCAAACTCTCCCACCTCACTGTTTCTTCAAATCAGGCTTGCCAGCTCTGCCGGCAGACGGAACAATTCTTCTGGAAGCTATCCGAAAATTGATAGTGTCTGAGGTCATTGTTCCAGTTCCACCTCATCAGTGGAACAAGGGTTATTATTCGAACCTTTTCGTGGTACCGAAGCCGGATGGTTCGGTACGGCCAATTCTGAACTTAAAATCTTTGAACCCTTATCTCAGGGAGTTCAAATTCAAAATGGAGTCTCTGAGAGCTGTCATCTCAGGACTGACAGAGGGGGAGTTCCTGGTGTTCCTGGACATCAAAGATGCGTAACTCCACATTCCCATTTGGTCGCCACATCAGGCATATCTCAGGTTTGCACTGTTAGACGATCATTATCTAGTGTGCACTCTAGGATTTTTTAGGGCAGGGTGCTGATCACGGGGAGGGCACATTTTTAAGTTAGAAGGACAAAATTAGGTACATACTATAATGCTTGGTGCTCCCATTCCTATAGGTAAAAGCATGGACCGTGCGCGCCTAAGGCGCGTGGCAAAAATGTAGGGGCGTTGTTTCGTGGGGAAGGGGTGTGGCCACATAATAGTGGCAATTCACATTACACCACACAGTAGTGCACCTAATACACATTGCACCAGGTAGAACCTCCTATACACACTGCGACAGGTAGAGTCCTGAGGGACTGTTTGTTCAGTTGGGGTACTGCGCCTTGGCTGTCGCAGCACCCTGCACACCCCTAACGCTGCCTGAAGGTGACATCGGTGGTGAGTACACACCGGGGTCCCTGGTTTCAAAGTGCGGCAGACCACCGGTGTGGTGTACGGGACCCTCCCTGGGGGTCCTGCTAAGATCCTCCGTGTGTAAACTGGCACAAAAATGCAGAACCGAGCACTTCTGTGAGGTTTTAGACTGTTTGGAGACTTTACCAGTATAAATAATATGCTTAGCTCCGGCGCCATTAGGGGTGGTGGAGCTTCCTCAGAGCGGGACCGGGGCGTTTTTGGCGCCTTCCTCTGCTTACAGAAGCCATCAGCAGCACACATTCAGCGCTTCTTGCCTCACAGACACGCTGGAAACTGGTACAGGGTGTAACAAAAGGGGGAAAGCCGCTTGTGTACACTGTCCTGTGTCTAATTAGGACTGTATTTGATAGTGTTTTCTGTGAATTACAGAGCTGACAGCCGCACTGGGGCTGTGCAGCTCAGCGTGTGCTGAGGTCCTCTCTTCTCTGTGTCTCCTCTCACATACAGTTGGGCAGGCTTGCATTATTACTGTCTGTGTGTATGTTGTTGTGTTTACTGTGAAATATGGGTAAGCACAAACTATGCAGTATCTGTCACACCAGATTATCTAATGACTGTCTCCTGTAAGCAATGTAGTCAATAGTCCCAACTTAGTGAAGAGGTTGGGGGAGAGGGTACAGAGCCCCACTGGTTAGGGTCTCTTAAACCTTGATGTTTGGTATGTCATCTCAACTCACTGCAAATGTGCAAAAAACTCAGCTACTGCAACAAGCTGTCGCAGATTTAGCTGCTAGGGCTGATGCACAGCCCCCCTCTCCCATGCAGGTCCCCAGAAGCGTGGTCTACCTGCACTGCTGTCTGATACAGATGATGATATACCGGATGATGGGGATGACCCGGATGCTGTTAGTGGGGATCCTGATTCTGCTCAGAATATTGAACCCCTCATTTTGGTTATAAGGGAGGTGTTAAAGCTTTCCCTAGAGGGCGCTGCATCACAGCAGTCATTTTTCTTTGTGCAAAATAAGCCCTTTCCCTGATTCTTCAGAGTTAGAGGACTTATTCAAACAGGCCTGGAAAAATCCAAACAAAAAATTCCAAGTGTCCAAAAAGTTTTTGCGCACATTCCCATTTCCTCCTGAAGGTAGAAAATTTTGTTAGGATCCCCCTGGGGTGGATGTCTCAGTCTCTCGCCTGTCTAAGAAGACGGTGCTACCTACCCCGGGTTCCTTTTCCATGAAGGACCCTGGGGATCGGAAGATAGAAACTACTCTAAAGTCTATATACACTGCTGCCGGCCTTTTACAAAGACCGGTTATTGCGGGTTGCTGGATGACCCATGCTATTCATTCTTGGGCCTTTCTGATTCAGGGGGGGTCTCTTGGGGGATATGCCCTTAGTTACTATGGTCACCCTATTGAAGCACATTCAGGACACTACGCGGGTCCTCTGGGATTCCCACAAGGAGATGGGGAATATTAATGCTAGGACGTCGGCCATGGCGGTGTCTGCACGCAGGGCCTTGTGGTTGCGTCAGTGGATTGCCAACGCAGAATCCAAACCTAGTGTGGAGTCTCTCCCCTTTTCTGAGGAATGGCTATTTGGTGTTTAGTTGGATACCTGGATTTCAAAGGCTACGGCTGGAAATTCCACGTTTCTCCCCGCTGGGGCCCGCCCGGCAAGAAGCTCTTATCCGGGGCCGTCTGTCCAGTCCTTTCGGTCACGCAGATTTCGCTCGAAGGACAGAGATGCCTCCAATGCGGTTAGAGGAACCAGAGGTAAGTCCAGAAAACCTGCAAGCACCGGTTCTGCTTCCACTAAGGCCTCAGGATGACTGTGCCCACCCACCCCGAGGGGATCTCGAGGTGGGAGCTCGACTGCGTAACTTCAGCCGCGTCTGGGAAGAATTCCTGCCAGAATGCCTGGGTCAGAGAGCTCGTTTCTCGAGGCTACAAGCAGGAGTTTGACAGTACCCCACTTCCTCCCCTTTCCCCCAACGATATGTCAAATCAAACTTACCAGCTTTGGAGGATATGCAAGTTACGTTGCAACTGGCTATCCAAAAGTTGGTCCAGTCCCACGTCATTGTTCCAGTACTCAAACCTATTTGTGGTACCGAAACCGGATGGTTCGGTAATGCCCATTTTGAATCTTAAGTCTTTGAATCCGTTTTTGAGGGTGTTCAAGTTCAAAATGGAATCCCTGCGAGCAGAGATTGCGGGTCTGGAAGACCGGGAATTTATGGTCTCCTTGGATATCAAGGACGCCTACCTCCATATTCCGATTTGGCCGCCTCATCAGGCGTACCTATGATTTTCCCTGCTGGACAATTACTTCCAGTTCCAGGCCCTACTCTTCGGTCTGTCTACAGCCCCGATGGTATTCACAAAGGTGATGGCGGAGATGATGTTACAGCTCCAGGTCCAGGGGGTCAATGTGGTCCCTTACCTGGACGATCTTCTGATAAAGGCAAAGTCCAGAGAACTTTTGTTGCTCCATATCGACCACACCATACATCTTCTGTCGGACCACGGATGGATCCTCAACTTATAAAAGTCCCACCTGGAGCCCACTCAGAAGCTCCTGTTCCTGGGGATGTTGCTGGATACTGTGGCCCAGAAGGTGTTTCTACCAGTGGAAAAAAGCAAAAACACTTCAGGAAATGGTCCGCATGGTGCTCCTACCTTCTCGAGTGTCCATCCATCTTTGCATAAGATTGTTGGCAAAGATGGTCGCCTCCTACGAGGCGATCCAATATGGGAGGTTCAATGCCAGAATGTTTCAGTTAAATCTCCTGAGCAAGTGGTCCGGATCACATCTGCAGATGCACCGGATGATTCGGCTGTCACCTCAGGCCAGAATTTCCTGTGGTGGCTACAGTCCTCCAATCTCCTGGAGGGCAGGAGTTTCGGTAATCAAGATTGGACCCTCCTCTATACGGATGCGAGTCTGAGAGGATGGGGAGCTGTCACCCAAGGGGCGCAGTTCCAGGGCAGGTGGTCAGCCCACGAAAGCCTCCTTCCAATCAACATTCTGGAACTTCGGGCGATCTACAATGCTCTTCTTCAAGCCTCTCCTCTGCTCAAAGATCTCGCAATCCAGGTGCAGTCGGACAACACCACGGCAGTGGCATACATCAATCGGCAAGGAGGGAAAGAAGCAGAGCCTGCGTGCGAGAGGTGTCAAAGATACTTCTCTGGACGTAAAGAAATGTAAGAGCCATGTCGGCAATCTTCATTCCAGGTGTGGACAACTGGGAGGCGGACTTCCTCAGTCGTCACGATCTCCACCCGGGGGAGTGGGGGCTCCACCATCTGGTGTTCCAGCAGATCATTGACCGGTGGGGTTGCCCACAAATAGATGGCTGGTAAATGGCTTCTTTTTTCCACTGGTGGATGGATTCTCTTCTTAACAAGAAACTTCCCTGGTATTGCGCGCGGACCAGGGACCCTCAGGCGAGGGTAGTGTACGTGTTGTCGTCGCCTTGGCCATACCAGCTGCTTTACCTGTTTCCTCCGATCCCATTGCTCCCACAAGGGCTAAAGCGGATCAGGAATCAAGGTGTCCAGGCAATTCTACTTGCCCCGGAGGGCGTGGTACGCTGATCTACTGGACATGTCCGTCCAAGACCCCTGGCCTCTACCACTAATAAGAGATCTTCTTCAACCAGGACCATTCGTATACCCGGACTTACGGCGTCTTCGTTTGACGGCATGGAGGTTGAGCGGAAGGAACATCCTAGCTCTCAAAGGCCTTTCCAAGTAGGTTGTTGCAACCATGGTTCAGGCCAGGAAACCTGTGATGTCAAAACATTATCATCATATCTGGAGGCGATAATGTCTCTTGGTGCGAGGAACGCATGTATCCGCCTGCTGAATTTCTTTTGGGACGTTTCCTGCAGGCTGTTGTGGATAAGGGCTTACATCTGGGTTCTATTAAGGTCCAGATTTCAGCCCTCTCCATTTTCTTCCAGAAGAAATTGGCAGCATTGCCAGAAGTTCTGACCTTCTGTGGTCCCGTCCTGTTCTGACGCTTCTGCTCCTCCGGAGACTTTGGATGTTGTGCGTGCTTTGAAGATCTATGTCAGGCGCACAGCTCGGGTCAGAAAGACGGATTCTTTGTTCTTGCTCTATGATGCGCAGAGAAGGGTTGTCCTGCTACAAAGCAGTCTATTGCTCGTTAGATTAGGCTTACTATCCAGCAGGCCTATGTGTCGGCAGCCTTACCTGTTCCTAAGTCTCTAAAGGCCCATTCTCCAAGATCAGTGGGCTCTTCCTGGGCGACTGCCCGTGGAGTCTCGGCCCTGCAACTATGCCGAGCTGCTACCTGGTCGGGGAAGAACACCTTTGTGAAATTCTACAAATTTGATACCCTGGCCCAAGAGGATACCCAGTTTGGGCAGGCGGTGCTTCAGAAGTCTCCGCACGTTCCCGCCCGTTCTGAATGCTTTTGAACATCCCCATCGTACTAGTTCTCCCCAATATCCCTTATGGATGCTAGAGAAAATAGGATTTTAATACCTACCGGTAAATCCTTTTCTCTTCGTCCATAAGGGATATTGGGCGCCCCCCGCAGTGCGTTGACTTTTCTACAGGTTCTTGTTCTGTAGTTACCTGTTTAGCTGTTGTTGTTATTGTTACCAGCCTTTGCTGGTTGTTCTATGTTCGTGGTGTGCTGGTATTAAATCTCACCACTCTTTGTTATCATGTTCCTTCTTTCATATATGTCCTTTCTCCTTCGGGCACTGTTTTACCTATAACTGCCTCTGGGAAGAGGCATAGAGGGGAGGAGCCAGCACACCCAGTGGAGAAATTTAAAGTGCACCGGCTTCTTTGGACCCCGTCTATACCCCATTGTACTAGATCTCCCCAATATCCCTTATGGATGCTAGAGAAAATAGGATTTTAATTTCCTACCGGTAAATCCTTTTCTCGTAGTCCATAAGGGATACTGGGCGCCCACCTCATTGTGTTGACTTTTCTGAAGGTTCTCGGTTATGTGGTTACCTGTTCAGCTGTTGCTGTTATTGTTACCAGTCTTTGCTGGTTGTTCTAGGTTCATGGTGTGCTGGTATTAAATCTCACCCCTCATGTCCTTTCTCCTTCGGGCACTGTTTTACCTATAACTGCCTGTGGGAGGGGGCATAGAGGGGAGGAGCCAGCACACCCAGTGAAGAAATTTAAAGTGCACCTGCTCCTTTGGACCCCGTCTATACCCCATCGTACTAGCCAACATCCCGTATGGACTACGAGAAAAGGATTTACCGGTAGGTAATTAAAATCCTATTTTAAATTCTAATAGCTTTATTTGTGTTGTACTTAAGGTATGTGCGAGTGCCAGGGTTATCACCACAATGGAAAATCTGTACGAGCGTAAGCTGTTGGCAAGATTTGTCATTGACGAGGCTCACTGTGTAAGCCAGGTAAGTCTTCCTGCCCTTATATTAAACCACAGAGCTGTAATTCAAGTGGACCAGTCAACCAAGTGCAGTGGAGGCATTAAATGTGTGTGTTTAAACAAATATTTTGGAGACTTTAGCCAAGTAATTCAATAAAAACTGTACCTGCCGAATGTTAGCCGAGCTGTGTCTCAGTGATATAACCGATTGATATGCCTATACCAATACTAGTTCACTCCACTCCAGATTATCGATACCTATGCTACTTGTTGGTTGACAGGGCTACTTTATGTGTTTTTGTGCATTTCAAGATGTGTTTTTATCTTCTAACACAGTGGGGTCATGATTTCCGGCCAGACTACAAGAGGCTGAACATGTTGCGTCAAAAATTTCCTTCTGTTCCAATGATGGCTCTCACTGCAACTGCGAATCCACGTGTACAGAAAGACATTCTGAACCAGCTAAAGATGACCAAGCCTCAGATGTAAATGCTTACGATAAAATCAGACTTTTTTTAAAAAAATGTGCAGATTTGAAAGTAGAGATTAATGTAGAGGTTTTTTTTTTTTTTTGGGGGGGGGGGGGTGTTTTTCTTAAACAACTAATAGGTATTGGGGTCATTGGTTTACATAATCTGGTGGAGGAAGATGTATTTTTTTTTTTTTTATTATTTCTCTCAATCACGTGTACACACTCATACGTACTAGGGTTTATCTTTTTTGAGGAGCCAGTTAGCCTGCCATTATAGTTTTGGATTGTGGGATGAAACTAGGGCGTCCAGCGAAAACCCACACAAGCACCTTAAATTTTTCAGAACATCTTCTTCGGGATGGATATACGCACTTAACCGTTCTCATCTACACTATTGGCACATATCTTTTCCACCAATAAATGTAGCTGTGTTCCCAGAAGTCTCTTAAGATTTGTGTTCTCTATATTTGTGGGCTACCTCTTGTTTTCTTCTTTGAATAAATTAGCTGGTTGTACCTCTGTTTCTGATTTCATTTTTTTTATTACAGATTTTCAATGAGTTTCAACAGGGTCAATCTCAAATATGAAGTTTTGCCAAAGAAGCCGAAGAAGGTTGCTCAGGACTGTGTGGAGTGGATCAAGAAAAATCATCCCAGTGAGTATTACACTAAAGATGTCACTCTGACTGATAAATGAATGTGCTGTATGTGATTTCTTTCATTTAGTCTATAACTAGGATTAAAGGGATTTTCCACTTTAATAAATTGTTGCAGCATTTAAAGATGATTAAATACCTTTCTCGCAGGGGGTGGGGGAGGAACACAAGCCAACAAACAGATGCTTTTTGTTCCAATTATTTTTTAGTACATTCTCTTGATGGAGATTGAATCACCATTCTGTGTGCCGGGTAGAGGCTAAGTAGGCGACTCTCTGCCAATTGTGATGAGATGGGAGAGGACTTGTTTGAGAGGCAAGGCAGCCTGGGTGAGGCTGCCCCACACTCTGCATCGATGGGTCATACTTACAGGGATGTTGGTTTCTGGATTACTGATGTAATGTACAGACTCCAGGACAGCATTGAACCTTCTGCTTGGCAAACATAAGCACTGAAGTGTGCCAAGGCAGACTCCTTGTTTCTTCCTTAATATTGCACTTTATAACTGCAGAGTCTTTGTAAGTGGCATTTTCTTCTCTTATACATGTCGTGAGTGATAAATTGAACCATTCTATTTGTCATCGGTAATCTTTTATACATTTTTAAAATGTTAGTGTAAGTTGCACATACAGTACATAGTATGCACAGCTTGGGAAATTGACAGCTGACCGTCACACATGCCTGCAGTTTGTCTTGTAGAACTAATCTGCTAAATCCCTGGCTCAGTTTTATACTGAGGTCATACAGCTTGCATTAGCCTTGAGGTTGTAGGTGAAGGAATATGTCCATGCTGCTTGTTAGTGAAACATGTAATTACAACAACATATGGGGTTCACAGGTGAGAGAGGAATACAGTCTTTCAGCCAAGAAGGAAGGGGGGGGCAGCATAGTGGGCCGTCGTACACCGGATGTCCATGTTCTGTCCTTCATTAGCACGTGCTAGCGACAGCGGGAGCGTGCAGTCACCTGTAAATATTGATCGATGTAGGCGGTTTGCAAATCCGACCGCTCAAGTATGTACCCAGCTTTATGCAGATCATTGTGCTGTATGTGCTAGATGCGGACAACTTACTCTTGCAGATGAATCTGGGATAATTTATTGCCTCTCCCGACATGAGTGTGACACTGTGGCTGACACCCTGCAGAAGGAGGGCCTGGCTGCTCTGGCTTATCATGCTGGGCTCAGCGACTCTAACAGAGACTATGTACAACAGAAGTGGATCAATCAGGATGGCTGTCAGGTAAGACTGTGGGAGCACTGTATCATATCCACTTATACCATTATATCCCCTACATTGACTATTTGTGCTACTTACTAATTACTTACATTACAGATACTGCATTGTGGGATACTCGGGTCTCCGTGACCAGCCCGCTGTTTTGATTAACTCCATCTCACCATTTTAACCCTGCTCTTCCTCAATTATTTTCCAGTGTTCTGTCATCACTTGGTCCCAGATGAGTGGTTCCTCCTCATCTTTTTTTTTTTTTTTTACCCAGTCCTTGTGCAGGTATTGGGGTCCTGCTTATAAATCTAGTGATATACCAACTAAATTATAAGCTAACACTCCACATTGACAGGGAAACAGGGGTGTCCCTGATCGCTCTAGTGGTGCTTTGGTCATTTCATATCTCCTGCCCCCCACCCTCGAATGTGGTGATCCCCCAGATATACTGTAAGATCTGGAATGGTTACCGGTAGTCTTCATAGTCTTCAGTTAGCCAAGCTGGTCTTGATCCACAGATGTAGTCGATATTTTGATGGCTTAATTGTGACTTTTCTGTGTCTGGTCATTCTTTCTCAGGATCCCTTTTCTTGCTTTAACCATTCCTGTTTTCTTCTTATTACAATCTAACTTAATTTCTTGTCACATAAACCAGGAGATGTTAGTTCTGTTCTTGAGGCTCTTTTCTCCATCAACATAGTGTGTTGTCTGCAGTCCTATCAGTTTGTCCTTTACAATGACCATAGGTAAGGACGTTGGGCTTCCTCTCAGTTTATGTTTTGCTGGACAAGTATGACAATCAGGCAGACCTTTTCTGGGTTACCAGTCCCCTGTGGACTTTATGGTACACTCAACAAAGGTGATTGACCCTTCTTGAGCAATACATGATTAGGAATCAGTAGACCAGGCCTGGATAATTTTTCAAAGTATGGCAGTGAAGTTTGTTCTTAGTTTTCTCTCCCGGGTCTATGAAAATGGATTTTGGATAATGCACAACCCGTGTCCTTTTGCCATCATAACACAAAATGTTGCGGGCCACTCAGGAGTTCTAAGTTTTTATTTTACTCTTCTATTATTCTCACAGTTTTGAGCTTCTTACTGGGCTGGTGGTAAAGTGAGGAGCAGCACGGAGAGCCGGAGGGTTGATGGGGAGAGGAGCAATTTGCTTTTCCTCAAGGCAATAGTTGTTAAACATTACCCCACTTCGTTTGAGCCTTACAACATTGATGAAATGCATTTAATGGTAATTACAAAAAAAAAATCCCATTTTCCTTACTTCTACATACTGTTTTGCTTTGAACTGCAGGTGATTTGCGCTACTATTGCGTTTGGAATGGGCATTGATAAGCCAGATGTGAGATACGTCATTCACGCCACTCTTCCTAAGTCTGTGGAGGGATATTACCAAGAGTCTGGTAGAGCTGGCAGAGACGGTGAGATGTCCCACTGCCTCCTGTTCTACAGCTACAGTGACGTAACGAGAATCCGAAGGCTGATACAGAGTAGGTTACTTTTGTGCTGTTTGTGGGTGGCAACTGACCGTTTTACAGGAGTGTCCAGAAAAACGCAGGGCTCAGGCATTTGGAGGGTGGGTGTCTGATGTCGGCTCCTGCCCCGATCAGCAGTATCACATCGCATCGGCTGAGTAAGTCCTGGGCTGAGCAGGGGCTGCACAAACTGATGTTTGTGCAGCTCTGCTCATGAAGCGAACGCAAAATTACACTGCTTTCTCTTACGTCCTAGAGGATGCTGGAGTCCACATTAGTACCATGGGGTATAGACGGGTCCACCAGGAGCCATTGGCACTTTAAGAGTTTGAGAGTGTGGGCTGGCTTCTCCCTCTATGCCCCTCCTACCAGACTCAGTTTAGAAAATGTGCCCGGAGGAGCCAGTCACAGCTATGGGAGCTCTATAGAGCTTCTTTAGAGAGAAGTTTTTTTAGAGTTTATTATTTTATAGCCTCCCTGCTTCGTGGGACTAAGGGGGGGGGGGGGGGGGGGGAGGAGTAGTGTCCGCCCTGTGGGGTCTGAGCCACTATCTCCGCTGAAAGGACACTGAGCTCCTGAGGGGATAGATCGTTCCCCGCCACAGGGGATTGCTCACCCCAGCAGCATGCCGCCACCCCCTTACAGGGCCAGAAGATCGGTGGCGAGTGAGTCCTTGGAAGCGGGGGGCCGGTGTGAAGATGGCGGCAACAGGGTGGGGAGCGCGGTATTAACCGCACTCTGGAGCTCAGAGGCACACTGTGCGGCGCTGTGAGGTGGCGCCCTGAGCCGGCGCCTAAACCCTGCACTGGTCATAACGTTTGTCGGGGTCCGTGGATCTCAGCCCCATATACCTCAGGCCAGTATAATCCTTGTGAAGAGCGGGAAGACAGCGCCATTTTGGGGGCAGAGCTTCTCCTCAGAGCCGACCCAGCAGCGTTCAGTGCCATTTTCCTGCCTGCACAGCGCTGTCCAGGAAGAGCAAGTTCCTCCACAGAAACTCCAGCTATCTCTCACGGTACCAAGGGGTTGTAGAGGGGGGAAAGGGAGTCTAAATACAGATTGTGTAACCTATTAAGGTGCACAGTCAGCGCTGGTAGGGGATCTCCTTTTACCTAAAAGCGCTGTGTGTGAGTTGGCTCCAATCTCTGTGTCTCTCTTGCCATCCTTGGGGGTGAAACTCTGTCTGCCCTCCCCTGTGTGTGTGTGGAGTGTCTGTGGTCTTCATAAAGCTATGTCCAGGGACTCCGTGTCATATGCTGCAGAGGATATGTCCTCTCAGGATGATTCCATTCCATGTAATCAGGATTGCACTGGTTTAGCACAGATACCAGCAAGGGAGCCTGAGTGGTTATCCTCTATCAAATCTATGATTTCTCAGATTTCAAATAGGGTTGCACAAAATGAATCTGCAACTCAGGTTTAACAGAACTCTGGCAGTCTGGCCCAGTTCTCGTACCTCAGGGCTCCCCGCTGTATATTCCCAAAAACGTGCTCTTGCACAGATCATGCAGGATGATACCGATACCAATTCTGATACTGCAGACGGGATGGGGATGTGTTGCGGGGGGCATTATCTCTTGCTAAAGGGGTGTGCAGTTGATTATAGAGGCTATTAGAGATGTGTTGAATATTGCTGATACAACACCTGAGCAGGTTAAGGATGCTTACTTCACTGAAAATAAGAAAGCCTCGCTAACCTTCCCTGCGTCAAAGGAATTGAATGCTATTTTTGAAAAAGCTTGGGAAAACCTGGAGAAAAAATCCGGTAGAGGATAGGAAAAAAATGGGAAAACCCGCCCATTGTTGACGCGTCCGTTTCCAGACTCTCAAAAAAGGTGGTTTTACCTGTTCCAGGATCTACCGCGTTGAAAGAGCCGGCTGATCGTAAAATTGATAATACGCTCAAATCCATGTACACGGCTTCTAGGGAATACTACGTCCCACTATTGCCAAAGCTATAGTAAAGTGGTCAGGCACGTTACTTGAAGATTTGGATACTATGGATAAATGTGATGTTGAATTGTTTTTACGTAACATTCAGGATTAGGCAGGATTTCTGGTAGAATCCATGAAAGACGGGTTCCATGGCTGCAGGAATTTCTTCCATGTCTGTCTCAGCTCGTCGAGGACTGTGGTTGCGCCAGTGGTCTGCCGACGCGGAATCCAGGAGGAGTGTAGAGATCCTACCTCAGGCTCTTTTTGGGGAAGCATTAGATGCGTGGATCTCCACGGCTACAGCGGGTAAGTCACCTTTTCTTCCCTCAGCTGCGCCTGCTCCAAAGAAACCCTTTTCTTCACATGCATCACAGCCCTTTCTGGCTACCAAGCCCAGAAAGGCCAGGCCGTCCAACACCTTCTTTCGGGATGGTCGGCCCAAGTCCAAGAAATCTGCTGCTGCAGGTTCCCAAGAACAGAAACCTGCTTCAAGTACACCAAAGTCCTCCGCATGACGGTGGATGGCACGCCCCGGAGGTGGGGCCGGTGGGAGCGAGACTCAGACATTTCAGTCATGTCTGGGTGTCGTCCGGCCTGGATCCCTGGGTGGAAGATAGTGTCCCAGGGGTACAGGCTGAAATTTCAAGATCTCCCTTCTGCAAGAGGCCGTCTAGAAGTTGGTGGAGGCACAGGTTCCACCTGTTCCACCTCAAATGCAAACCACGGTTTACTATTCGAACCTTTTCGTGGTACCGATATCGGATGGTTCGGTCAGGCCCATTCTGAACCTGAAATCATTGAACCCCTTTCTAAAGGAGTTCAAGTTCAAAATGGAATCTCTACGGGCAGTGATATCAGGTCTGGAAGAGGGGGGAATTCCTCGTATCCCTGGATATCAAGGATGCGTACCTCCACATTCCGATTTCGCCGCCGCATCAGGCATATCTCCAATTCGCACTATTGGACTGTCATTTCTAATTCCAGGCCCTGCCATTTGGCCTCTCGTCAGCACCGAGGGTATTCACCAAGGTGATGGCAAAGATGATGGTTCTCCTCCACAAACGGGGTGAACATAATTCCATATCTGGATGATCTGCTGATAAAGGCATCGTCCAAGGAGAAGCTGGTGCAGGCCATTGTTCTCACAACCCACCTACTCAGAGTCCACGGTTGGATTCTGTATCTTCCAAAATCACATTTGGAACCAACCAGGAGGTTGTCCTTTCTGGGAATGATCCTAGACACGGAAGTGCAGAGGGTGTTTCTTCCACAGGAAAAGGCGTTGGTGATACAAACAATGGTCTGGGATGTCCTACAGCCAGCTCGGGTGTCGGTTCATCGATGCATTCACCTTCTGGGAAAGATGGTGGCCTCTTACGAGGCTCTCCAGTACGGGAGGTTCCATGCTCGGGCCTTCCAACTGGACCTCCTGGACGTGTGGTCAGGATCTCATCTACACATGCACCAGAGACTACGTCTGTCGCCAAGGTCCAGGATTTTACTCCTCTGGTGGCTCCAAGTACCTCACCTTCTGGAGGGCCGCAGGTTCGGGATTCAGGACTGGATCCTTCTGACCACGGATGCAAGCCTCCAAGGCTGGGGTGCAGTCACTCAAGGGAAAACCTTCCAGGGAAGGTGGTCAGGTCTGGAAGCCGGACTACCGATCAACATTCTGGAACTAAGAGCCGTCTACAACGGTCTTCTTCAAGCGGCCCATCTTCTAAGAAATCGGCCATTCAAGTGCCGTCGGACAATGCAACGACGGTAGCTTACATAAACCGACAGGGCGGAACGAAGAGCAGAGCTGCAATGGCAGAGGTAACAAGAATCATCCTCTGGGCAGAAAAACACGCGTTGGCGCTGTCAACAATCTTCATTCCGGGAGTAGACAACTGGGAAGCGAAATTCCTCAGCAGACACGATCTCCATCCAGGGGAGTGGGGTCTCCATCCGGACGTGTTCAAGGAGATAATAGATCTTTGGGGGGTACCCCAAATAGACATGATGGCCTCTCGTCTCAACAAGAAGCTTCGGCGTTATTGTTCCAGGTTGAGGGACCCAGAAGGAGTTGCGGTGGATGCTCTAGTGCAGGGCTGGCCAAACCGGTCCTCGAGATCTACCAACAGTTCTTGTTTTCCAGGCCTCCTGGAGATCTGTAGAATTGTCAGTTAGGAATTAATGCAGCACATCTTAATTAGTAATGACTACACCTGTGCACCAGCTAGGTGGTCTGGAAAATGTGAACTGTTGGTAGATCTTGAGGACTGGTTTGGCCAGCCCTGCTCTAGTGTCTCCGTGAGTATTCCAATCGGTGTACATGTTTCCACCACTACCTCTCATCCCAAGAGTTCTAAAGCTCATAAGGAGAACAAGGGTTCAAGCGATCCTCATTTCTCCAGACTGGACAAGAAGGGCTTGGTACCCGGATCTTCTGGATCTACTGCAAGAAGAGCCGAGGCCTCTTCCTCTTCGGAAGGACCTGCTGCAGCAGGGGCCGTTCGCCTATCAAGACTTACCGCGGCTACATTTGACGGCATGGAGGTTGAACGTCTAATACTAGCTCGAAAGGGCATTCCGAACAAGGGTATTCCTACCCTGATACAGGCTAGCAAAGGAATAACATCTAAACATTACCATCGAATTTGGAAAAAATATGTATATTGGTGTGAGTCCCAAGAAATTTCCTACGGTGGAGTTTCAACTGGGACGGTTTCTCCTCTTCCGGCAAGCCGGTGTGGATATCGGCCTTAGGTTGGGATCTGTGAAGGTCCAGATTTCAGCCCTATCCATTTTCTTCCAGAAACAATTGGCTGCCCTCCCTTAGGTTCAGACCTTTTTGAAGGGAGTTCTGCACATCCAACCTCCCTTTGTACCGCCTACGGCTCCTTGGGACAATAGTGTGGTGTTGCAGTTCCTCCAGTCGGACTGGTTTGAGCCTCTACAGGAGGTTGAGGTCAAATTTCTTACGTGGAAGGCTGTCACGTTGTTGGCCTTTGCTTCTGCTAGACGTGTGTCGGAGTTGGGGGCTTTGTCCTGTAAAAGCCCATACTTGATCTTCCATGAAGATAGAGCTGAGCTGCGGATACGTCAGCAGTTTCTTTCGAAGGTTGTGTCGGCATTTCATATCAACCAACCTATTGTGGTGCCAGTGGCTACTGACTCCTCAATTTCATCAAAGTCCTTGGATGTTGTTAGGGCTTTGAAAGTCTATGTGAAGAGGACTGCTCGTCACAGGAAATCGGACTCTGTTTGTCCTGTATGATCCCAAGAAAATTGGGTGTCCTGCTTCTAAGTAGACGATCTCCTGCTGGATCAGGTTTACTATCCAGCATGTGTATTCTACGGCAGGATTGCCGTGTCCTACGTCTGTCAAGGCCCACTCTACTCGTAAGGCGGGGTCTTCCTGGGCGGCTGCCAGGGGTGTCTCTGCGTTACAACTTTGCAGAGCTGCAACTTGGTCTGGGTCGAACACGTTTGCAAAGTTCTACAAGTTCGATACTTTGGCCTCTGAGGATCTGAAGTTCAGTCAGTTTTGCAGGAGCCTCCGCACTCTTCCTTCCGTTCTGGGAGCTTTGGTACATCCCCATGGTACTAATGTGGACCCCAGCATCCTCTATAACGTAAGAGAAAATAGGATTTTGGTTACCTACCGGTAAATCCTTTTCTCGTAGTCCACAGAGGATGCTGTGCGCCTGCCCAGCGCTTAGTTTTCCTGCAATTGTTATCTGGTTCAGTACAACTTTGTTTTTAGTTAAGCACTGCATTGTTACTTGTTAAGTACTGTTTCAGCGGTTGCTGAGTTTTCAAGCTAAGTTAGCTGAATGTGCCTTGTATGTGTGAGCTGGTATGAATCTCGCCACTATCTATGTTAAATCATTCTCTCGACGATGTTCGTCTCCTCGGGCACAGTTTCTAGACTGAGTCTGGTAGGAGGGGCATAGAGGGAAGAGCCAGCCCACACTCTTAAAATGCCAATGGCTCTTGGGGAACCCGTCTATACCCCATGGTACTAATGTGGACCCCAGCTTCCTCTACGGACTACGAGAAAAGGATTTACCGGTAGGTAACCAAAATCCTATTTTCCCCCCTCCCCTGTAGGCGGCAGCTATCTGATTGCAAGGCAGCAAAAACGCAGCCCTGCGATCAGGTCTGAATTACCTCCCAAATCGTTTCTAATTACTTGTTAATAGTTGGCCTGTAGAAGAATTTAAGTCCAATTGGAGTGTATGCCCTGACTGCATACATAGTGTTCAGTGTATACAGCTTCTGATTGGGTATTACAGGTTGAGTATCCCATGTCCAAATATTCCAAAATACGGAATATTACGAAATACGGACTTTTTTTTTTTTTGTATAGAGTATTTTTATTCAACAAGAATGAAATCATTACAGACATTTCAGTGTATACTGGGAACATCAATTTTTGTTATACAGTATATGCATGCACATATCCTTCTCAGCAATATATGTATATGCGTGGTACAACAAGTAGTAGCAGGTACATATAGTGTCAACCCACAGATACCAGATTCTCTGAAGTCTGCCAACAAGATTCAAAACACATTCTAACATTTCTTGTTTTCTCCCCGAGATACTGCGATAAACCCCCCCAACTATGAGGCCTAATACAGCCTACAAAACACCTGAGAGAAAAAGAAAAAAAGGTAGCATAAACCATAAACAAAACTCCATTAAGCCTAGATTCCTACAGTTATGCGAGGTGAGGTGCATTATCCCTATAGTGTAGAGTACGGTAGAAGAGCCTGGCTCGTTCCTACGAGTCCCAGACAACCGGGCCGTTGTAAAAGGCGTACGGTAATTTAGGTTAAATTCTAAATCTTTAAATTCTAAGGGCAGGGGAGGAATAAATAGAGTTAATCCAAGAGGACCATATCTTTTCGTGTTTAGAGAGGGCATTAGATTTCATATAAATGTACCTATCCTTCAATACTGTGTCATTCACCAGGGCCTTAAATGCAGACATCGCAGGGGAATGTGGAGCCATCCATGTCCGCGCAATGCACACCTTGGCGAGGGCGCAGATACTACGTGCATACAAGTCCTCCCACTTAGGCCCCGAGTCAGTTGCTCCCACTCCCAGAATGCAAAATCTTGGAGTCAGCATGCCTCTTGGTATTCCCGTATTTTCCAGAACCGACCCGACCCCAGCCCAAAAAGCCTGCAAGGATGGACACTCCCACACCAGGTGCCAGAATGATCCGCCAGCGGCCCCCGCACTTAGGACAAGCGGCAGCGCCACCAGCCCCAAATCTGGCCAGCCTGTTCAGTGTCATATATGATCTATGCAATATAAAGATTTGGATTTGTTGGAACCGTAGTGATTTGGTGACCTGGCTCGAATTCCCCAGTGCCACCTCCCAGTCCTCCACATCCATGGGGCCCAGATCACGCTCCCAGCGTTCCCGAAGGTTCGAGAGCGGGTCTGCATGAATTGTTTTTATAAGGTACGAGTAAGTGAAGGAGATCACCTTGACCCGACCCAATGAGCATAGAAAGGTCTTTATGGGGAAGGGGAGGAGCACCGGGGGAGAATCCCCGAACTGTGATTGTAAAGCGTGCCTGAGCTGTAAAAATCTATAAAAGTAAGAGTTTGGGAGACCAAACTCTTCCTTTAGTTGCTGAAAGGACTTCATTGTACCATTGTTATACAACTGAAATATGGAAGTTACTGAATATGGGGCCCAGACACCCCCCCTCCAGAGACCCCAATTCATGGAATGATGCAGAGTGCCAAAGGGGAGTATCCGGGTCCATACTATCGTACCCAAGCATACGCATCAAAGCTAGCCAAATCTTCATGGCTTGCAAAATAATAGGAGGGGACAGCCGAGAAGCGCTCCCCCCCCCCCCACTAGAATCTGCGCCGGAGAAAGGTCCGGCTAGTAACATCGGTGAAACGCCCGGCACAGACCGACCTCCTCTCCTCCCTGCAACCAGATACTGATGTGTGCCAGCTGGGCCGCATAGTAATATAGTTGGAAGTGAGGCAAGGCCAATCCGCCATCAACTTTTTGTCTAGTGAGGGTATTTAACTTTATTCGAGGCACATATCCCAAACAGAACTCTAACCTTGGTGATCTGAAAGCCTACGGCAGTGCTATGTGTAGCATACAGATTCAAACAACACCCCGCAATACAAAACCCGATGCGTAAAAGTCACTACCCAGCAAAGTCCAGAACAACTAATTCAAAGGGAAGCTCCCCGGACAATTACTTGCATATTGTAGGCCGATGTAGAAAGGACACTGGATGTCAGTCCGGAGCCATCTGGCGGGCACCCGGAGCGTATCTGTCCATCCAGGCCGCCGTCTCCCTCGGAGAACTGAAGAACTTAGTTTCCCCGTCCGCCACCACACGCAGCCTGGAGGAAACAGCATCGAATAGGGAAGATTCAGGTCACGAAGACGCCACTTGATGGGCAGAAACTGGGCCCGATCCTTTTGGACATCCGCTGCAAAATCTGGAAATGCCGACACCCGAACACCATTTCGAAGCAGGGGGCCCTTCACTTGGAATGTATAAGAACATGTATTTTGTGGAACCGCACTAGATAATTATTATTGCTAGCGTATAGAAATAAATGTAAACAATGACAGACCAATATACATGCAGTTGTTAAGTAGATATAGAACTGCTAGTGATTGGCGGTGCTCCCAGGAATTTTGTAGGTTATACTACAATTAGAAAGGACAAGAGGGAAAGACAAAAAACCCTTGTTTGGGAGCACTCATTTGAAAAGATAGAAATGATATGTATAATGAAAAACTATTAATACATAACCTTTATTTTAATCCTTGAATAAAAAGAGAAAAATGTTGGACAAAAATTAGGGCTCGTGTGTGTAAAAATCTTGTTTAACCTTTTTAGCAAATGAGGTACAAGATGAAAAACGTTGAAAATATCAGTGCAGTAGTAAGAGATACCAGGTGGTCTCATTGAGATACAGGGTATCCAGAAAGTCACTGTAATAGCCTGAATTAGGATATCAATGATGGGAGCAGTATGCACAAATACTGGATTGGATCAAAATAAATCTCAAAAAGGAATGCGAAAGAAGTGAAGCAAGGACTGTGATCAAACTACCCTTGGTGGAAGGGGGAGGGGTGGTTGGGGAATTGAATGTGGTGGGGTGAGTAACACTGGGCCCACTGTACCTGGTATTCTCAGGAGGTTTCCCGTCCTGGTACTGGCCAGGCCGTACCTGATTCGCTTCCGAGATCAAAATGGAATCGGGCGTATTCGGGGTAGTAAGACAGTGGGCCGTGATCAAAAATATAAAAACGGGAAGAAAGAGGGCGAGACACTTCTATTTTCTGTACTCTGGTGAGTCAATACCACGATGGTCTGAGACAGTTTTTCCAGATAGGAGAATGTGTGTGAGAGGGTTTTGTAGGATGTATAATTCTCTCTTAAAAGTGGCCCACTGCACCTGGTATTCTCAGGAGGTTCCCCTTCCCAATACTGACCAGGCCATACCTGCTTAGCTTCCGAGATTGGACAGGATCGGGCGTATTCAGGGTAGTATGGCCGTGGGCCGCAAATAAGGGGGAACAGGGGGTCACATTCTCCCTACTGTATTTCACATATCTCAGCACAAAATAGTATGGAATGGTATTTACAGAAAGGAGTGTTGAGGAGTCTGCGAGTGCAGAGTTGCTGATAAATAGGAGAAAAACCCACAATACAATATTATGAGTTCAAGGCTGACTCATAAGGGTATTTTTTAAACATAGATTGTGCAGTATTGCTTATTCCAAGTGCGGGGTTGTTTGCTGAGTGGGGGAGACCCACAATGCAAATTGTGAGCTCAAGGCTGGCTCACCGGAATTATAAAGCACCAAATGTGCAAAATTCCTTGCTTCTAGGAAAAAATAATGATGAAATAAAAATGAAACTAAGTAAGTAGCTGCATGCAGATTCTAGAGCTCAAGGCTGGCTCACAAATAAAAACATAAATGCATTCTCTTGAGAGCTGACATGTCAGTGCAGAATAATCGAAAGTCTTTGGCACTTAGATGCTGCTATTCATAGAGAACAGAAAAAGTGATAATAATACACTAATGTGCACACTTAATGGTAAGGCTGTAAATGATATCCATGAAGGCATAGGCGGGGAAGTAATAAGATAAAGTATACAATCCTATTAGTTCTATTAACGCTGCTCGTTTTGCTGTATAATTTTAAATGCAGAGAGCAGGTTGTATAGTGAATCAAGTCCTGAGTAATCTACGATATGTTACCGCTGCCGCAATGCATGCGGCCAGTGTTCTCCAGGGATCCACCAACGTTCCCCCGCTGACAGTGAGAGACGCGGGCGCCCGCTTCCGGATTGGGCGTTGCCGCGGTGACGTCACCGAAGGACGTCTTTCTCGACGTACGTTTCACCGGGGTGGGCTTGGCCCACTGTCTTACATGTACCTCATTTGCTAAAAAGGTTAAACAAGATTTTTACACACACGAGCCCTAATTTTTGTCCAACATTTTTCTCTTTTTATTCAAGGATTAAAATAAAGGTTATGTATTAATAGTTTTTCATTATACATATCATTTCTATCTTTTCAAATGAGTGCTCCCAAACAAGGGTTTTTTGTCTTTCCCTCTTGGCCCTTCACTTGGCCCAGGCGCAGGACGGAGTCCCGGTCTTTATAGTGCAGAAACTTGGCAATAAATGTTCGCGGAGGTGCACCCGGGGGCAGAGGCCGGAATGGCACCCGGTGCGCCCGTTCCACCGCAAACTGGGGCGTAAAGGATTCAGCGCCATACGCCTCTTTCAGCCAGGACTCCAGGAAATCCTCGGGATGTGCCCCTTCCTCCTTTTCAGGCAAGCCCACGAATCTCACATTGTTTCTGCGAAGGCGTCCCTCCATATCCAGGAGTTTAGATTGCATAGCCGAAACTTGTTGGGAGACAGCAGACACAGACCGCTGCAAGGGGCCAGTGAGGTCCTCTAGGTTGGAGACCCGCGTTTCTGTTTCGCCCACTCTCTCTCGGACGCGCTGGACATCCTGGCGTAACAGTGATAAATCGCACTGCACCTTCTCCATTTTGTCCGACAGCTGTTGTTCGCTAGCCGCTATGGCCTCCAGGACTTGTTGAATGGAAGGGGCAGATGGCTGCATGTCCGCACCCGAATCGGCCCCGGCCGGGGGAACGGGTCGGGTAGAAAGGGACGTTTTAGGAGAGGACTGCGTCGGCTGGGTGGGAGGCTGGCGGACGAACTTCTCCAATTTAGCCGCCGCCGCGCTTTGACCACCCCTCACCATAATATCAATGTACAAGCAGCACTCACAGCCCAGGTATTCAGTGTCGGGAAGTTCAGCAATGGACAGTAATTGCAGTGTCCGCAATGCACCAGGGCCCCAGGCATCCTGTAATGAATCAGAGAGGGGAGGGGGGCCAGGGGGATCCAAGGGGAAATGTTATATTGTAATATAGGCTGGGCAATGAGAAACAGGGCAGCGTGTCCTGAATCACTCCATCCAGCCCTGCAGCCCCTTGAGAGTCCCAGAGCAGTGCAGGCGTAGTGCAGGGAGGTACTTTCAAGATGGCCGCCGGGCCCACAGCCTCAACTCCTCCACTCAGTCACACTGATCCCGGGCGCCAGGGGACAGGAGCAGCCAGGTATTGGATCCAGGGGGTGCAAGGGGAGGGCGCCGCTCACCCCACACCGCTGATAGCGGCAGTCTTCTCCGCGGGTCCGCATTCGCCCGCGGCAGCGCGGCCGTGTCCCGCAAATCAAGGCCGGGGATGTGCTGGCGGCCTAGGCCTGAAGTCCGGGCGGCAGACGGCGCTGGCCGGAGACGCAGGCAGAGGTCTCTCAGTGATGCCCGCCGCCTCCCCAGAGAGGCTAGGAGTAGTAGGAGCCGGAAAGCAGTCTTAGGGGAGTCCAAGGAGAGGATCAGGCTTAATAATCCGGGGAGCTCCTATATCTGCTTCCTACCCGCTTGCCGCCGTGGCCACGCCCCCCAAATACGGACTTTTTTGAGTGAGAGTGAGATAGTGAAATCTTTGTTTTTTGATGGCTCAATGTACACAAACTCTGTTTAATACACAAAGTTATTATACATATTGTATTAAATGACCTTCAGGCTGTGTGTATAAGGTGTATATGAAACATAAATGAATTGTGTAAATGTACACACACTTTGTTTAATGCACAAAGTTATAAAAAAATATTGGCTAAAATGACCTTCAGGCTGTGTGTATAAGGTGTATATGAAACATAAATGCATTCTGTGCTTAGATTTAGGTCCCATCGCCATGATCACTCATTATGGTATGCAATTATTCCAAAATACGGAAAAATCCAATATCCAAAATACCTCTGGTCCCAAGCATTTTGGATAAGCGATACTCAACCTGTATATGGCAGCTGCCCAGTCAGATGTCGCCTCCAGTGTACAGCCACTGTGCTGGAAATGTGACAGCACGTTCCTTATTGTCAGTGATGTGGTGTGTGACCTCCCTCAAATCAATTCATTTGTCAAAAAATATTTGTTTGTTTTACTAAAATACAGGCCACTGTTTATTTTTTTATTTTTTTAACAGAAATATACAACAGTATTTTATGTTGACTTCCTGCAAACCTGGGGCTTTTGTGATGTTTACTTAAACGTTACTTGTCTATCTTTCTCAGTGGAAAAGGATGGTAACAGTCAGACGAAGCAGACACATTTTAACAACCTATACAGCATGGTGCATTACTGCGAGAATGTGCTGGAGTGTCGTCGGATGCAGCTTCTGGCTTACTTTGGGGAGCATACATTTAATCCGAAATTCTGCAAGGAGAACCAGAGAGTGGCATGTGACAACTGCTGCAGGACAACGGTGAGTAGACAACATTGCTTAGTATTACTAATTATTAAGCTACGTCTGTTTCTGGCATGTTCTTAAGGGAGCCATTAATGAGCCTAGTTTCAAGAATGTATGTGTGTGTCGTTATTTGATGCAAACTGTTATCTGTCTAACATGGAGTGGAACCTGTACAAATTAATTTGTGTTCCGGCATTACAGCAATACAAGTCCAGAGACGTGACAGATGAGGTGAAGAACATTGTTAGGTTTGTCCAGGAGCACTGCTCCTCCGGTAATGGGAGAGGGAAGAATGCCAAAAGCCGGCTAACTATCAACATGATGGTGGATATATTTCTTGGTGAGCTGCTTAGAGAGAATACACACTGTTAAAGTATCAGAAGTAAATCCTCAAGGGCATTACAAGTCTGATTTTTCTTAACCAGGTAGTAAAACTTCAAAGATCCAGACTGGTATATATGGAAAGGGAACAAATTACTCAAGGCACAATGCTGAGCGATTATTCCGAAAACTGATTCTGGAAAGGATCCTGGATGAAGAACTATATATTACAGTGAATGACCAGGCAGTGGCATATATTAAAATTGGAGAGCGGGCTCAGACTGTGTTAAGCGGATTCTCAAAGGTATGTATTTAGGTGTGGCACCTACCAACTACTTTGCAGGAAAAGTGCAATAATTACACGCCTGCATTAAAAATAGTGATGCCTTTAAAAGGGTTTATTAAAATTCTAAAAATATACTGGTCTCCTCTTTGGTACAAAGCTCCAAATTTAAAAAAATGTTTTATGTTTTTACCTGGGTAAATCTTTTCTCTTCGAGTCCAGGGGGCACAGGGATAAACGCTGTTTCTGCTGCGGGGTACACTGGGCTCCACAAGTCTGGACAATGGGGTGTAGAGTAGGATCTTGATCCGAGGCACCAACAGACTCAAAGCTTTGACTGTTCCCAGAATGCACAGCGCCGCCTCCTATATCACCCCGCCTCCCAGCACAGGAGCTCAGTATGTCAGTTGGTGCTGCAGTAAGCAGGCACTTAACAGAGGGGCTGCTCCAGGCAGCCCTGAGAAAAGCTTTTTATGAGGTAAAAAGTGAAGACTTCAAGGGCAGCAGCGGTGGTGAATGTTTTGTGACATTCACTGCTGCAGCTCCAGCTCTCCCCAGCGGCACTGTACACTCCCGAGCCCTGGTTGCCGGGTACCTACAGCGGAGGCTCCGGTTTTCTTCATGGCTTTTCACACGGCTGGGGCTCTCCAGGATCGCGTGGCCGCGCTTCGGGAGGTGGTAAGTGGGTCCCGCTCGCGGGACCCGGTCTTTATCGCGATCCGGCGCGGTCAGTGGGAGGCGGGCCGTGCGCGCTGGCAGTGGACACTGTGACAGTACAGGCGATCCCACTAGATCACCAGGGCATGGGCGCAGGTCGGGTTTTCTCTCTAAACCACTTCTTATATCGGCCACAGTACCCGGTGGTTTTGCCAGCAAGGGGGATAAGGCTTAGACCTGAAGCCCCAGGGTGCCATTTCCTGCAAATGTTCCCGCCCTGGAGCTGCATATCTGTCTTTTCCTCACTCCCAGTCAATGTCTGCGGCGCCATTATCCCTCAGTTCACTGTTCCTGGAACTGCTTGGGCAAATCCTCCTATGTAAAGCCGCCTGGTTGTCAGCGCTGTGCCTTTACATGACACTTAAGTATTCTACCTGCCTTTTTAGACAGTGATAGTTAAGAAAGAGTGCATTTAGTCAGGGTTTTATAGTACAATTACCCTGTGATATACATCCTGTTCTTACTGTGTACTATTATATCTACTGTTATATAGCTGTGTAAGCTAGTCCAGTGCAGTATTATTGTCTGTAATAACCTCTGCATTGTACAAACTGTGACTATTTGTGTGTGCATTGATAGCTGCGTGTTATCCATCTCGTGTCTTTCACTCCACTTGCTATCCCTATATTCTATAACCTGAGGGGGCTTGGTGCGTCAGGTGTTATCTAATATAGGATTTTCACAAAGATATACTGTATTACGTATTCTCTGTGATTTGGTAACCATATCTCTCCTTTATCTCTGCTAGTGCTGACTACACTGCGCAGGGGTTTGGGATATTGTGCTGCTGATAATTGTACTGTGTTACCTCATACTGCAAATTATATCATGTCTGCTTCTGAGGGTAACGGTTCTGGGGTGGAACACACTGCTGGTGTTGCTGAAGCCACAGGCACATATGAGGAGAATATAGCAGCTGTGGGCTCTGGTTCTGGGGGCTCCTTGCACCCCAGTGGGACTGTGGCAACGGAGGCACATACTGACCCACCATGGGCCGCTTTTTCCACGCTTCTGCATACGCTAGTTCAGAAACTAATACCCCCTATGGGACCCCCAATACCGGTACAACCGTATGTGGGCCCTGCAGCTAACCCGCCGTGGGCGAACGATTTATCTGCTCAATTAAAGAAGTTGAACCAGTCCTAAGTCGCCTAAGTCCAAGAGGTCCTCTAAGCGAGCGCTCGTCTCCTCACAATCCACTGCGGTCACTGACACCTCGTCTGATAAGGACGGCACTTACACTGACCCCACAGGTTCTGACTCAGATACGGCTGATGGGGAGGGTAGTTCACATGTGGATGTTCCTGACCTTTTGGAGGCTTTTAAGTTAATTCTGCAGATTACGGATGATTCCGAGCCATCCGTGCTTACTAAGAAACCAGATAGGTTCAAGCGTCAGAAGGTAGTTAAACAGGTTTTACCTCACTCTGATCCACCTAGTGGATATACGTCAGGAACCCTGGGAAAACCCGGGTACGAAGTTTGTGCCTCAAAAGAGGATGCTGGCTTGCTATCCACTCGCGCCAGACCGGTCTAAGAATTGGGAAACACCTCCTCCAGTGGACTCACATGTGGCTAGGATGGTGGTTTCCTCAGCTCTACCTGTCACTACCGTCACGTCTCTGAAAGAGCCTACGGATAAACGTGTGGAGGGTTGTCTGAAAGCGATTTACACCCTCACGGGTGCTGCAGAAAGGCCTACTATTGCAGCTTCATGGGCTGCTGAGGCTATTGAAGCATGGGCCTTGGAGTTAGAAGCTGAAATCTCCTCTGACCATGCTAGACAATGCTTGTCATATATTGTCACAGCTTCTCGATATATTAAAGAGGCGGCTTCTGATGCTCCTCTACTACTACGTCAGTCCTGGCTCACCGGATATTGTGGTCTGTGGATCTGGACTCTAGAAAAACCCTGGAGGTACTCCCTTTCAAGGGAGATATTCTGTTTAGGGAGGACTTAATTAAGATAGTGGCTGACTTGGCTACTGCCAAAACTGCCTGCCTACCTAATACCGCTCCTTCTGTGTCGAAGGCTAAAGGTACGTCCTTTCGACCCTTTCGTCCTTCAGGTAAAGCAAAAGGTCAGGCGTACCATAAGCAGGCCCGCACTTCCAAACCCGGTAAGCCGAAGCCCAAAAGAGCCTGGGCTGCCCGTCAGCCAGCTGCCAAGACGATAAGCCTGCCGCATGACTGGGCGGGCCTCCCCCTGGGGAAACCCAGGGTGGGAGGCCGGCTTCTAGGGTATACCCAGGAATGGTTGAAGACCACTTCAGATGCCTGGGTACGGGAAGTCGTCACTCGAGTTTACGCCATTGCCTTCAAAAACCGACCCCCTCATCGATTTTGCCAGACAGATGTCCCTTTGGACCGGACAAAGGCAAAAACTCTACACTCGGTGGTACAGACCCTCCTGGATACAGGAGTCGTAGTACAGGTGCCTCTTGCTCAGAGGGGCTGGGGGTACTATTCTCCGCTGTTTCTACTCCCGAAACCGAATGGGCCCTCCCGGCCCATTCTCAACCTCAAGGCATTGAACAGGTTTGTGAAGATTTCCAAGGTCCATATGGAAACTCTTCGCTCTATAGTTCTGGCCTTGGAACCTGGGGACTACATGGTCTCCTTGGACATACAGGATGCTTACCTGCATATTCCTATAGCAGTGTCACATCAACAATATCTGAGGTTTGCTATTGGCAACATCCATTACCAGTTTCGGGCGTTAGCTTTTTGGTTTAACAACGGCTCCGCGAGTCTTCACCAAAGTTATGGCGGTGATGACGGTGGTACTCAGCCGTCAAGGGGTCAGGATACTGCCGTATCTGGACGACTTGTTAATCCTGGCAAATTCCCCAGATCTTCTCCTGTGTCATCTGGATATGAATGTCCGGTTTCTAAAAGCCCACGGGTGGCTCATCAACTGGAAGAAATCTTCCCTGGTCCCTGCTCAGAGCATGGTGCACCTGGGAGCGCTGTTAGACACTCGCAACCAGAGGTTGTTCTTTTCTCAGGAGAAAGTCCTGAAGCTTCAGGAGAGGATTCGTTGCTTCCTTTCTCGTCCGCAAGTGTCGATACATTTGGCTATGCAGGTGCTGGGCCTCATGGTGCCAGCATTCGACATGGTGGAGTATGCTCAATTCCATTCTCGCCCCCTCCAGAAGCCGATTCTAGCCAAGTGGGACGGCCTACCTCACCGGATCAGGTCTCACAGGATCTCATTGACTCCGGAGGTCCGTCTGTCGCTGCTCTGGTGGCTCCAGGACCAACAATTGTGCAGGGGCCGTCCCTTCTGGATATCCAACTGGGTCCTGTTGACGACAGATGCCAGTCTAAGAGGTTGGGGCGCGGTGCTGGAGCAGCACTCCTTACAGGGTCGGTGGACCAAGGAGGAATCTCTCCTCTCGATCAACATTCTGGAGTTGCGGGCGGTCTTCAATGCGTTGAACCTGGCTCAGCGTTTAATTCAGAACCGTCCTGTTCAAGTACAGTCGGACAACGCCACCACAGTGGCTTACATAAATCATCAAGGCGGCACTCGAAGCCGTTTGGCAATGAAGGAAGCCTCACGGATTCTACAGTGGGCAGAACGCCATCTACAGGCAATATCGGCAATATTCATTCCGGGAGTCCTGAATTGGGAAGCGGACTTTCTCAGTCGTCAGGACGTGCATGCCGGTGAGTGGGGCCTCCATCCAGAAGTGTTTCAACTCCTCGTGGAAAGGTGGGGCCTTCCAGATGTGGATCTGATGGCGTCTTGACACAATCACAAGGTTCCGGTCTTCGGAGCAAGGACAAGGGATCCTCAAGCAGCATTCGTGGATGCGCTGGCATTGCCGTGGAGGTTTCGGCTGCCGTACGTGTTCCCTCCGGTGTCGCTCCTGCCCAGGGTAATTCGGAAGTTCAAGCAAGAAAAAGGAAATCTGCTTCTCATAGCTTCGGCGTGGCCCAGGCGGCACTGGTTCTCAGACCTGCAAGGCCTATTGTCAGAGCGTCCACTTCTACTTCCACAACGCCCAGACCTCCTTGTTCAGTGCCCTTGTGTCTACCAGGACCTAGCCCAGCTATCTTTGACGGCGTGGCCCTTGAAGCTTCCGTCTTGAGGGCTAAGGGTTTTTCGGAAGAGGTCATTAAAACTATGTTGCGGGCCCGGAAACCGGCTTCTGCTCGGATTTACCATAGGGTCTGGCATTCATACTATGTTTGATGCACATCTAACAATTATGACGCTTCCAAGTTTAGTACAGCCAAACTTTTGGCTTTTCTGCAGCAGCGCTTAGATTTAGGCCTGCGTCTGGCCTCCCTCATATTTCTGCCTTGTCGGTGTGGTTTCAGAGAAAAATTGCGACTTTACCTGATGTTCATACTTTCACTCAGGGTGTGTTGCGTATCCAACCTCCCTTTGTCCCGCCTGTGGCTCCTTGGGACTTGTCGGTGGTTTTGGAGGCGTTGCAGGAGCCTCCGTTTGAACCTCTTGGTTCAGCTGACCTTAAGTGGCTTTCCCTTAAGGTGGTGTTCTTGCTGGCTATTGCCTCTGCTAGAAGGGTGTCTGATCTGGGTGCCTTGTCTTGTAGTTCCCCATATCTGATTTTTTACAGTGACCGGGCGGTTCTTAGGACTCGTCCCGGATATTTACCTAAGGTGGTTTCTTCGTTCCACCTTAATCAGGAGATTGTGGTTCCAGCCTTTGTCTCTCCTTATTTGTCTCCCAAAGAGCGATCTTTGGATTTGGTACGGGCTCTCCGTATCTATGTGAAGAGAACAGCTTCTATTCGAAAATCTGATTCTCTTTGTTTTGTTTTGATTTCACAAACGTGGCTGGCCTGCTCACAAGCAGACCCTGGCCAGATGGATTAGAATGGTTATTGCACATGCTTATGTGAAGGATGGTCTGTCAGCTCCTGCTCACATTACGGCCCATTCTACTCAGTCTGTTGGACCTTCTTGGGCGGCCCACCGTGGTGCGACCCTTGATCAATTGTGCAAGGCGGCTACGTGGTCCTCCGGGAACACGTTCATAAGGTTCTATGCCCTCGATACTGCCGCTTCCCAGGATGCTTCCTTTGGACGCCGGGTACCTGTGCCCGCTACAGTGCGTCCCCTCCCATAAGGAACTGCTTTAGGACATCCCCATTGTCCAGACTTGTGGAGCCCAGTGTACCCCGCAGCAGAAAACGAGTTTTATGGTAAGAACTTACCTTTGTTAAAACTCTTTCTGCGAGGTACACTGGGCTCCACAAGGCGCCCACTCTGACGCACTTAGCTTCTTTGGGTTGATATGGCATTAGCCGCTGACACTTCTCTTGTCATGAGAGTGTGGTATATGTGGCTACTAACCGTTGTCGTCTCTTTTCCTGCTACTGCATTGGGCTGGTTAACTAAAACTGAGCTCCTGTGCTGGGAGGCGGGGTGATATAGGAGGCGGCACTGTGCATTCTGGGAACAGTCAAAGCTTTGAGTCTGTTGGTGCCTCGGATCAAGATCCTACTCTAGACCCCATTGTCCAGACTTGTGTAGCCCAGTGTACCTCGCAGAAAGAGTTTTAACAAAGGTAAGTTCTTACCATAAAACTCGTTTTAGGAAGACTGAGTACTAAGTCCGGGAACAAAAGAGTTACAGAACACTTCTCAGCAGTTCTCAGTCCTCCTCTCTCCTATCCCGCTGACTGCAGCCCATCAGTTTTTAGTTAGCAAAACCCCGGCAGGAGCGAGGAAAGGAGGAAGGAAGACTATCACACAGACATAGCCATACGGCCATTAACTGTACATACCCACTAACAGAGGAACAATGTCAAGCAAGACAGGTGTGTGAAGGGAGGGCGCCCTGTGCCCTCTATAGACTCAAAGAAAAAGATTTACCCATGTAAGAACATATATCTTATTTTCTTCTTCATCAACTAGGGGGAACAGGGATAAATGTTGAGACATCTAAAAGCTGTTCACTCAAGGGTGGGAATGCTCCTGGACTGCGCCAAGAACACAACACCCAAAGGCGGTGTCCTGGGACGCAAAGGTGTCAAAGGCATAAAACGCTGACAGAAGTGGCAGCAGTGGACCACGTAGCTGCCTTGCAGAGCTGTTCAGCCGAGGCTCCCCGGCTAGCAGCCCAAGAAGGACCAACAGAACGAGTGGAATAAGCTGTAACCCCGCAGGGAGAGGAAGACTGGCTGCCGTATAGGCATGCTGGAGAGTCAAACGGAGCCATCGAGCGATAGACTGCTTCACAACAGGCCATCCCCGCTTGTGAGAGTCATAGAGGACGAACAAAGCGTCCGACCTGCGGAGGTCCTTAGTCCGATCGACTTAAATCCGGAGAGCCCACACCAAGTCTAGTGTAGCCTCCAAAGCCGAGGAGGCAGAAAAGGCCAGAACCACTATTTCTCTAACGTCCTAGTGGATGCTGGGGACTCCGTCAGGACCATGGGGAATAGCGGCTCCGCAGGAGACTGGGCACAAAGTAAAAGCTTTAGGACTAGCTGGTGTGCACTGGCTCCTCCCCCTATGACCCTCCTCCAAGCCTCAGTTAAGATTTTGTGCCCGAACGAGAAGGGTGCAATCTAGGTGGCTCTCCTGAGCTGCTTAGAGTAAAAGTTTAAATAGGTTTTTCTCTGTCCTCCATCTGGGGGACGCTGCGCCGTTACTTGTGGGTTAGAGGTGTGTGGTAGTGGAGTTTGGCACAGAACTATCAAAAGCTGACTCCTCCCCCCTCTAACCCCTCCCATCTCCTTCCTGCTCAGCCCTGTTCAGTTTTAGTTTTGTGCCTGTGGGGTACAGACACAGTTTTTATTTCTCTTTAGGTTTTTTTTTTTTTTTTTTTTTCACAAATACCTAGTCCCTGTTTACAGGTGACAGGTATAACAGTGGAAGGGGTTAGTATCCCATTCCAGACTGCTGCATGGAGGCCACTATACCTTGGTCACTGGGGCCTTCAGAGAGAGAGAGAGAGAAGAAAGCAGCATCAGGTACTGGACAGCCACAATCTGTCATTGACAGTATTGGGCTGTCCCTATTTTCCTGTTACTAATGGAGAATTTATTCTTATCTAAACATTGTTCCCCCGCCGCTACCAGCCCCCCCCCCGGAGCGCGCGACCATCCACAGACAGCCCGGATGGCTGAACTGGGGTGGAATGTGATGTGGAGGACTGTGGTTAGGTCCGGGAGGGTGTTATTCACTCCCTGGACCGTGGCTGTGCTGCCGTGACAACCGCTCTGTGTAGCGGCGCACGGGAGCCGAACTTCCGGTTTTGACGGAGAGTGAGAGGAGTGACGTCAGGCGGGCAGAGCCGTCTTCCCGCTCAGCTCTGCCCGCGCGCGCGCTGCTGGTCACGGCGCCATCTTCTCTGCCTGCAGACAGGGGGACGCTGTGCTACGGAGGGGGATTACATACACAAAACCGCAAGTATAAAAGGGGGGGGGATCACAGTGTCTCCTCTAGTCCGGTGGGCTAAAGCAGCATGTTAACAGAAACATAAGCACATTCTCGTGGGTTTGAATCTCAGAGATATTTGTTAACAAACTTGGGGGACAGGACATAGTACACCAGAGTAAAGGATGACCAGCAAGCCAGAGAAACCTACAAAGGGAAAAACAACCTCAGTGGTTTATTTCTCATGTTCACAATGTGGCACAAAGCTGGCTAAGGGGAGTGCTGATGCAGGGACCCTCTGTACATCATGCTCGGGTGCACCAGCGGCAGATCAGCAGGCCAGATCCACAGATCAGTCAATGCCCCCTTGGGTCAAGGCCATGGTGGATGCAATTTCAGATTTGCGTCAGTCAAGGTCGGAAGCAGCTTTGGCCCAGACTCAGGTGGAACCGCTGTGGGCCCAGAATATGGGAAAGTGTCTCACTGATTTGACTCAGTCTGTAAATAAATTTGTAAATTCGGCCAGTAGTTCGGCGGCTTCTAAGCGAACGCAGCCGTTGCCCGCTATTGCATTTCCGGGAGAGGAGTTGGATACTCTGACATCTCCATTGGAAGAAGGGGAGGTAGATCCTGAATGGGACGAAAATTCGGCTTGGGAAGATGAGGATTTATCTACTAGTTCAGGTGTTAGGCTACTAATCGAAGCCATTCGTCAGACCCTTAATATTCAGGATGAGGCAGTAGCCGAGACTTCTTCCTCTTTCTTCAAACGGCAGAAGAGACCGGTTACTGCCTTCCCTTCTTATTCGCACTTTGCGGATATTTTAAAAGAACCCTGGCTAAAACCGGATTCGCGTTTCCAAGCTCCTAAAAAGTTAAAATTTCTATATCCTTTTACAGAGGAGGATACAAAATTTTGGGAAACTGCCCCAAAGGTAGACGCTCCTATTTCGCATTTAGCAAAAGCTACGGTTATTCCGTCAGTACAGTCTGTGACTTTAAAAGACTCTACCGATAGGAAGATAGAAGCATTACTAAAATCTATGTTTTCCTTATCAGGTGTCTCTCTCCGTCCAGTTCTGGCGAGTGCCTGGGTGCTTAAAGCCGTTGATGAGTGGCTTGCACAGGTTGTATCTGGGATGCAGTCAGACGATCCGTCGGAGGCCATTCAATTAGCAGAACAGATTTCTGAGGCCCTTACTTACGTGGGTGAAGCCTTATTGGATTCGGTGGCGCTACAGTCCCGTGTTTCTGCCTTAACAGTATCCGCAAGACGATCTCTTTGGCTTAGGGTTTGGAATGCTGATTCGGACTCAAAGCAGACCTTGACGGCAGTTCCTTTTGAAGGCGAATTTCTCTTTGGATCAGAGTTAAAGAAGATAATTTCAGATACTACGGGAGGAAAGAGCCCTTTCCTTCCGTCTGCTCCTAACAAACCAAAACCTACAAGATTTCGGTCCTTTCGTACGCAGGGCAGAGGTAACTTCCAGTCCTTTCGACCCTTCTCCAGATTTCCACGGAGGGGATCATTCAGAGGTAGAGGAGCTCAGGCTACTCGCAGACCGGCCAGTAAGCCTGCCGACAAGCCTGAGGCATGACGCTTCGGGCCCTCTGGAGGGATCAATACAGGTTGGGGCTCGTTTATTTCACTTCAGGGAAGTGTGGCTCCTATCGAAACCAGATCGGTGGGTAATAGGGGTCATTTCCAGAGGATATATGTTGGATTTCGAAGAGACAGTCCCAACCCGACTATTTGTCACACCTCTCCCAGACGACCCCTCCAGACGTCAAGCTCTCCTTCAGGCAACAGCAACATTATTACAAAATGGAGTAATCCTTCCGGTCCCAGCTCCTCAGAGAGGTCGGGGCTTTTACTCGGGTCTTTTTCTCGTAGACAAGCCGGACGGTTCGTTTCGACCCATTCTAAATCTAAAAGCTCTCAATCCGTACCTTTCATCCCAAAAATTCAGGATGGAATCCATTCGCTCCATTATCGCAGCCATGGAGCCAGGGGAATATTTGGCTTCAATAGACATAAAGGACGCATACCTACATGTTCCAATTTGGACAGGACATCAATCCCTTCTGAGATTTGCAGTAGGTCCGTGGCATTTTCAGTTTCGGGCCCTTCCCTTTGGTCTCTCTACGGCTCCCCGGGTTTTTACGAAGGTCCTGGGTCATGTCGTCGCAGTTCTCCGTTGCAAAGGGGTCAACATCACCCCATACTTGGACGACCTGTTGATCAAGGCCCCGTCACCGGAGATTCTCACTCAGAACCTGCGTCTAACGATAGAGACTCTACAGTCGTTCGGGTGGATAATCAATTTTCCAAAGTCGTCTTTACTCCCGTCACAGAAAATGGTTTTTCTGGGTCTTCTATTCGACACCAACAGCCAGAAGGTGTTTCTTCCTACAGACAAGATTCAGGACTTACAAGCCAGAATCAGAACCCTGTTAAAATTGCCGGCAGTGTCAGTCCTCAGATGCATGCAGGTACTGGGCAAGATGGTGTCCTCATTCGAGGCAGTTCCATACGCCAGATTCCACGCCCGACCTCTTCAAGCTCAGATTCTCCACTGTTGGACTCGGACGGATTCACGTCTCGAACTGCAGTTGATACGCTTGTCGATAAGAACTCGTCAGTCGCTCTACTGGTGGCTTCACAGTCACAATCTGAGGAAGGGTGCGCCGTTCACGGTCTGGTCTTGGATGATGGTAACCACGGACGCAAGCCTCAGCGGTTGGGGAGCAGTGTTCCAGACTCATCATTTACAGGGGCGCTGGAGCAATCAAGAGTCAAAACTACAAATCAACATTCTGGAATTGAGAGCGATCCGATATGCTCTCATTCGGATTCAGACCATGGTGCAGGGCCATCCAGTTCGGGTGCAATCCAACAATGCCACGGCAGTGGCTTACATCAACAAACAGGGAGGAACTCGCAGCTGGTCCGCAATGAGAGAGGTTGCTCAGATTCTCACGTGGGCGGAGCATTGGATTCCCGTGATTTCAGCAATTCACATTCCGGGAGTCGAAAACTGGGAAGCAGATTTTTTGAGTCGTCACACGATTCATCCGGGAGAATGGGAACTTCACCAGGAAGTGTTTCTTTCTCTAGTGGATCGCTGGGGAATGCCAGACATAGACCTGATGGCGTCACGCCTCAACAAAAAACTTCCGGTTTACGGATCAAGAACTCAGGATCCTCAAGCATTTCTGATCGATGCACTAACAGCTCCGTGGCAATTTCAGCTGGGTTACGTGTTCCCACCAATTCCACTGCTCCCACGTCTACTCCAACGCATTCGGCGAGAAGGCCTTGCAGTAATTCTGGTGGCTCCGGATTGGCCGCGCCGACAGTGGTACACTCTTCTAAGCAGCATGGTCGTCGGAGATCCCTTTCGCCTCCCTCTGCGACCAGATCTTCTTCTTCAAGGACCTTGTCGCCACCCAGATTTAAATCGGCTGGCTTTGACGGCTTGGTTCTTGAATCCAACATTCTGAAGGCAAAGGGTCTTTCTCGTGCGGTTGTTCAGACAATGACTCGGGCTAGAAAGCCGGTGACTTCTGGCATTTACCATAGAGTATGGCGTATTTACATTGCTTGGCGCGAGAAAAGGAACTTGACTCCGCATTTGTTTAGACTTCCTCGCCTGCTCTCCTTTCTCCAGGAGGGTCTTGACAAAGGTTTAAAACTTTCTTCCCTGAAGGGTCAGGTTTCGGCCTTGTCGGTCCTTTTTCAAAAGAAATTAGCAATCATCCCAGAGGTTCAAACATTCCTGCAGGGAGTACTTCGAATTCAACCACCTTTTGTTCCTCCGATTCCTCCCTGGGATTTAAACTTGGTACTTAAGGCTCTTCAAAAGTCTCCATTTGAACCTCTAGAATCTGTGGAACTACGTTATCTAACACAAAAAGTTGTTTTTCTTTTGGTGATTGCCTCAGCTAGACGAGTGTCTGAGTTGGCGGCTCTTTCTTGCAGGCCGCCCTTGTTAGTGTTTCATGAAAATCGGGTGGTGCTGCGGACAAAGCCTTCATTTCTTCCAAAGGTTGTTTCAGCATTCCATTTAAATCAGGACATCGTTCTTCCAGCTTTTAATCCGTCATCTTCTCAGGGGGAGGATTCCCATTTGGCTCTCTTGGATGTTGTTCGGGCCTTACGTATTTATTTGTCTCGCACGGAGTCTTTCCGTCGTACGGATTCCTTGCTGGTATTGATTGATGCTCCCAAACGAGGTTGGCCTGCCTCTAAGAACACTGTGGCCCGTTGGGTAACTTCGGCCATCAGACAGGCTTGCGTGTCCTCAAACGTTTCGGTTCCTGACTCAATTAGGGCTCATTCGACTAGAGCAGTTGGAGCGTCTTGGGCTGTTCGCGGTGGTGCATCTGTTGAGCAACTATGCAGGGCGGCGACCTGGTCGTCAGTCCATACGTTCACAAAGTTTTACCGGTTTCATACTTTTGGTTTGGAGACTGCCTCTGTTGGGCGTCGTATTTTACAGACGGCTATGCCGTCAACGTCTCCCTCCTCTCATTAGCTTGCTTTGGGAAGTCCCACAAGTAACGGCGCAGCGTCCCCCAGATGGAGGACAGAGAAATTGGGATTTTTGTTTACTTACCGTAAAATCTCTTTCTCTGAGTCCATCTGGGGGACGCTGCGATCCCTCCCATAGTTTGTCTGGTTTAATTGGTTAATTTTTTTATTCTGGTCTATCTCCTTTGGCTTGGCTAAACGTTAACTGAACAGGGCTGAGCAGGAAGGAGATGGGAGGGGTTAGAGGGGGGAGGAGTCAGCTTTTGATAGTTCTGTGCCAAACTCCACTACCACACACCTCTAACCCACAAGTAACGGCGCAGCGTCCCCCAGATGGACTCAGAGAAAGAGATTTTACGGTAAGTAAACAAAAATCCCAATTTTATTTTCAGTGAGACCTGCTGGCAACAGGCTCACTGCATCGAGGGACTAAGGGGAGAGAAACGAACTCACCTGCGTGCAGAGTGGATTGGGTTTCTTAGGCTACTGGACATTAGCTCCAGAGGGACGATCACAGGCCCAGCCATGGATGGGTCCCGGAGCCGCGCCGCCGGCCCCCTTACAGATGCTGAAGCAAGAAGAGGTCCATAAATCGGCGGCAGAAGACTTTCCTGTCTTCATAAGGTAGCGCACAGCACTGCAGCTGTGCGCCATTGCTCTCAGCACACTTCACACTCCGGTCACTGAGGGTGCAGGACGCTGGGGGGGGGGCGTCCTGGGAAGCAATGAATTTACCTTAGTTGGCAAAAAATACATCACATATAGCTCCTGGGCTATATGGATGTATTTAACCCCTGCCAGTTTTCCAGAAAAAAGCGGGAGAAGAGCCCGCCGTGAAGGGGGCGGGGCCTATCTCCTCAGCACACAGCGCCATTTTTCCCACACAGTTCCGCTGGTAGGAAGGCTCCCAGAATCTCCCCTGCATCCTGCAACTACAGAAACAGGGTAAAAAAGAGAGGGGGGCACTTATTTGGCAAAATAACAGATATAAGCAGCTATAAGGGATAGACACTTATTGTAAGGTTGTCCCTATACATATATAGCGCTCTGGTGTGTGCTGGCAAACTCTCCCTCTGTCTCCCCAAGGGGCTAAGTGGGTCCTGTCCTCTATCAGAGCATTCCCTGTGTGTGTGCTGGGTGTCGGTACGTGTGTGTCGACATGTATGAGGAGGAAAATGATGTGGAGGCGGAGCAGAGTGTCTGTAACAGTGATGTCACCCCCTAGGGGGTCGACACCTGAGTGGATGTACTGTTGAAAATTACGTGACAGTGTCAGCTCTATATAAAAAAACAGTGGTTGACATGAGACAGCCGGCTACTCAGCTTGTGCCTGTCCAGACGTCTCATAGGCCGTCAGGCAGATGGCAGATAAAGACGCCGACACGGATACTGACTCCTGTGTCGACGGTGAAGAGACAACCGTGATTTCCAGTAGGGCCACACGTTTACATGATTGAGACAATGGAAAATGTTTTATACATTTCTGATAATACGAGTACCACCAAAAAAAAGGGGTATTATGTTCGGTGAGGGAAAAACTACCTGTAGTTTTCCTGAATCTGAGAAATAAAATGTGTGATGATGCGTGGGTTTCCCCCCGATAACAATTAATAATTTCTTAAAAAGTATTGGCTGCATACCCTTTCCCGCCAGAGGTTAGGATGCATTGGGAAACACCCCCTAGGGGGGATAAGGCGCTCACACGCTTGTAAGAACAAGGGCTCTACCCTCTCATGAGATGGCCGCCCTTAAGGATCCTGCTGATAGAAAGCAGGAGGGTATCCAAAAAAAGGTATTTACACACATACTGGTGTTATACTGCGACCAGCTATCGCCTCAGCCTGGAGGTGCAGTGCTGGGTTGGCATGGTCGGATTCCCTGACTGGAAATATTGATCTCCTACATAAGGATAGTATATTATTGCCTATAGAGCATTTAAAAGATGCATTTCTATATATGCATGATGCACAGCGGAATAATTGCCGACTGGCATCAAGTATAAGTGCGTTGTCCAATTCTACCAGTAAAATGGTCAGGTGATGCGGATTCCAAACGTCATTTGGAAGTATTGCCTTTGAAAGGGGACATTTGGGGTCGGTCTTTTAGACCTGGTGGCCACGGCAACAGCTGGGAAATCCACGTTTGTACCCCAGGTCGCCTCTCAAAATAAGACGCCGTATTATCAGGCGCAGTCCTTTGTTGGCAAGCGGACAAAGGGTTCCTCTTTTCTGCTCGTGACAGAGGGAGAGGAAAAAGGCTGCAGAGATCAGCCAGTTCCCAGGAACAGAAACCCTTTCCAGCCTCTGCCAAGCCCTCAGTATGACGCTAGGGCTTTACAAGCTCAGGCACGGTGGGGGCCCGTTCTCAATGAATTTCAGTGCGCAGTGGGCTCACTCGCAAGTAGACCCCTGGATCCTTCAGGTAATATCTCAGGGGTACATATTGGAATTCGAGACGTCTCCCCCTCGCCGTTTCCAAAAGTCGACTTTACCGACGTCTCCCTCTGACAGGGAGGCAGTTTTGGAAGCCATTCACAAGCTGTATTCCCAGCAGGTGATAATCAAGGTACCCCTCCTGCAACAGGGAACGGGGTATTATTCCACACTATTGTGGTACCGAAGCCAGACGGCTCGGTGAGACCGATTTTAAAATCTAAAATCTAAAATCTTTGAACACTTACATACAGAGGTTCAAATTCAAGATTGAGTCACTCAGAGCAGTGATTGCGAACCTGGAAGAAGGGGACTACATGATGTCTTGGGACATCAAGGATGCTTACCTTCATGTCAAAATTTACCCTTCTCACCAAGGGTACCTCAGGTTTATGGTACAGAACTGTCACTATCAGTTCAGACGCTGCCGTAGGGATGGTCCACGGCACCCCGGGTCTTTACCAAGGTAATGGCCGAAATGATGATATTCCTTCGAAGGAAGGGAATTTTAGTTATCCCTTACTTGGACGATTCCCTGATAAGGGTAAGATCCAGGGAACAGTTGGAGGTCGGTGTAGCACTATCTCAGATAGTGTTGCGGCAGCACGATTGGATTCTCAATATTCCAAAATCGCAGCTGGTTCCGTCGACGTGTCTTCTGTTCCTAGGGATGATCCTGGACACAGTCCAGAAAAAGGTGTTTCTCCCGGAGGAGAAAGCCAGGGAGTTATCCGAGCTAGTCAGGAACCTCCTCAAACCGAGCCAAGTCTCAGTGCATCAATGCACAAGGGTTCTGGGTAAAATGGGGGCTTCCTACGAAGCAATCCCATTCGGCAGATTCCACGCAAGAACTTTCCAGTGGGACCTGCTGGACAAATGGTCCGGGTCGCATCTTCAGATGCATCAGCGGATAACCCTGTCACCAAGGACAAGGGTGTCCCTCCTGTGGTGGTTGCAGAGTGCTCATCTTCTAGAGGGCCGCAGATTCGGCATTCAGGACTGGGTCCTGGTAACCACGGATGCCAGCCTGCGAGGCTGGGGAGCAGTCACACAGGGAAGGAATATCCAGGACTTATGGTCAAGCCTGGAGACATCACTTCACATAAATATCCTGAAGCTAAGGGACATTTACAATGCTCTAAGCTTAGCAAGACCTCTGCTTCAAGGACAGCCGGTGTTGATCCAGTCGGACAACATCACGGCAGTCACCCACGTAAACAGACAGGGTGGCACAAGAAGCAGAAGGGCAATGACAGAAGCTGCAAGGATTCTTCGCTGGGCGGAAAATCATGGGATAGCACTGTCAGCAGTATTCATTCCGGGAGTGGACAACTGGGAAGCAGACTTCCTCAGCACGACCTCCACCCGGGGAGAGTGGGGACTTCACCCAGAAGTCTTCCACATGATTATAAACCGTTGGGAAAAACTCGACAGGTATTGCGCCAGGTCCAGGGACCCTCAGGCAATAGCTGTAGACGCTCTGGTAACACCGTGGGTGTACCAGTCAGGGTATGTGTTCCCTCCTCTGCCTCTCATACCCAAGGTACTGAAATTGATAAGATGGTGAGGAGTAAGCACTATATTCGTGGCTCCGGATTGGCCAAGAAGGACTTGGTAACCGGAACTTCAAGAGATGCTCACGGAGGATCCGTGGCCTCTACCTCTAAGAAGGGACCTGCTCCAGCAAGGACCCTGTCTGTTCCAAGACTTACCGCGGCTGCGTTTGACGGCATGGCGGTTGAACGCCGGATCCTGAAGGAAAAAGGGCATTCCGGATGAAGTCATCCCTATCCTGATCAAAGCCAGGAAGGATGTAACCGCAAAAACATTATCACCGCAATTGGCGAAAATATGTTGCGTGGTGCGAGGCCAGTAAGGCCCGACGGTGGAAATTCGACTGGGTCGATTCCTACATTTCCTGCAAACAGGAGTGACTATGGGCCTGAAATTGGGGTCCATTAAGGTTCAAATTTCGGCCCTGTCAATTTTCTTCCAAAAAGAACTAGCTTCAGTCCCTGAAGTTCAGACGTTTGTAAAAGGGGTACTGCATATACAGCCTCCTTTTGTGCCTCCAGTGGCACTTGGGATCTCAATGTAGTTTTTTTGGATTCCAAAAGTCACATTGGTTTGAACCACTTAAATCTGTGGAGTTAAAATATCTCACATGGAAAGTGGTCATGCTGTTGGCCCTGACCTGGGCCAGGCGCGTGTCAGAATTGGCGGCTTTATCCTGTAAAAGCCCTTATCTGATTTTCCATTCGGACAGGGCGGAATTGAGGACTCGTCCTCAATTTCTCCCTAAGGTGTTTTCAGCATTTCACTTAAACCAACCTATTGTGCTGCCTGCGGCTACTAGGGGCTTGGAGGATTCCAAGTTGCTGGACGTAGTCAGGGCCCTGAAAATATATGTTTCCAGGATGGCTGGAGTCAGAAAATCTGACTCGCTGTTTATCCTGTATGCACCCAACAAGCTGGGTGCTCCTGCTTCTAAGCAGACGATTGCTCGTTGGATTTGTAGTACAATTCAACTTGCACATTCTGTGGCAGGCCTGCCACAGCCAAAATCTGTAAAAGCCCATTCCACACGGAAAGTGGGCTCATCTTGGGCGGCTGCCCGAGGGGTCTCGGCTTTACAACTTTGCCGAGCAGCTACTTGGTCAGGGGCAAACACGTTTGCTAAATTCTACAAATTTGATACCCTGGCTGAGGAGGACCTGGAGTTCTCTCATTCGGTGCTGCAGAGTCATCCGCACTCTCCCGCCCGTTTGGGAGCTTTGGTATAATCCCCATGGTCCTGACGGAGTCCCCAGCATCCACTAGGACGTTAGAGAAAATAAGAATTTACTTACCGATAATTCTATTTCTCATAGTCCGTAGTGGATGCTGGGCGCCCATCCCAAGTGCGGATTGTCTGCATTACTTGTACATAGTTATTGTTACAAAAATCGGGTTATTGTTGTTGTGAGCCATCTTTTCAGAGGCTCCTTCTGTTATCATGCTGTTAACTGGGTTCAGATCACAAGTTGTACGGTGTGATTGGTGTGGCTGGTAATGAGTCTTACCCGGGATTCAAAATCCTTCCTTATTGTGTACGCTCGTCCGGGCACAGTATCCTAACTGAGGCTTGGAGGAGGGTCATAGGGGGAGGAGCCAGTGCACACCAGCTAGTCCTAAAGCTTACTTTGTGCCCAGTCTCCTGCGGAGCCGCTATTCCCCATGGTCCTGACGGAGTCCCCAGCATCCACTACGGACTATGAGAAATAGAATTATCGGTAAGTAAATTCTTATTTTCCTGTTTGATGAGGAAATGGGAGACCACCTTAGGCAGATGACCTAACCGGGTCCGCAGGACTGCACAATCCGAATGGAACACCAGAAAAGGGGAGCACCAGGATAAGGCGCTGAGGTCAGAAACACGGTGAGCAGATAAAATGGCCAGAAGAAATGCCGTTTTCCAAGTGAGCTATTTAAGCTCGGCTTTGTCCAGAGGTTCAAACGGCGCTGACTGAAGGATCCGAAAAACCAACAATAATTCCCATGGAGCAACCGGAGGCACAAATGGATGGTGTAGATGGAGTACACCCTGCATAAAGGTCCTAACGTCCGGCAAGTGAGCCAGCCGAAGTTGAAAGAGAACAGAAAGGGCAGAAACCTGGACCTTGAGGGAGGAAAGGCTAAAGTCCAGATCAAACCCTGACTGGAGAAATGCCAAAAGCCGTGAAAGGCGAAAAGACCGCGGGCTAAATTGCTGCTGGTAACACAAAGAGAAGAAAGCCTTCCAGACTGTGATAAACTCGATATGAAGAACGTTTCCAACTCGAAGCATGGTTGAGATAACCTTCCGAGAAAAGCCCTTCTTTCTCAGGACGGATGTCTCAAGAGCCACGCCGTCAAAGCCAATCTGTCGAGATCCGGATGTAGACTTGGGCCCTGAGACAGAAGATCCGGCCGACGCGGAAGACTGAGCGGGGCGTAGATGGAGAGACTCTGCAGATCAGCGTACCAACCGCAATGCGGCCAATCTCAACCATGTAAAAAGTGGCCACCATGGACCCCAGGATGCGCATACAAGCCTGTATGGGCACACTGCGGTGAAGAAGAAAACGTTGAATCTTGGATTGAAGAGTTCGAATTTTGTCCTCTGGGAGGAAGATGCGTCGGAGCCGCGAATTGAGCAGGGTTCCCAAATGTAACATCTCCTGCGAAGGCACCAAGGATAATTTACACCAATTTATCAGTCGTGAGATTGTAGAAGATTCACCGTAAACTGAATATGTTGAAGTTGTACCTCTCGGGACTGGGCCATGAGGAACAGGTCGTCCAAATAAGGAAGGATCCATACACCACTACGACGAAGTCTGGCCTCCATGACTTTCAGGAAAACCCGAGGTGCCGTTGACAACCCGAACGGCAACACCTGAAATTGGTAATGGTCCTGTTGAATGGCAAACCTGAGGAACCGCTGATGACTGGTCCGAATTGGAATATGCAAATAGGCATCCTGAATGTCCAGTGATGCCAGAAAGTCCCCTGGCTCCAAGGCGAGGATAATTGTGCGGATGGACTCCATGCGGAACTTGGGAATTCGCAGAGCCTTGTTCAGCGACTTTAAATTGTGAGTGTAGGGTGGTAAGAGTTATCCGGCTTCTGCACCAGAAACAGTGTTGACTAAAATCCCTGTCCTCTCTGGGACTGAGGAACCGGGATAATCACATTGGAGTCCAGAAGGGAACGAACCGATCCCTTAGAACTTCTGCTTTCCCTGGATCCGCTGGGAGACCTGTGGAAAAGAACCTGAGACAAGGACGCTTACGAAAGGGTATTACGTACCCCTGAGAAACGATGTCCGTAATCCAAGTGTCCGACAGGGTCTCCAGCCATAATGGGGTAAACCGCAGATGTCGGCCTCCCGCCCTGGGGTACCCCAAGGTGTCTGCCCGCCAGTCACTCGGCAGGCTTTTCAGTCTGCTTGGGAGCTGGGCGTCTGGTGGTCCATGGCTGTTTAGCGCGGTGCTTAGCTCCCTTGGATGGGGCCAGGAACCGTGAGGAAGCATGACTCTTCGCACTTTCCTGCGGGCGAAAGGAACAATATGTAGTTCTGGCCTTGGATGGAGCTGCCGAAGGAAGGAAGGCGGTCTTGGCCTCTACTAAAGTTGTGACAATCTTGTCCAGACCCTGCCCAAAGAGAGTATCTCCAGAAAAGGGAAGAGCCTCCAGAGCCTTTTTTTCAGTTGGCATCGGCACGCCAGGACCGGAGCCAGAACGCCCTTCTAGCAGCTATAGTTGCTGCCGATACCTTTGAGGTTAGGACCCCGATATGCATAGCTGCTTCCCCAAAAAAGGTGCTAGCCTGTTTGATATTGAGCACGTGGGTGAGCAATTCCCGTCTGCTAGTACCAGATGAAAAATCTTGTTCCAACTGTTCTGCCCAGCTATCGATGGCCTTGGCAACCCCGGCTGAGTCCAGGGCAGGACGAGCCACCGCCCCAGCATGCGAGTAAGCCGTTCTCAGGAAAGCTTCTAATTTCCGATTCGTAGGGTACTTTAGGGAAGATGTGTCCGGATTGGGAAGGACTGAAGATCTCACCAGTCAGGCCACATAAGCGTCCATCGGAGAAGTAGTTTCCCACTTAACGCGCTCTTTAGGAGGTAGTGGGTAAAAGGAACCATGCGCTTAGGCACATGAAAACGTTTGGTAGGCTCAGCCCACGCAACCTCTAAGAGAGATCTTCTAACTGAGCGGAGGAAGGAAACTGGGTTGATTCTTTTATCTGCCGTTTGAACAAAGGCGCCTTATCCTTAGGAGCTGGATCAGAGTCTTCAATTTGAAGTACTGACTAGGGAGGCCAATCCCGGGCCATTTTTTTCAATCCCGGATATCGGGATTGAAAAATGGTCATTCCCGGGATTGGCTTTAAACTGATTCCGGCCATCCCCCACACCCCTCCCCACCTGCCACGCAGACATTAAAAAAAGTACAAACCTGCACAGCCGGGTAGCTTGTGAGGAGGAGGCGGCGGGAGAGTGCAGCTTGTGAGGAGGAGGCGGCGGGGGAGTGCAGGGGAGCTGGTGGTTGAGTGCAGGGAAGCAGGGAGGAGGCGGCGGGTAAGTGCAGGAGGAGCCGATAGGAGGCGGCGGGTAAGTGTAGGGGGAGCCGGGAGGAGGCGGCGGGTGAATACCGCCGTACCTTCCTGCTCTGCGGCTGCTGACAGTGCAGCGTGACCTCACAGGCACAGGTCACGTTGCGCAGGGGGAGCCGAGAGGAGGGAGCCGGGCAGCGTTTGAGCGTCCTGAGGACGCTCAACGCTGATCCCTCAATCCCCGGGATTGGAGCCTCCAATCCCGGGATTGAATCCCGGCCATTTTTGGGCCTACATCCCGGGATCCCGCCGATCCCGGGATTGGCCTCCCTAGTACTGACCTGATTGCTCGAACCAAAGCCTCAACATCGGTCAGAGACATAGACTCTTCCGTAACCTACGCCTAGCACCGTCTCTTTCTAAGAGCTGTTGAACAGAAGCTGACATCTGTGTTTAGCCCTGTACCGACTGCGTAAAAGACTGCATCCAAGGTGGCTCAACCTGAGGCATCTGAGGTTGGAAAGAAGTGGCCCAGCTGGTAGTGAGTGGAGTAGGAGGTGAAGCCACCAGGTGATCAACTAGGTGAGACATTTCCTGTGTCGAAGTCAACGCCCAAACTGGTTCAGGAGAGTGTGTTGGCTGTACCGGTGTCACCTTGTTAGATGACGTGAAGCAGCGGACACATAAGCCAATATTATCTGGGTCCTGTGTCTACAGACAAGGACTCCCTGCCCCTCAGGCGACAGGAGCCCAGGGACGCAGCTACTGTGCCTGTGCTAATTCCCTGGTGGTCTATTGACGGGTTCACTATGGTATGCCGGCGGACGGGCTCCCGGCGCCGGGAGCCAGACCGCCGGCTTACCGACAGTGTGGTGAGCGCAAATGAGCCCCTTGCGGGCTTGCTACGCGTGCCACGCTATTTATTCTCCCTCCAGGGGGGTCGTGGACCCCCACGAGGGAGAACAATTGTCTGTATGCCGGCTCTCGGGATCCCTGCGCCGGTATACTGTGCGCCGGGATCCCGTCAGTCGGCATACTGAAGACCACCCCTGTTGACAAAGCGCAGCAACCTGAGCTTGCACTGTGCCCGATCCCTGCGCTCTCTCACCCGCGGGATGGATCGCCACCTCGTCGTGGCCCCCCGGTCACGGCTGCGGGCTCCAGGAGTGTGCTGCTGCCTGGAGATCAGTGGCAGAAGTCACTGACCCAGTCGCTGGTGCTGCAGACGCCGGGTCTGGGCAGAGGACCCAAAACCCCATTCTGTAACCGGGACCTAAGTTTAGCTCCCCACTGCAAGGTGCCCAGCTCCTGCTGTGCACCAAAGGAAAAAACTGGGCCGCAGTCAGTGGGCCTTCCTATACAGTGTTTATCCCTGTGCCCCCCTAGTGGATTAATTTTCTTTTTTCCCCTTAGGCCAGGCTTGTCCAACCCGCGGGCCGCATGCGGCCCACGTCGGCTAGTAATGCGGCCCAGTGCAATTTTTTATTTTTTAAGAAATTCTAAACTAAAGTTTCAAGTTACACTGCCGGCGCTTGCGGAAGGAATGCGGCCGGGGCACGTCACAACGGTGATGCCAGCGCGCTTCACCCGCCCCATACATTTTTTTTTTTTTTGCAGAGTATGGACACCACATGTGAAGCTGAGCCGGCCCCAGCAGGCTGACAGATTGGTTCGGGGGGAGGGGGGTAACGAGGATGAAGTCAGGTGCCACTGCAGTACAATGTGTCCGGGAGGAAGGGGGGGGGGGGTTTGGGGTCCGCTGTCAGTCACAGTGTAGCCCTCCTCTACTGCATAGTGGCACACGTGACAGCAGCACGGAGCTCAGCCCAGCGGGAGAAATTTGTGGGCCCTTGAAGAAGCACAGTGTGGAGGGGGGGGGGGGGGGGGAGGAGGAGAGGAAGAGAGGACTTCAGTGTGCGTGTGGGGGGGATGCATTGGTGGCTGAGAAACAATGTCAAACATCTCACGAACTTCATTTCCAAGTAAGTTTAATATGTTAACTATGTTTTCTATGTTTTTTTTGGATGATCAGGTATCGTTGCTGTTATTTTATTTTATGTGCGGCCCAAACCAAATTTTCATCTTCTAATGTGGCCCAGGGAAGGTGAAAGGTTGGACACCCCTGCCTTAGGCAGTGTTTATAAAAAAAAAAATTTGTTTCCCCCCCCCCCCCCATAATTACAGTACTCTAGTAATTAGTTGTCTAGTTCTGATTACAGCAATGCCGCATAAATATCCTTTTATTCAAGTTTACAAATAGTTCCCAGGCGAGGTATTCAAAATAGGGGCTACGCCAGCATCTTGGTCCCAGTGACAGCTGGATAACATGCTGCCCATTTATCCTATGGAAGCAAAGCGCCACCTGAAATGATCGCAATAAAAAGCTAGCGGTCAGCAAGTGGTTAAGGGATTAAAAAAAACACTGATCCAAGGATCTCGCTTTGAGAACTGCAGTAATATCAGACTCCATCCATTCACAGATTGAGTTCCAGGACACAGAAAATGCCAGCAGCCTAAGAAAGCAGAAAACCTCTGTAATGGCTAGTACTTCAAAGAGGGAGGAGATGGTCAAGAAATGTCAGGCCGAGGTTACTGAGCTCTGTAAACGTCTTGGCAAAATCTTTGGTGTTCATTACTTCAATATATTCAACACAGCAACCATACGGAGGATTGCAGGTACTTGGTGAAAGATGGACATGATGGGTTTGTTTGTTTTTTTCACATCAGTGTGATACAGGTCGGACAGGGCTGTGTACTGAGACTTTTAGATGACGAAGAAATAAAACTTAAAAACCATAAAGATATTCCCAATCATCAAATAGGGACTCTAGAAACCTTGTAGTATAGAGGCGAAATAAAACACAAAAAGGACGTGTTGGTATCGAAATACCGGTGATTGGGATCCCGATGGCCAGAATCCCAACGCTTAGAATGCCAATGAATCCCAGTAGAGATTTTAACCCTAGACGGCCTCTCCCTCAGCCTAATCCTCCCAATAGTGCCTAACCCTAATACTCCCCTTGGGCATCCGTCAGCATTGTGTGTGTTTCGGGATTCTGGTGTTGAGATCTCAACCGCTGGGATCCTGGCTACATATCTAAAGGACAAACACATCGGCCAGTACACTGGAGAGTAGATAATTTTTTTCAAATAGTCTAATTTTTATTAATACTATTCAAAATAAAAAACTGTTTTGAATAATGCTTATGCAATCCTCTAAGCAAAGTGACTAACATTTGTTGTATGCTGCACCCACTCACCACCATATATTCCTGGTTATGGGTATTTGTCAATGCACTGATGCACTTACATTAATGATTGATGGTGTTAGTCTGTTACAATGATGGTTATTTTCAAATCCACCTAATTTTAGCCTTATTCTGCTCTCACTATCTGTGGGACATAGCTCCCTCTAGTGGTCCAGTGCAGATTATTACACAACAATACCTGTATTAGTGGCACATACATTTATACATGTACTTGTTATGCAGATTCATTGTAGTGATGTTTTATTTAGTGCCTTTGAAACAAATACAAACTCCACACAGTTAGAGCTGTGGTGGGAATAGAAACCAAGACCTCAATGAGGCTAACCATTACACCAGCTATAGTATACAGAGCCAAAAGAGTGTGTGTGTGTGTATGTGTGTGTGTACATATATTCTATAATCTCTGAAATGTTTGTATTTCTATGGTACAGTCTTCAATAGACCACAAATGCACAATTTACACCCTGTTAAATTCAGAATGTTCCGATTGCCTAATTGGTATTCCTTAACTTTTTTTTTTTTGTCTGTTTCACATTAAAGTTGTTAGTATACCCAGGAATGGTTGAGGACCACTTCCGATGCAGCAAACAATATGGCCTGCAATTCACTTGTTTTTATAGCAACAAAAGAATATGGGCTCAACAGGAACACAAGTTAAAATTGTACTCTTGTCTGAAACCCCTCCCCCTCTACCGCAGGATGACATGTTCATTTTTTGTTTCCTTCAAAAGTACATACCTCCCAACTTCTATGTCTAGGGGCTACCGGAAACGGGGTGTGGTCTTGGCCTCGTGGCACTGACCTGTGGTCCAGCATTTTGGGGGGGTGCCCAGCGCTCCCGAGGAAAGCTGGGCATCCCCCTGCTCTCCTCCCAGTTCTGAATAGATGCAGTGCACTGCTTTGCTCAGCAGAGCAGCGGGTGATCAAAGGCAGCCCCAACTCCACAGGGAATGACATTGGGGTGTAGAGTAGGATCTTGATCCGAGGCACCAACAGGCTCAAAGCTTTGACCTTCTTTTCAGAATGCCTAGCGCCGCCTCCTCTATAACCCCGCCTCCGTGCACAGGAGCTCAGTTTTGTAGTTGGTGCCATACAGTAAGCAGGCATACAACACGGATGCTGCTCCAGCAGCCCTGAGAGGAAGCTTTTAAAAGAAAAATGAATACTTCGAGGGCTGCAGCAGAGACACTGACTGTGTTGGATGTCAGTCAGACATCTCCTGCTGCAGCTCCATCACCTCCCCCAGCGGCGCTGTACACTCCCGCGCCCTGGTTGCCGGGTACCTACAGCGGAGGCTCCGTTTTTCTTCCAGTTAGTCACACAAAGGACCGCTGTTCTCCTGGATCGCGTGGCCGCACTCAGGGAGGAGGTAAATGGGTCCCCCCGGCGGGTCCCGCTGTAAATCGCGATCCCGCGCGGCCGGTGGAGACACTGTGGTAGTACAGGGACCCCACTAGACCACCAGGGCAAGGGCACAGGTCGGTTTTCTCTCATAAATCGTTTATATAAGCCCACAGTACCCGGTGGTGGAGTCCAGCAGGGAGATAAGGCTTTGACCTGTAGCCCCTCCCCCAGCCCCAAGGCGCCATTAGGGGAAAAGTTCCCACCCTGGAGCTGCATATCTCTCTATCCCTCACTCCCTGTCAGCGTTTGGGCAAATCCTTCTCTGTAAAGCCACCTGCATGTCAGCGCTGTGCATTTTACAGGACACTTAAGTATTCTACATGTCTGCTGACAGTGTTAGTTAAGAAAGAGTGCATTTAGTCAGAGTTATATTGTACAAGTACCCTGTGATATACATCCAGTCTTTACTGTGCATTATTATATCTATTGAGTGTATACCTATACATAGTACTACTCTGTATTGCTAGTCCAGTGCAGTTTTATTGCATGTCATAATTTCTGCATTGTACAATGTGACTCTGTGTGTGTGCATATAGCTGCTGTGTGACCTCCATTTCGTGTATCTCGCTCGGATTGCTTTCCCTATATTCTATAACCTGAGGGGGCTAAGTGCGTCAGGTTTATCATTTAATATAGGTAGTTCACAGGATATACTCTGTGTATTTCTCTGACGTCCTAGTGGATGCTGGGACTCCGTAAGGACCATGGGGAATAGCGGCTCCGCAGGAGACAGGGCACAAGAATAAAAGCTTTAGGATCAGGTGGTGTGCACTGGCTCCTCCCCCTATGACCCTCCTCCAAGCCTCAGTTAGATTTTTGTGCCCGAACGAGAAGGGTGCAGGCTAGGTGGCTCTCCTGAGCTGCTTAGAATAAAAGTTTAATTTAGGTTTTTTTATTTTCAGTGAGTCCTGCTGGCAACAGGCTCACTGCATCGTGGGACTAAGGGGAGAAGAAACGGACTCACCTGCGTGCAGAGTGGATCGGGTTTCTTAGGCTACTGGACATTAGCTCCAGAGGGACGATCACAGGTTCAGCCTGGATGGGTCACCGGAGCCGCGCCGCCGTCCCCCTTACAGAGCCAGAAGAGACGAAGAGGTCCGGTGAAATCGGCGGCAGAAGACAATCCTGTCTTCAGACTAAGGTAGCGCACAGCACCGCAGCTGTGCGCCATTGCTCTCAGCACACTTCACACTCCGGTCACTGAGGGTGCAGGGCGCTTGGGGGGGAGCGCCCTGAGACGCAATATAGATGACAAATACCTTAGGTGGCAAAAGAATACATCACATATAGCTCCTGGGCTATATGGATGTATTTTAACCCCTGCCATTTTTACACAAAAAAGCGGGAGATAAGGACGTCGTGAAGGGGCGGGGCCTATCTCCTCAGCACACAAGCGCCATTTTCCCTCACAGTTCCGCTGGAAGGACGGCTCCCTGACTCTCCCCTGCAGTCCTGCTTCAGAATCAGGGTAAAAAAGAGAAGGGGGGGCACTATTGGCAGCAAATGACAATATAAACAGCAGCTATAAGGGAATAACACTTATATAAGGTTATCCCTGTGTATATATATAGCGCTGGGTGTGTGCTGGCAGACTCTCCCTCTGTCTCTCCAAAGGGCTCGTGGGGTCCTGTCCTCTATCAGAGCATTCCCGGTGTGTGTGCTGTGTGTCGGTACGTGTGTGTCGACATGTATGAGGAGGAAAATGATGTGGAGGCGGAGCAATTGCCTGCGTTAGTGATGTCACCCCCTAGGGAGTCGACACCTGACTGGATGATCGTGTTCAAACAATTAAGTGATAATGTCAACACTTTGCAAAAAACTGTTGACGACATGAGACAGCCGGCAAATCAATTAGTGCCTGTCCAGGCGTCTCAGACACCGTCAGGGGCCCTAAAACGCCCGTTACCTCAGTGGGTCGACACAGACCCAGACACAGATACGGAGTCTAGTGTCGACGGTGATGAGTCGAACGTAATGTCCAGTAGGGCCACACGTTACATGATCACGGCAATGAAGGAAGCATTGCACATTTCTGACACTACAAATACCACTAAGAAGGGTATTATGTGGGGGGTGAAAAAACTACCAATAGTTTTTCCTGAGTCAGATGAATTGAATGAGGTATGTGATAAAGCGTGGGTTTCTCCCGACAAAAAACTGCTAATTTCTAATAAATTATTGGCACTATATCCTTTCCCATCAGAGGTTAGGACACGTTGGGAAACACCCCCTAGGGTAGATAAGGCGCTCACACGTTTATCTAAACAAGTGGCGTTACCGTCTCCTGATACGGCCACCCTCAAAGAACCAGCTGATAGAAGGCTGGAAAATATCCTAAAAAGTATATACACACATACTGGTGTTATACTGCGACCAGCAATCGCTTCAGCCTGGATGTGCAGTGCTGGAGTCGCGTGGTCGGATTCCCTGACTGAAAATATTGATACCCTGGATAGGGACAATATATTGTTAACTATAGAGCATTTGAAGGATGCATTACTATATATGCGTGATGCACAGAGGGATATTTGCACCCTGGCATCAAGAGTAAGTGCTATGTCCATCTCTGCCAGAAGAACGTTATGGATGCGTCAGTGGTCAGGGGATGCGGATTCCAAACGACATATGGAAGTATTGCCGTATAAAGGGGAGGAGTTATTTGGGGCTGGTCTTTCGGACCTGGTGGCCACGGCAACGGCTGGAAAGTCCACCTTCTTACCCCAGGTCACTTCACATCAACAGAAAAAGACACCGTCTTTTCAAACTCAGTCCTTTCGTTCCCATAAATACAAGCGAGCAAAAGGCCATTCCTTTCTGCCCCGGGGCAGAGGAAGGGGAAAAAGACTGCACCATGCAGCCGCTTCCCAGGATCAGAAGCCTTCCCCTGCTTCTGCCAAGTCTTCAGCATGACGCTGGGGCTTTACAAGCAGACTCAGGCTTGGTGGGGGCCCGTCTCAAGAATTTCAACGCGCAGTGGGCTCACTCGCAAGTGGATCCCTGGATTCTACAGGTAGTATCGCAGGGGTACAAACTGGAATTCGAGGCGTTTCCCCCTGGCCGGTTCCTGAAGTCTTCTCTGCCAAAGTCTCCCTCCGACAGGTAGGCAGTTCTGGAAGCTATTCACAAGCTGTATTCCCAGCAGGTGATAATCAAGGTACCCCTCCTACAACAAGGAAAGGGGTATTATTCCACGCTGTTTGTGGTACCGAAACCGGACGGCTCGGTGAGACCAATTTTAAATCTGAAATCCTTGAACACTTACATAAAAAGGTTCAAATTCAAGATGGAATCACTCAGAGCGGTGATAGCGAACCTGGAAGAAGGGGACTATATGGTGTCTCTGGACATCAAAGATGCTTATCTCCACGTCCCAATCTACCCTCTCACCAAGGGTATCTAAGGTTTGTAGTACATGACTGTCATTATCAGTTTCAGACGCTGCCGTTATGGGTTGTCCACGGCACCTCGGGTCTTTACCAAGGTAATGGCCGAAATGATGATTCTTCTTCGAAGAAAAGGCGTATTAATTATCCCTTACTTGGACGATCTCCTGATAAGGGCAAGGTCCAGGGAACAGTTAGAAGTCGGAGTAGCACTATCTCAGATAGTGTTACGTCAGCACGGGTGGATCCTAAATATTCCAAAATCGCAGCTGATTCCAACGACACGTCTTCTGTTCCTAGGAATGATTCTGGACACAGTCCAGAAGAAGGTTTTTCTCCCGGAGGAGAAGGCCAAGGAGTTATCCGAGCTAGTCAGGAACCTCCTAAAACCAGCCCAGGTGTCAGTGCATCAGTGCACGAGGGTCCTGGGAAAAATGGTGGCTTCTTACGAAGCAATTCCATTCGGAAGATTCCATGCAAGAACGTTTCAGTGGGATCTACTGGACAAATGGTCCGGTTCGCATCTTCAGATGCAGCAGCGGATAACCCTGTCACCAAAGACAAGGGTGTCTCTCCTGTGGTGGTTGCAGAGTGCTCATCTTCTAGAGGGCCGCAGATTCGGCATCCAGGATTGGATCCTGGTGACCACGGATGCAAGCCTGAGAGGCTGGGGAGCAGTCACACAGGGAAAAAATTTCCAGGGCTTGTGGTCAAGCATGGAAACATCTCTGCATATAAACATTCTGGAACTACGGGCCATTTACAATGCCCTAAGTCAAGCGAAACCCCTGCTTCAGGGTCAGGCGGTATTGATCCAATCGGACAACATCACGTCAGTCGCCCACGTAAACAGACAGGGCGGCACGAGAAGCAGGAGGGCAATGGCAGAGGCTGCAAGGATTCTTCGCTGGGCGGAAAATCATGTGATAGCTCTGTCAGCAGTGTTCATTCCGGGAGTGGGCAACTGGGAAGCAGACTTCCTCAGCAGACACGACCTTCACCCGGGAGAGTGGGGACTTCACCCAGAAGTCTTCCACCTGATTGTAAACCGTTGGGAAAAACCAAAGGTGGACATGATGGCGTCACGTCTAAACAAAAAATTAGACAGATATTGCGCCAGGTCAAGGGACCCTCAGGCAATAGCGGTGGACGCTCTGGTGACACCGTGGGTGTACCAGTCAGTGTATGTGTTCCCTCCTCTGCCTCTCATACCAAAAGTACTGAGAATCATAAGAAGGACAGGAGTAAGAACGATACTCGTGGTTCCGGATTGGCCAAGAAGGACTTGGTACCCGGAACTTCAGGAGATGCTCACGGAAGACCCGTGGCCTCTACCTCTAAGAAAGGACCTGCTCCAGCAGGGGCCTTGTCTGTTCCAAGACTTACCGCGGCTGCGTTTGACGGCATGGCGGTTGAACGCCGGATCCTGAAGGAAAAAGGCATTCCAGATGAAGTCATCCCTACCCTGGTCAAAGCCAGGAAGGATGTAACCGCAAACCATTATCACCGCATTTGGCGAAAATATGTTGCGTGGTGTGAGGCCAAGAAGGCCCCTACAGAGGAATTTCAACTGGGTCGTTTCCTCCATTTCCTGCAAACAGGACTGTCTATGGGCCTAAAATTAGGGTCCATTAAGGTTCAAATTTCGGCCCTGTCGATTTTCTTCCAGAAAGAACTGGCTTCAGTACCTGAAGTTCAGACATTTGTAAAAGGGGTACTGCATATACAACCTCCTTTTGTGCCTCCAGTGGCACCTTGGGATCTCAATGTTGTTTTGAGGTTCCTTAAGTCACATTGGTTTGAACCACTCACCACTGTGGACTTAAAATATCTCACATGGAAGGTGACGATGCTGTTAGCCCTGGCTTCAGCCAGGCGTGTGTCAGAATTGGCGGCTTTATCATATAAAAGCCCTTACTGAATTTTTCATTCTGACAGGGCAGAATTGAGGACTCGTCCTCAATTTCTCCCTAAGGTGGTTTCTGCTTTTCACATGAACCAACCTATTGTGGTGCCTGCGGCTACTAGGGACTTGGAGGACTCCAAGTTACTTGACGTTGTCAGGGCCCTGAAAATATGTTTCCAGGACGGCTGGAGTCAGAAAGTCTGACTCGCTGTTTATCCTGTATGCACCCAACAAGCTGGGTGCTCCTGCTTCTAAGCAGACTATTGCTCGTTGGATTTGTAGTACAATTCAACTTGCACATTCTGTGGCAGGCCTGCCACAGCCTAAATCTGTAAAAGCCCATTCCACAAGGAAAGTGGGCTCATCTTGGGCGGCTGCCCGAGGGGTCTCGGCTTTACAACTTTGCCGAGCAGCTACTTGTTCAGGGGCAAACACGTTTGCTAAATTCTACAAATTTGATACCCTGGCTGAGGAGGACCTGGAGTTCTCTCATTCGGTGCTGCAGAGTCATCCGCACTCTCCCGCCCGTTTGGGAGCTTTGGTATAATCCCCATGGTCCTTACGGAGTCCCAGCATCCACTAGGACGTCAGAGAAAATAAGATTTTACTTACCGATAAATCTATTTCTCATAGTCCGTAGTGGATGCTGGGCGCCCATCCCAAGTGCGGATTGTCTGCAATACTTGTACATAGTTATTGTTAACAAAATCGGGTTATTGTTGTTGTGAGCCATCTTTTCAGAGGCTCCTTCGTTGTTATCATACTGTTAACTGGGTTCAGATCACGAGTTGTACGGTGTGATTGGTGTGGCTGGTATGAGTCTTACCCGGGATTCAATATCCTTCCTTATTATGTACGCTCGTCCGGGCACAGTATCCTAACTGAGGCTTGGAGGAGGGTCATAGGGGGAGGAGCCAGTGCACACCACCTGATCCTAAAGCTTTTATTCTTGTGCCCTGTCTCCTGCGGAGCCGCTATTCCCCATGGTCCTTACGGAGTCCCAGCATCCACTACGGACTATGAGAAATAGATTTATCGGTAAGTAAAATCTTATTTTTTCCCTGTGATTTTTAGTCACCATATACCTATTGAATTCCCTGTTTGTGCTGTTACACTGCACTGGGGGTTCTTGTCAGGTATTGTGCTGCTGATATTGTACTGTGTTGCCCTGCGTTGAGCTTTTGAATATGCCGGCTACAAAGGGCAATGGTGCTTGAGCTGATCCCACATTGTGTGGTGGTGACGCTGCAGACACATTTGAGGAAAACATAGCAGCTGAGGGTTCAGGTCCTGGGGGATCCTTACCCCCAAGTGGGACTGTAGCAACGGGGGTTCATAATGACTCACCTTGGGCTACCTTCTCCACGCTATTGAATACGCTATTGAATATAGACTGACGCCCCCTATGGGACCGCCTGTGCCGGTGCAACCGCTTATGGTCCCTGCGGTTAACCCGCCATGGGCAGATCAACTGTTCGCTCAGTTACAGCAATTGAACCAATCACTGACTACTCAGAAGTCTAACCCTCGCCCGCCTAAGACCAAGGGGTCCTCTATGCAGGCCATTACTTCCTCACAATCCACCAACGTCCCAGACACCTCATCTGATGAGGATGGCGTTTATACTGACCCCACAGATTCTGATCCTGACGCTTCTGATGGGGATTCTGTTTCACAGGTGGATGTTCCTGACTTGTTGGAGGCTATCAGGACCATTCTTCAAATTACTGAGGATCCGGAGCCCGATGCTGCCCCTAAGAAACCGGACAGGTTTAAACGTCAGAAAGTGGTTAAACAAGTTTAACCATTTGGCTGACATACGTCAGGAGTCCTGGGAAAATCCAGGAAAGAAATTCACGCCTCACAAGAAGATGCTGGCTCACTACCCCCTCGCTGCGGATCTAAGTAAAAATTGGGAGACACCCCCGCCAGTGGATTCGCCGGTGGCGCGGCTGGTGGTATCCTCCCCTCTGCCGGTAACGACCGTCACGTCTCTGAAAGAACCGATGAATAAGCGTGTGGAGGGTTGTGTTAAGGCGATTTGCACCCTAACTGGTGCTGCGCATAGGCCCACCATTGCAGCGACATGGGCTGTTGAAGCGTGGGCTCAGGAGCTGGTGGCGGAGTTGCCTTCCAACGCTTCTGATCATGCTAGACAATGTCTGTCTTAAATTGTCACAGCTTCTCATTACATTAAGGAGGCGGCTTCTGATGCCGGTATTCTGGCAGCCAAGGCTTCTACTAAGTCCATTTTGGCTCGCCGGATTCTCTGGTGACGGTCCTGGTCTGTGGATCTGGACTCTAAGAAAACCCTGGAGGTACTCCCTTTTAAGGGAGACATTCTTTTCGGAGAAGACCTCAACAAGATAGTGGCTGACTTAGCCTCTGCTAAAACAGCATGTCTACCTAGTACTGCTCCTTCGGTGCCGAAGGCTAAAGTACACCATTTCGCTCCTTTCGTCCTTCAGGGAAAGCAAAAGGTCAGGCGTACCCGAAACAGGTTCGCACTTCCAAACCCAGTAAGCCCAAACCCAAAAGGGCTTGGGCTGCCCGTCAGCCTGCTTCCAAAACTGACAAGCCTGCTGCATGACGGGGTGTGCCTCCCTCTGGGGGATCCCAGGGTGGGGAGCCGACTTCTAGGGTATACCCAGGAATGGTTGAGGACCACTTCCGATGCCTGGGTACAGGAAGTCGTCACTCGAGGTTACGCCGTATCCTTCAAGAATCGTCCCCTTCATCGATTTTGCCTGACAGACGTCCCTTCGGATCAGGTGAAAGCAAAAACTCTTCATTCGGTGGTACAGTCCCTCCTGGACACAGGAGTGGTAGTACAGGTACCTCTGGCTCAGAGAGGCAAGGGGTTCTATTCACCGCTGTTCCTAGTCCCGAAACCGAATGGGTCCTCCCGGGCCATTCTCAACCTCAAGTCCTTGAACAAATTTGTGAGGGTCTCCAAGTTTCGTATGGAATCTCTTCGCTCTACCGTTCTGGCCTTGGAACCTTGGGAATATATGGTCTCTCTGGACATACAGGATGCTTACCTGCATATTCCCATCGCAGTGTCGCATCAGCAGTACCTGAGGTTTGCGGTTGGCAACCTCCATTACAAATTTCGGGTGTTACCTTTTTGGTTTGGCCACGGCTCCGCAAGTCTTCCCCAAGGTCATGGCGGTAATGACGGCTGTACTCCGCCGTCAAGGGGTCAGGATCCTACCGTACCTGGACGACTTGTTGATCCTGGCAAATTCCCATGAATTCTCCTACACCATCTGGATCTGACTATCCAGTTTCTGCAAGCCCACGGGTGGCTCATCAACTGGAAGAAATCTTCCCTGGTCTCTGCTCAGAGCATGGTGCACCTGGGGGCGTTTTTAGACACTCGCAACCAGCGGTTGTTCTTGTCTCAGGAGAAAGTCCTGAAGCTTCAGGATAGGATTCGACGCTTCCTATCTCGTCCGCAAGTGTCGATTACATTCGGCAATGCAAGCGCTAGGTCTCATGGTGTCGGCATTCGACATGGTGGAGTACGCTCAATTCCATTCCCGCCCTCTGCAGAAGTTGATTCTTGCCAAATGGGACGGCCTGCCTCACCGGATCAGGTCTCAAATGATCTCCTCGTCTCCGGAGGTCCGTCTATCACTGAGCTGGTGGCTTCAGGACCAACGATTGAGCAGGGGTCGTCCCTTCTGGATCTCCAACTGGGTCCTTCTGACTAAGGATGCCAGTCTGAGAGGTTGGGGTGCGGTGTTGGAGCAACACTCTCTTCAGGGTCGGTGGACCAAGGAGTAGTCTCTCCTCCCGATAAACATTCTGGAACTGTGGGCGGTGTTCAATGCTCTGAACTTGGCCCAGCATTTAATACAGAACAGACCTGTTCAAGTACAGTCGGACAATGCCACCACAGTGGCGTACATCAATCATCAAGGCGGCACTCGAAACTGCATGGCAATGAGGGAAGTATCAAGGATTCTTCAGTGGGCGGAACGCCATCTGCCAGCCATATCGGCAGTATTCATTCCGGGGGTCCTAAACTGGGAAGCAGACTTTCTTAGTCGTCAGGACGTACACGCCAGAGTGGAGCCTCCATCCAGAAGTGTTTCAACTCCTTGTGGACAGGTGGGGTCTTCCAGATGTGGACCTGATAACGTCTCGACACAATCACAAGGTTCCGGTCTTCGGAGCAAGGACAAGGGATCCTCTACAAGTGTTCGTGGGCGCACTGGCAATTCCATGGAACTTTCATCTGCCATACGTGTTTTCTCCGGTGTCACTCCTGCCCAGAGTAATAAGGAAGTTCAAGCAAGAAAGAGGAATCCTACTTCTGATCGCTCCCGCGTAGCCCAGACTGCATTGGTTCTCAGACCTTCAGGGTCTCTCGATAGAGCGTCCCCTTCTACTTTTGCGGTGCCCAGATCTCCTCGTTCAGGGCCCCTTTGTATATCAGGATTTAGTTTAATTGGCTTTGACGGCATGGCTCTTGAAGCTTCCGTCTTGAAAGCCAAAGGATTTTCTGAGGCGGTCATTCAAACTATGTTGAAGGAAGCCGGCTTCTGCTCGGATTTACCTTAGGGTCTAGAATTCTTACTTTGCTTGGTGCGCCTCTAACAATCATGACGCTTACAAGTTTAGTACGGCCAATCTTTTGGCCTTTCTACAACAGGGCCTGGACTTGGGCCTTCGTCTGGCCTCCATCAAGTTTCATATTTCTACCTTGTCGGTTTGGTTCCAGAGAAAAATTGTGACTTTACCTGATGTTTATACGTTCACTCAGGGTGTGTTGCGGATTCAACCTCCTTATGTCCCGCCTGTGACTCCTTGGGACTTATCGGTGGTTCTATAGGTGTTACAAGAGTCTCCGTTTGAGCTTCTTGAATCTTCAGACCTTAAGTGGCTTTCTCTTAAGGTTTTGTTTCTGCTGGCTATTGCCTCTGCTAGACGGGTGTCGGATTTGGGTGCCTTATCTTGTAGGTAACCATATCTGATTTTTCACTGTGATCGGGCGGTTCTTAGAACACGTCCCGGGTATTTACCTAAGGTGGTGTCTTCTTTCCGCCTTTAATCAGGAGATTGTGCTTCCGGCATTTGCCTCTCCTGATTTGTCTTCCAAAGAGCGGTCTTTGGATGTGGTACGGGCTCTCCATATCTACGTGAAGAGAACTGCCTCCATTAGGAAGTCTGATTCTCTCTTTGTTCTGTTTGGTTTTCACAAACGTGGCTGGCATGCTCACAAGCAGACCCTAGCCAGATGGATTAGAATGGTGATTGCACATGCTTATGTACAGGCTGGCCTTCCAGCTCCTGCTACCGTCAAGGCCCATTCTACTCGGTCTGTTGAACCTTCTTGGGCGGCCTGCCGTGGTGCGACTTTTGAACAATTGTGCAAGGCGACTACTTGGTCCTCAGTGAACACGTTCATAAGGTTCTATGCCTTCGATACTTCGCCTCCCAGGATGCTTCCTTAGGACGCCGGGTTCTTGTGCCCGCTACAGTGCGTCCCCTCCCATAAGGAATTGCTTTAGGACATCCCCAATGTCATTCCCTGTGGAGTCCAGTGTACTCCGCAGCAGAAAACGAGATTTATGGTAAGACATTTCCGTTGTTAAATCTTTTTCTTCGAGGTACACTGAGCTCCACTGGGCGCCCACCCTGACGCACTTAGCTTCTTTGGGTTGGTATGGCATTAGCCGCTGACACTTTCTCCTGTCGTGAGAATGTGGTGTATGTGGCTACGAACAGTTGTCGTCTCTTTTGCCTGCTACTGCATTGGACTGGTTAACAAAAACTGAGCTCCTGTGCACGGAGGCAGAGTTATAGAGGAGGCGGGACTAGGCATTCTGGGAAGAAGGTCAAAGCTTTGAGCCTGTTGGTGCCTCGCATCAAGATCCTACTCTACACCCCAATGTCATTCCCTGTGGAGCCCAGTGTACCTCGCAGAAAGAGATTTAACAACGGTAAGTTCTTACCATAAATCTCGTTTTTTTCAGCTAACCGAACATCTTAAATGGGGAACATCAGGCTTGGGCAACTTTGTGTTCAACTACTAATCACCCAGACAAAAACAGTATGTATGACAGGCTACTCATCTATGAATCCATAAACTCCAGTGTTGGGAATCACCTTCTTCCCGAGACTGGTTGTTCAATTCCACCTCAAATTCCTGGTTGAGAGGAGTCTTAAATCATAGATCTTCTGAGGTTTCCACCCAGATACTTTTTTTTTACCACCAACCTTTCAGGAAAGGTGACTTTTACCGGGGCTAATTGTCCCGCCGGGGGCTATCTAATTAGCCCGATAAGCCGGCACGAGACGAGGCTTATCAGGGATTTTGCTTCACCTACCTCAGACAGGCGAAACCAAATCACGGAAAAAGACAGTTTCTCTGACGTCCTAGTGGATGCTGGGGACTCCGTAAGGACCATGGGGAATAGCGGCTCCGCAGGAGACTGGGCACAACTAAGAAAGATTTAGGACTACCTGGTGTGCACTGGCTCCTCCCTCTATGCCCCTCCTCCAGACCTCAGTTAGAATTTTGTGCCCGGCCGAGCTGGATGCACACTAGGGGCTCTCCTGAGCTCTTAGAAAGAAAGTATATTTAGGTTTTTTATTTTCAGTGAGATCTGCTGGCAACAGACTCACTGCTTCGAGGGACTGAGGGGAGAAGAAGCGAACCTACCTGCTTGCAGCTAGCTTCTTAGGCTACTGGACACCATTAGCTCCAGAGGGATCAGACACAGGCCCAGCCTCGGTCGTCCGGTCCCGGAGCCGCGCCGCCGCCCCCCTTGCAGAGCCAGAAGCAAGAAGAACGTCCAGAAAATCGGCGGCTGAAGACTCCGGTCTTCATTAAGGTAGCGCACAGCACTGCAGCTGTGCGCCATTGCTCCCCATGCACACCTCACACTCCGGTCACTGATGGGTGCAGGGCGCTGGGGCGGGGGGCGCCCTGGGCTGCAATATAAATACCTTAGCTTGGCAAATAAACACATAATATAGTCAGGAAGACTATATATGTGTAAAATCCCCTGCCAAAAATATCCAGAAAAAAGCGGGAGAAGTCCGCTGTGAAGGGGGCAGGGCTATCTCCCTCAGCACACTGGCGCCATTTCCTCTCACAGCTCCGCTGGAAGGACGCTCCCAGGCTCTCCCCTGCAGTTTCCAGACTCCATAGGGTAAAAAAGAGAGGGGGGGCACTAAATTTAGGCGCAAACTTGTGTATTATAGCAGCTATAGGGGAAAAATCACTGTGTGTAGTGTGTATCCCTGTATTATATAGCGCTCTGGTGTGTGCTGGCATACTCTCTCTGTCTCCCCAAAGGACTTTGTGGGGTCCTGTCCTCAGTCAGAGCATTCCCTGTGTGTGTGCGGTGTGTCGGTACGGCTGTGTCGACATGTTTGATGAGGAGGCTTATGTGGAGGCGGAGCAGGTGCCGATAAATGTGATGTCACCCCCTGCGGGGTCAACACCTGAATGGATGGACATGTGGAAGGAATTACGCGACAGTGTCAACTCCTTACTTTAAAGGTTTGACGACATAGCAGATGTGGGACAGCCGGCTGCTCAGCCCGTGCCTGCCCAGGCGTCTCAAAAGCCATCAGGGGCTCTAAAACGCCCACTACCTCAGATGGCAGACACAGATGTCGACACGGATACTGACTCCAGTGTCGACGACGATGAGACTAGTGTACATTCCAATAGAGCGATTCGTTATATGATTACGGCAATGAAAAATGTGTTGCACATTTCTGATATTACCCCAGGTACCACAAAAAAGGGTATTATGTTTGGGGAGAAAAAGCTACCAGTAGTTTTTCCCCCATCTGATGAATTAAATGAAGTGTGTGAAGAAGCGTGGGCTTCTCCCGATAAGAAACTGGTAATTTCTAAAAAGTTACTAATGGCGTACCCTTTCCCGCCAGAGGACAGGTCACGTTGGGAGACATCCCCTAGGGTGGATAAAGCGCTCACACGTCTGTCAAAAAAGGTGGCACTACCGTCTCCGGACACGGCCGCCTAAAGGAGCCTGCGGATAGAAAGCAGGAGGCTATCCTGAAGTCTGTATATACACACTCAGGAATTATACTGAGACCGGCTATTGCTTCAGCATGGATGTGCAGTGCTGCAGCTGCGTGGTCAGATTCCCTGTCGGAAAACATTGATACCCTAGATAGGGACACTATATTGCTAACCGTAGAGCATATTAAAGACGCTGTCTTATACATGAGAGATGCACAGAGGGATATTTGCCGGCTGGCATCTAAAATAAACGCAATGTCCATTTCTGCCAGGAGAGGATTGTGGACTCGGCAGTGTACAGGAGATGCAGATTCTAAAAGGCACATGGAAGTTTTGCCTTACAAGGGTGAGGAGTTGTTTGGGGATGGTCTCTCGGACCTCGTTTCCACAGCGACAGCTGGGAAGTCAGCATTTAGAGGGAGAGGGAAAAAGCTGCAACATACAGCCAGTTCCCAGGAACAAAAGTCCTCCCCCGCTTCCTCTAAGTCCACCGCATGACGCTGGGGCTCCACAGGCGGAGCCAGGTACAGTGGGGGCCCGTCTCAAGAACTTCAGCGACCAGTGGGCTCGCTCACGGGTGGATCCCTGGATACTACAAGTAATATCTCAGGGGTACAAGCTGGAATTCGAGACGTCTCCCCCTCGCCGTTTCCTCAAATCTGCCTTGCCGACAGCTCCCCCGGACAGGGAGGCAGTGCTGGAGGCGATTCACAAGCTGTTTTCTCAGCAGGTGATAATCAAGGTACCCCTCCTTCAACAAGGACGGGGTTACTATTCCACAATGTTTGTGGTACCGAAACCGGACGGTTCGGTGAGACCCATTTTAAATTTAAAATCCTTGAACACTTATATAAGAAGGTTCAAGTTCAAGATGGAATCGCTCAGGGCGGTGATTGCAAGCCTGGACGAGGGGGATTACATGGTATCATTGGACATCAAGGATGCTTACCTGCATGTCCCCATTTACCCTCCTCACCAGGAGTACCTCAGATTTGTGGTACAGGACTGTCATTACCAATTCCAGACGTTGCCGTTTGGTCTGTCCACGGCACCGAGGGTATTTACCAAGGTAATGGTCGAAATTATGATACTCCTTCGAAAAAAGGGAGTTTTAATTATCCCGTACTTGGACGATCTCCTTATAAAGGCGAGGTCCAGGGAACATTTGTTGATCGGAGTAGCACTAGCTCGGGAAGTGCTACAACAGCACGGCTGGATCCTGAATTTTCCAAAGTCGCAGCTGGTTCCTACAACGCGTCTACTGTTCCTGGGGATGGTTCTGGACACGGAACAGAAAAAAGTGTTTCTCCCGGAGGAGAAGGCCAAGGAGTTGTCATCTCTAGTCAGAGACCTCCTAAAACCAAAACAGGTGTCGGTGCACCACTGCACGTGAGTCCTGGGAAAGATGGTGGCTTCTTACGAAGCAATTCCTTTCTGAAGGTTCCATGCAAGGATCTTTCAGTGGGATCTGTTGGACAAGTGGTCCGGATCGCATCTTCAGATGCATCGGCTGATAACCCTGTCTCCAAGGACCAGGGTGTCGCTGTTGTGGTGGCTGCAGAGTGCTCATCTTCTAGAGGGCCGCAGATTCGGCATACAGGACTGGGTCCTGGTGACCACGGATGCCAGCCTTCGAGGTTGGGGGGCAGTCACACAGGGAAGAAACTTCCAAGGACTATGGACGAGTCAGGAGACTTCCCTACACATAAATATTCTGGAACTAAGGGCCATTTACAATGCCCTAAGTCAGGCAAGACCCCTGCTTCAACACCAGCCGGTGCTGATCCAGTCAGACAACATCACGGCGGTCGCCCATGTAAACCGTCAGGGCGGCACAAGAAGCAGGATGGCGATGGCAGAAGCCACAAGGATTCTCCGATGGGCGGAAAATCACGTGATAGCACTGTCAGCAGTGTTCATTCCGGGAGTGGACAACTGGGAAGCAGACTTCCTCAGCAGGCACGACCTCCACCCGGGAGAGTGGGGACTTCATCCAGAAGTCTTCAAGCTGATTGTAAATCGCTGGGAACTTCCACAGGTGGACATGATGGCGTCCCGCCTCAACAAAAAGCTAAAAAGATATTGCGCCAGGTCAAGGGACCCTCAGCCGATAGCTGTGGACGCTCTAGTGACACCGTGGGTGTACCAGTCGGTTTATGTGTTCCCTCCTCTGCCTCTCATACCCAAAGTACTGAGAATAATAAGAAGGAGAGGAGTAAGAACTATACTTGTGGTTCCGGATTGGCCAAGAAGAGCTTGGTACCCAGAACTTCAAGAAATGATCTCAGAGGACCCATGGCCTCTGCCGCTCAGACAGGACCTGCTGCAGCAGGGACCCTGTCTGTTCCAAGACTTACCGCGGCTGCGTTTGACGGCATGGCGGTTGAACGCCGGATCCTGAAGGAAAAGGGCATTCCGGAGGAAGTCATCCCTACGCTAATTAAAGCTAGGAAGGAGGTGACCGCAAACCATTATCACCGCATATGGCGAAAATATGTTGCGTGGTGTGAGGCCAGAAGGGCCCCAACGGAGGAATTTGAGCTGGGTCGATTTCTGCACTTCCTACAGTCAGGGGTGACTATGGGCCTCAAATTAGGTTCCATTAAGGTCCAGATTTCGGCTCTGTCGATTTTCTTTCAAAGAGAACTGGCTTCACTGCCTGAAGTTCAGACGTTTGTTAAAGGAGTGCTGCATATTCAGCCCCCTTTTGTGCCTCCAGTGGCACCTTGGGATCTCAACGTGGTGTTGAATTTCCTTAAGTCACATTGGTTTGAGCCACTTAAAACCGTGGAACTAAAATATCTCACGTGGAAAGTGGTCATGCTGTTGGCCTTGGCTTCGGCCAGGCGTGTGTCAGAATTGGCGGCTTTGTCATGTAAAAGCCCTTATCTGATTTTCCATATGGATAGGGCGGAATTGAGGACTCGTCCCCAATTCCTTCCTAAGGTGGTATCAGCTTTTCATTTGAACTAACCTATTGTGGTGCCTGCGGCTACTAAGGACTTGGAGGATTCCAAGTTGCTGGACGTAGTCAGGGCCCTGAAATCTATGTTTCCAGGACGGCTAGAGTCAGGAAAACTGACTCGCTATTTATCCAGTATGCGCCCAACAAGCTGGGTGCTCCTGCTTCAAAGCAGTCTCTTGCTCGCTGGATCTGTAGTACGATTCAACTTGCACATTCTGCGGCTGGACTGCCGCATCCTAAATCTGTAAAAGCCCATTCCACGAGGAAAGTGGGCTCTTCTTGGGCGGCTGCCCGAGGGGTCTCGGCTTTACAACTTTGCCGAGCTGCTACTTGGTCGGGTTCAAACACATTTGCTAAATTCTACAAGTTTGATACCTTGGCTGAGGAGGACCTTGAGTTTGCTCATTCGGTGCTGCAGAGTCATCCGCACTCTCCCGCCCGTTTGGGAGCTTTGGTATAATCCCCATGGTCCTTACGGAGTCCCCAGCATCCACTAGGACGTCAGAGAAAATAAGAATTTACTCACCGGTAATTCTATTTCTCGTAGTCTGTAGTGGATGCTGGGCGCCCATCCCAAGTGCGGATTGTCTGCAATACTTGTATATAGTTATTGCCTAACTAAAGGGTTATTGTTTGGAGCCATCTGTTCGAGAGGCTCAGTTGTTATTCATACTGTTCACTGGGTATAGTATCACGAGTTGTACGGTGTGATTGGTGTGGCTGGTATGAGTCTTACCCGGGATTCCAAATCCTTTCCTTATTGTGTCAGCTCTTCCGGGCACAGTTTCCTAACTGAGGTCTGGAGGAGGGGCATAGAGGGAGGAGCCAGTGCACACCAGGTAGTCCTAAATCTTTCTTAGTTGTGCCCAGTCTCCTGCGGAGCCGCTATTCCCCATGGTCCTTACGGAGTCCCCAGCATCCACTACGGACTACGAGAAATAGAATTACCGGTGAGTAAATTCTTATTTTTCGTGTGACCACTGGGCTATTTTTACCGAAAACACACAGGTTTCACTGAACCTGTGTTGTTTTCGGGAGAAAGGGTTTTTTTTGTTTGTTTTTTATACAGGCAATCAATTGGGATAGCCTGGAGAAGAAGAAAAAAATTGCGGAAAATCGCGAAAAACATACTTTTTTCGGACCTGGTGTTTTACCTGGTCTAATTGGATATCCCCTAAAAGTTTTGCCTTATACAAAACAGTTCAGTACTTGGTCTTATAATGGGTAGTGCTTCAAGTCCCAGAATAGCAGAATGGGGTTGGTTACTACTCATATCTTTTCACTGTCTAGAAAGCAGATTGAATTATTATTATTATTATTATTATTATTATTATTTATTTTTTTGGTCTGAAGTCCCTAAACATCCAGCTTTGGGTGAGATCTCTCATAAACCGAATGGAATAGAATTAGTTCATTGTACCCACAGGCATCAATGATGGGTACTTGCATATTCCAGTTTGTGATGGACAACTTTGTATTCTCAGTTTGGTTGTTCAGAACACTTTTTCTCTGACGTCCTAGTGGATGCTGGGAACTCCGTAAGGACCATGGGGAATAGCGGCTCCGCAGGAGACTGGGCACAACAGTAAAGCTTTAGGACTACCTGGTGTGCACTGGCTCCTCCCCCTATGACCCTCCTCCAAGCCTCAGTTAGATTTTTGTGCCCGGCCGAGAAGGGTGCACACTAGGGGCTCTCCTGAGCTTCTTAGTGAAAGTTTAGTTTAGGTTTTTTATTTTCAGTGAGACCTGCTGGCAACAGGCTCACTGCATCGAGGGACTAAGGGGAGAAGAAGCGAACTCACCTGCGTGCAGTGTGGATTGGGCTTCTTAGGCTACTGGACACCATTAGCTCCAGAGGGACCGAACACAGGCCCAGCCTCGGAGTCCGGTCCCAGAGCCGCGCCGCCGGCCCCCTTACAGAGCCAGAAGCAAGAAGAGGTCCGGAAAATCGGCGTCAGAAGACATCCTGTCTTCACCAAGGTAGCGCACAGCACTGCAGCTGTGCGCCATTGCTCCTCAGCACACTTCGGTCACTGAGGGTGCAGGGCGCTAGGGGGGGGCGCCCTGAGCAGCAATAAAAACACCTTGGCTGGCGAAAATAAATCACATATAGCCCCCAGGGCTATATGGATGAATTTTAACCCCTGCCAGATTCCACAGAAAAACGGGAGAAAAGGCCACCGAGAAGGGGGCGGAGCCTATCTCCTCAGCACACTGGCGCCATTTTCTCTCACAGCTCCGTTGGAGAAAGCTCCCTGGCTCTCCCCTGCAGTTACTACACTACAGAAAGGGGTTAAAAAAGAGAGGGGGGCACTAATTAGGCGCAGTATAACAATACAGCAGCTATAAGGGGAAAAACACTTATATAAGGTTATCCCTATATATATATATATATATATATATATATATATATAGCGCTCTGGTGTGTGCTGGCATACTCTCCCTCTGTCTCCCCAAAGGGCTAGTGGGGTCCTGTCCTCTATCAGAGCATTCCCTGTGTGTGTGCTGTGTGTCGGTACGTTGTGTCGACATGTATGAGGAGGAAAATGAGGTGGAGGCGGAGCAATTGCCTGTAACAGAGATGTCACCCCCTAGGGAGTCGACATCTGAGTGGATGAGCTTATGGAAGGAATTATGTGAGTCAGCTCTTTACAAAAGATTGATGACATGAGACAGCCGGCGACTCAGCCTGTGCCTGTCCAGGTGTCTCAAAAGCCATCAGGGGCTCTAAAACGCCCGTTACCGCAGATGGCAGATACAGACGCCGACACGGATACTGACTCCAGTGTCGACGATTAAGAGACGAATGTGACTTCCAGTAGGGCCACACGTTACATGATTGAGGCTATGGAAAATGTTTTTACACATTTCTGATAATACCAGTACCACTAAAAAGGGTATTATGTTGGGTGAGAAAAAACTGCCTGTAGTTTTTCCTGCATCTGAGGAATTAAATGAAGTGTGTGATGATGCGTGGGTTTCCCCCGATAAAAACTGTTAATTCCTAAAAAAGTTATTAGCATCATACCCCTTCCCGCCAGAGGATAGGGCACGTTGGGAAACACCCCCTAGGGTGAATAAAGCGCTCACACGCTTGTCTAAACAGGTAGCACTACCGTCCCCGGATACGGCCGCCCTTAAGGAACCTGCTGACAGAAAGCAGTAAAATATCCTAAAATGTATATACACTCACACGGGTGTGATACTGCGACCAGCAATCGCCTCAGCCTGGATGTGCAGTGCTGGGGTGGCTTGGTCGAATTCCCTGACTGACAATATTGATACCCTAGATAGGGACAGTATATTACTGACTATAGAGCATTTAAAAGATGCATTTCTATATATGCGTGATGCACAGAGGGATATTTGCCGACTGGCATCAAGAGTAAGTGCGCTGTCCATTTCTGCCAGAAGAGGGTTATGGACATGACAGTGGTCAGGTGATGCTGATTCCAAAAGGCATATGGAAGTATCGCCTTATAACAGGGAGGAGTTATTTGGGGTAGGTCTAACAGACCTGGTGGCCACGGCAACGGCTGGAAAATCCACATTTTTACCCCAGGTAGCCTCTCAACATAAGAAGACGCCGTATTATCAGGCGCAGTCCTTTGGGCCCCATAAGGGCAAGCGGGCAAAAGGCTCCTCATTTCTGCCCCGTGGCAGAGGGAGAGGAAAAAGGCTGCAGCAAACAGCCAGTTCCCAGGAACAGAAGCCCTCTCCCGTTTTCTGCCAAGTCCTCAGCATGATGCTGGGGCTTTACAAGCGGACTCAGGCACGGTGGGGGCCCGTCTCAAAAATTTCAGCGTGCAGTGGGCTCACTCACAGGGGACCCCTGGATCCTTCAGGTGGTATCTCAGGGGTACAAATTGGAATTCGAGACGTCTCCCCTTCGCCGTTTTCCTAAAGTCTGCTTTACCGACGTCTCCCTCCGACAGGGAGGCGGTATGGGAAGGCATTTCACAAGCTGTATTCCCAGCAGGTGATAATCAAGGTACCCCTCCTACAACAGGGAAAGGGGTATTATTCCACGCTGTTTGTGGTACCGAAGCCGGACGGCTAGGTGAGACCTAATTTAAATCTGAAATCCTTGAACACTTACATACAAAGGTTCAAATTCAAGATGGAGTCACTCAGAGCGGTGATGGCAAACCTGGAAGAAGGGGATTATATGGTGTCTCTGGACATCAAGGATGCTTATCTCCATGTCCCAATTTACCCTTCTCACCAAGGGTACCTCAGGTTTGTGGTACAGAACTGTCACTATCCGTTTCAGACGCTGCCGTTTGGTTTGTCCACGGCACCCCGGGTCTTCACCAAAGTAATGGCCGAAATGATGATACTCCTTCGAAGGAAGGGAGTTTTAATTATCCCTTACTTGGACGATCTCCGGATAAGGGCAAGATCCAGGGAACGGTTGGTAGTCGGGGTAGCACTATCTCAAGTAGTGTTGCGGCAGCACGGTTGGATTCTTAATATTCCAAAATCGCAGCTGATCCCGACGACACGTCTTCTATTCCTAAGGATGATCCTGGACACAGTCCAGAAAAAGGTGTTTCTCCAGGAGGAGAAAGCCAGGGAGTTATCCGAACTAGTCAGAAACCTCCTAAAACCAGGCCAAGTGTCAGTGCAGCAGTGCACAAGGGTCCTGGGAAAAATGGTGGCTTCCTACGAAGCAATTCCATTCGGCAGATTCCACGCAAGAACTTTCCAGTGGGACCTGCTGGAAAAGTGGTCCGGATCGCATCTTCAGATGCATCAGCGGATAACCCTGTCACCAAAGACAAGGGTGTCTCTCCTGTGGTGGTTGCAGAGTGCTCATCTTCTAGAGGGCGCAGATTCGGCATTCAGGACTGGGTCCTGGTGACCACGGATGCCAGCCTGCGAGGCTGGGGAGCAGTCACACAGGGAAGAAATTTCCAGGGCTTGTGGTCAAGCCTGGAGACATCACTTCACATAAATATCTTGGAGCTAAGGGCCATTTACAATGCCCTAAGCCAAGCAAGATCTCTGCTTCAGGGTCAGCCGGTGCTGATCCAGTCGGACAACATCACGGCAGTCGCCCACGTAGAGAAGCTGCAAGGATTTTTCGCTGGGCGGAAAATCATGTGATAGCATTGTCAGCAGTGTTCATTCCGGGAGTGGACAGCTGGGAAACAGACTTCCTCAGCAGAAGTCGTCCACATGATTGTAAACCGTTGGGAAAAACCAAAGGTGGACATGATGGCGTCCCGCCTAAACAAAAAATTGGACAGGTATTGCGCCAGGTCAAGGGACCCTCAGGCAATAGCTGTGGACGCTCTGGTAACACCGTGGGTGTACCAGTCAGTGTATGGGTTCCCTCCTCTTCCTCTCTTACCAAAAGTATTGAGAATTATAAGACGGAGGGGAGTAAGAACTATACTCGTGGCTCCGGATTGGCCAAGAAGGACTTGGTACCCGGAACTTCAAGAGATGCTCACGGAGGACCCGTGGCCTCTACCTCTAAGAAGGGACCTGCTCCATCAAGGACCCTATCTATTCCAAGACTTACCGTGGCTGCGTTTGACGGCAGGGCGGTTGAACGCCGGATCCTGAAGGAAAAAGGCATTCCGGATGAAGTCATCCCTACCCTGATCAAAGCCAGGAAGGATGTAACCGCAAAGCATTATCACCGCATTAGGCGAAAATATGTTGCGTGGTGCGAGGCCAGTAAGGCCCCGATGGAGGAATTTCAACTAGGTCGATTCCTGCATTTCCTGCAAACAGGAGTGTCTATGGGCCTAAAATTGGGGTCCATTAAGGTTCAAATTTCGGCCCTGTCAATTTTCTTCCAGAAAGAACTAGCTTCAGTTCCTGAAGTTCAGACGTTTGTAAAAGGGGTACTGCATATACAGCCTCCTTTTGTGCCTCCAGTGGCACCTTGGGATCTCAATGTAGTTTTGGGGTTCCTAAAGTCACAATGGTTTGAACCACTTGAATCTGTGGAGTTAAAATATCTCACATGGAAAGTGGTCATGCTGTTGGCCCTGGCCTAGGCCAGGCGCGTGTCAGAATTGGCGGCTTTATCCTGTAAAAGCCCTTATCTGATCTTCCACTCAGACAGGGCGGAATTGAGGACTCGTCCTCATTTTCTCCCTAAGGTGGTTTCAGCGTTTCATCTAGACCAACCTATTGTGGTACCTGCGGCTACTAGTGACTTGGAGGACTCCAAGTTGTTGGACATAGTCAGGGCCCTGAAAATATATGTTTCCAGGACGGCTGGAGTCAGAAAATCTGACTCGCTGTTTATCCTGTATGCACCCAACAAGCTGGGTGCTCCTGCTTCTAAGCAGACTATTGCTCGTTGGATTTGTAATACAATTCAGCTTGCACATTCTGTGGCAGGCCTGCCACAGCCAAAATCTGTAAAAGCCCATTCCACAAGGAAGGTGGGCTCATCTTGGGCGGCTGCCCGAGGGGTCTCGGCTTTACAACTTTGCCGAGCAGCTATTCGGTCAGGGGCAAACACGTTTGCTAAATTCTACAAATGTGATACTCTGGCTGAGGAGAACCTGGAGTTCTCTCATTCGGTGCTGCAGAGTCATCCGCACTCTCCCGCCCGTTTGGGAGCTTTGGTATAATCCCCATGGTCCTTACGGAGTTCCCAGCATCCACTAGGACGTCAGAGAAAATAAGAATTTACTTACCGATAATTCTATTTCTCGTAGTCCGTAGTGGATGCTGGGCGCCCATCCCAAGTGCGGATTGTCTGCAATACTTGTACATAGTTATTGTTAACTAAATCGGGTTATTGTTGTTGTGAGCCATCTATCCAGAGGCTCCTCTGTTATCATGCTGTTAACTGGGTTCAGATCACAGGTTGTACGGTGTGATTGGTGTGGCTGGTATGAGTCTTACCCGGGATTCATAAATCCTTCCTTATTGTGTACGCTCGTCCGGGCACAGTATCCTAACTGAGGCTTGGAGGAGGGTCATAGGGGGAGGAGCCAGTGCACACCAGGTAGTCCTAAAGCTTTACTTTTGTGCCCAGTCTCCTGCGGAGCCGCTATTCCCCATGGTCCTTACGGAGTTCCCAGCATCCACTACGGACTACGAGAAATAGAATTATCGGTAAGTAAATTCTTATTTCTCTGACGTCCTAAGTGGATGCTGGGGACTCCGTCAGGACCATGCTGGGGACTCCGTCAGGACCATGGGGAATAGCGGCTCCGTAGGAGACAGGGCACAAAAGTAAAAGCTTTAGGATCAGGTGGTGTGCACTGGCTCCTCCCCCTATGACCCTCCTCCAAGCCTCAGTTAGATTTTTGTGCCCGGCCGAGAAGGGTGCAATCTAGGTGGCTCTCCTAAAGAGCTGCTTAGAGTAAAAGTTTTGTTAGGTTTTTTTATTTTCAGTGAGTCCTGCTGGCAACAGGCTCACTGCATCGAGGGACTTAGGGGAGAGAAGTGAACTCACCTGCGTGCAGGATGGATTGGCTTCTTAGGCTACTGGACACCATTAGCTCCAGAGGGAGTCGGAACACAGGTCTCACCCTGGGGTTCGTCCCGGAGCCGCGCCGCCGACCCCCTTGCAGATGCCGAAAAGTGAAGAGGTCCAGAAACCGGCGGCAGAAGACTTTTCAGTCTTCATAAGGTAGCGCACAGCACTGCAGCTGTGCGCCATTGTTGTCAGCACACTTCATAGCAGCGGTCACTGAGGGTGCAGGGCGCTGGGGGGGGCGCCCTGGGCAGCAATGATAGTACCTTATTCTGGCTAAAAATACATCACATATAGCCCCTGGGGGCTATATGGATGTATTTAACCCCTGCCAGGTCTCAGAAAAACGGGAGAAGAAGCCCGCCGAAAAGGGGGCGGGGCCTATTCTCCTCAGCACACAGCGCCATTTTCCCTCACAGAAATGCTGGTGGGAAGGCTCCCAGGCTCTCCCCTGCACTGCACTACAGAAACAGGGTTAAAACAGAGAGGGGGGGCACTTATTTGGCGATATGTATATATATATATTAAAATGCTATAAGGGAAAAACACTTATATAAAGGTTGTCCCTGTATAATTATAGCGTTTTTGGTGTGTGCTGGCAAACTCTCCCTCTGTCTCCCCAAAGGGCTAGTGGGGTCCTGTCCTCTATCAGAGCATTCCCTGTGTGTGTGCTGTGTGTCGGTACGTGTGTGTCGACATGTATGAGGACGATGTTGGTGAGGAGGCGGAGCAATTGCCTGTAATGGTGATGTCACTCTCTAGGGAGTCGACACCGGAATAGATGGCTTATTTAAGGAATTACGTGATAATGTCAACACGCTGCAAGGTCGGTTGACGACATGAGACGGCCGGCAAACCAATTAGTACCTGTCCAGGCGTCTCAAACACCGTCAGGGGCGTTAAAACGTCCTTTTACCTCAGTCGGTCGACACGGACACTGACTCCAGTGTCGACGGTGAAGAAACAAACGTATTTTCCTTTAGGGCCACACGTTACTTGTTAAGGGCAATGAAGGAGATGTTACATATTTCTGATACTACAAGTACCACAAAAAAGGGTATTATGTGGAGTGTGAAAAAACTACATGTGGTTTTTCCTGAATCAGATAAATTAAATGAAGTGTGTGATGATGCGTGGGTTTCCCCCGATAGAAAATTATTGGCGGTATACCCTTTCCCGCCAGAAGTTATGGCGCGTTGGGAAACACCCCTTAGGGTGGATAAGGCGCTCACACGCTTATCAAAACAAGTGGCGTTACCGTCTCCAGATACGGCCGCCCTCAAGGAGCCAACTGATAGGAGGCTGGAAAATATCCTAAAAAGTATATACACACATACTGGTGTTATACTGCGACCAGCGATCGCCTCAGCCTGGATGGGCAGCGCTGAGGTGGCTTGGTCGGATTCCCTGACTGGAAATATTGATACCCTTGACAGGGACAGTATTTTATTGACTATAGAGCATTTAAAGGATGCATTTCTATATATGCGAGATGCACAGAGGGATATTTGCACTCTGGCATCAAGAGTAAGTGCGATGTCCATATCTGCCAGAAGATGTTTATGGACACGACAGTGGTCAGGTGATGCAGATTCCAAACGGCACATGGAAGTATTGCCGTATAAAGGGGAGGAGTTATTTGGGGTCGGTCCATCGGATCTGGTGGCCACGGCAACAGCTGGAAAATCCACCTTTTTACCCCAAGTCACATCTCAGCAGAAAAAGACATCGTCTTTTCAGCCTCAGTCCTTTCGTCCCCATAAGGGAAGAAGACTGCAGCAGGCAGCCCATTCCCAGGAACAGAAGCCTTCCACCGCTTCTGCCAAGTCCTCAGCATGACGCTGGGGCCGTACAAACAGGTGCGGTGGGGGGTCGCCTCAAGAGTTTCAGCACGCAGTGGGCTTACTCGCAAGTGGACCCCTGGATCCTACAAGTAGTATCCCAGGGGTACAGATTGGAAATTCGAGACGTCTCCCCCTCGCAGGTTCCTGAAGTTTGCTTTACCAACGTCTCCCTCCGACAGGGAGGCAGTATTGGAAACAATTCACAAGCTGTATTCCCAGCAGGTGATAATCAAAGTACCCCTCCTACAACAAGGAAAGGGGTATTATTCCACACTATATTGTGGTACTGAAGCCAGACGGCTCGGTGAGACCTATTCTAAATCTGAAATATTTGAACACTTACATACAAATGTTCAAATCAAGATGGAGTCACTCAGAGCAGTGATAGCGAACCAGAACGAAGGGGACTATATGTGTCCCTGGACATCAAGGATGCTTACCTCCATGTCCCAATTTGCCCTTCTCACCAAGGGTACCTCAGGTTCGTGGTACAAAACTGTCACTATCAGTTTCAGACGCTGCCGTTTGGATTGTCCACGGCACCCCGGGTCTTTACCAAGGTAATGGCCGAAATGATGATTCTTCTTCAAAGAAAAGGCGTCTTAATTATCCCTTACTTGGACGATCTCCTGATAAGGGCAAGGTCCAGAGAACAGTTGGAGGTCGGAGTAGCACTATCTCAAGTAGTTCTACGACAGCACGGGTGGATTCTAAATATTCCAAAATCGCAGCTGTCTCCGACGACACGTCTGCTGTTCCTAGGGATGATTCTGGACACAGTCCAGAAAATGGTGTTTCTCCCGGAGGAGAAAGCCAGGGAGTTATCCGAGCTAGTCAGGAACCTCCTAAAACCAGGCCAAGTGTCAGTGCATCAATGCACAAGGGTCCTGGGAAAAATGGTGGCTTCTTACGAAGCGATTCCATTCGGCAGATTCCACGCAAGAACTTTTCAGTGGGATCTGCTGGGAAAATGGTCCGGATCGCATCTTCAGATGCATCAGCGGATAACCCTGTCTCCAAGGACAAGGGTGTCTCTTCTGTGGTGGCTGCAGAGTGCTCATCTACTAAAGGGCCACAGATTCGGCATTCAGGACTGGGTCCTGGTGACCACGGATGCCAGCCTGAAAGGCTGGGGAGCAGTCACACAAGGAAAAAAATTTCCAGGGAGTGTGATCAAGTCTGGAGACTTCTCTCCACATAAATATACTGGAGCTAAGAACAATTTACAATGCTCTAAGCTTAGCAAGACCTCTGCTTCAAGGTCAGCCGGTATTGATCCAGTGGGACAACATCACGGCAGTCGCCCACGTAAACAGACAGGGCGGCACAAGAAGCAGGAGGGCAATGGCAGAAACTGCAAGGATTCTTCGCTGGGCGGAAAATCATGTGATAGCACTGTCGGCAGTGTTCATTCCGGGAGTGGACAACTGGGAAGCAGACTTCCTCAGCACGACCTCCACCCGGGAGAGTGGGGACTTCATCGGGAAGTCTTCCACATGATTGTGAACCGTTGGGAAAGACCAAAGGTGGACATGATGGCGTCCCGCCTGAACAAAAAAACTGGACAGGTATTGCGCCAGGTCAAGAGACCCTCAGGCAATAGCTGTGGACGTTCTGGTAACACCGTGGGTGTACCAGTCGGTGTATGTGTTCCCTCCTCTGCTTCTCATACCTAAGGTACTGAGAATTATAAGACGTAGAGGAGTAAGAACTATACTCGTGGCTCCGGATTGGCCAAGAAGGACTTGGTACCCGGAACTTCAAGAGATGCTCACAGAGGACTCGTGGCCTCTGCCGCTAAGAAGGGACTTGCTTCAGCAAGTACCATGTCTGTTCCAAGACTTACCGCGGCTGCGTTTGACGGCATGGCGGTTGAACGCCGGATCCTAAGGGAAAAAGGCATTCCGGAAGAGGTCATTCCTACCCTGGTCAAAGCCAGGAAGGAGGTGACCGCACAACATTATCACCACATGTGGCGAAAATATGTTGCGTGGTGTGAGGCCAGGAAGGCCCCACAAAGAAATTTCAACTCGGTCGATTCCTGCATTTCCTGCAAACAGGAGTGTCTATGGGCCTCAAATTGGGGTCCATTAAGGTTCAAATTTCGGCCCTGTCGATTTTCTTCCAGAAAGAATTGGCTTCAGTTCCTGAAGTCCAGAAGTTTGTCAAGGGAGTACTGCATATACAACCCCCTTTTGTGCCTCCAGTGGCACTGTGGGATCTCAACGTAGTTCTGGGATTCCTCAAATCACATTGGTTTAAACCGCTCAAATCTGTGGATTTGAAATATCTCACATGGAAAGTGACCATGATGTTGGCCTTGGCCTCGGCCAGGCGAGTGTCAGAATTGGCGGCTTTGTCTCACAAAAGCCCATATCTGATTGTCCATTCGGACAGTGCAGAGCTGCGGACTCGTCCCCAGTTTCTCCCTAAGGTGGTGTCAGCGTTTCACCTGAACCAGCTTATTGTGGTACCTGCGGCTACTAGGGACTTGGAGGACTCCAAGTTGCTAGATGTTGTCGGGGCCCTGAAAATATAGGTTTCCAGGACGGCTGGAGTCAGGAAAACTGACTTGCTGTTATCCTGTATGCACCCAACAAACTGGGTGCTCTTGCTTCTAAGCAGACGATTGCTAGTTGGATGTGTAGTACAATTCAGCTTGCACATTCTGTGGCAGGTCTGCCACAGCCAAAATATGTAAATGCCCATTCCACAAGGAAGGTGGGCTCATCTTGGGCGGCTGCCCGAGGGGTCTCGGCTTTACAACTTTGCCGAGCTGCTACTTGGTCAGGGACACACCCTGGCTGAGGAGGACCTGGAGTTCTCTCACTCGGTGCTGCAGAGTCATCCGCACTCTCCCGCCCGTTTGGGAGCTTTGGTATAATCCCCATGGTCCTGACGGAGTCCCCAGCATCCACTTAGGACGTCAGAGAAAATAAGAATTTACTTACCGATAATTCTATTTCTCGTAGTCCGTAGTGGATGCTGGGCGCCCATCCCAAGTGCGGATTGTCTGCAATACTTGTACATAGTTATTGTTACAAAAATCGGGTTATTATTGTTGTGAGCCATCTTTTCAGAGGCTCCGCTGTTATCATGCTGTTACCTGGGTTCAGATCACAGGTTGTACAGTGTGATTGGTGTGGCTGGTATGAGTCTTACCCGGGATTCAAAATCCTTCCTTATTGTGTACGCTCGTCCGGGCACAGTATCCTAACTGAGGCTTGGAGGAGGGTCATAGGGGGAGGAGCCAGTGCACACCACCTGATCCTAAAGCTTTTACTTTTGTGCCCAGTCTCCTGCGGAGCCGCTATTCCCCATGGTCCTGACGGAGTCCCCAGCATGGTCCTGACGGAGTCCCCAGCATCCACTACGGACTACGAGAAATAGAATTATCGGTAAGTAAATTCTTATTTTTTTCAATTTCGGGTTATATCTTATGGCTTGCAAACAGTGTTGAGGATGTTCACAAAAATCATGTTTTGATGGTTGCCCTTCTGAGTTCCAGGGGGTTGACCATCGTTTCCTACCTGTATAATTTGCTCATGAGTGCATGATCTCCAAGCTTGTTGCAGGTGAAGTCAAGACCATGGGAATCTCATAGTTGGAGCAACTACATGAAATCTGACTTGACACCATCCTAACAAAAAATATTAGTGGGTCTGTTGTCCTATAAGATCCTTACATTACTAGTAAAGGCTTTGTTACCTTGCAGTGCTGCTCTTGAGATCTTTGGACTTAAAATGAGATACAGTGTCCTGGTAAACCAGAGAGCAGACTTTCTCTGCAGGCATGCTGTATACCCCAAGGAATGGTCCCTTGTTTGTTAAAATACCGGTCTTCCAGCTGCAGATGGGGTTTTAGTATACAATATTAAAGTGCCTGAACTCCAGGTGATCAGCTTTACCCCAAGATTTTCAGTGTCCCCCAATTATCTTAGAATAAAGGATTTAAAGTAAGTTTAAAACCTCAATTTTTGTAGAGACATAAAAAATGTAAGCAGTAAATGAGGACCAAGAGATGCTTTTTTTAAAAATTGGTGCAAAAGGGCAAATAAGGGGATCAGGAGAGCGTAATAGGTGTTCTCCTTACTTTTGACAAATGTACCTGAAACTAGACCAGTAGTGTTAATGTTGATGTATCTAAAGATTAATGATTTATTTATCAGCTAGCTAGCATGCAAGACACTAAAAAGAAGTCAACTAGAAAGTTTTGGAAAGCTGCAGTGTTACCTATCTGACTTTGTGTGTTCCAGAATCTTTGTCTCCAGAACCTGATGTATTACTGCAGATTGATGGAGTCACAGAAGATAAGCTAGAGAAATATGGTGCAGAACTGATAGATGTTCTCCAGAAATACTCAGAGTGGACGCTTCCAGGTGAGACCCTTACTCTAAGAAAGACCTGTATGCTGTTATGCTTTTGCATTTATCTAACCCCTAAATCATTGATCTAATGTTTGCCTTACAGTCGAAGACATTTCCCAGAAGTCCACTGGGTCCACAAGCCACACTACAAGGAATTATGATACTGATGAGGAAGATAGAAGTGGAACTTCCTCTTACTTCAGTTCTAATAGAAAAACTAGCACAAAGAGGAAAAATGCTCCTTACTTCCGGAAATCCAAGAAAAGAAAGACTGGAGGTGATGGTCAGCATTCTCGCTCCAAAAGGTATTTTAATTCTGCATTTGGTTTGTAGAGCATTTTATTTAGTAGTACTATGTAACCATAGTCTGAATTAAGAAATCGGGTTTTGCTATTTCTTATATCTTTAATATTTATTTTTTTTATTGTCCATTTTTGCTAGTGGTAACAATGCTACATACAACAGGAACAGTGCTTCTTCTGCTAAACCATCCAGTGGGTATAACTGTGATTACAACAGTGGATCTAAGCCAGGTGCAGTGAAAAAACCTGGGTTCATGGCACCCCCGATGCCCCAGAACAATCGTCGTTTCCTGAAACCCTCCTACACTTTTCTTTGATATGGACATTGCTACAAAACAAGTTATTTTTGTATTAAATTATTGTACTTTTTTTTTGTTTTTTATAGATCCAATAATCGAATGCTAAATAAATGTTTTATCCTGTTAAGCATTGGTGTGTGTATTTTATCATTGCCAGTGCAAATGTTCGTGGTTTGTTTTTTACAATTGTGAACACGTTGCTGGTTCATAAACTATTTTCTGACTTTATAAATGCAACATTCATACTGGGGTGTCTTCATACACCTATCCTTTTTGTACCATATGGCACCAGACCATGGTGCGATTCGTATGCTGTGTACTTTTTCCTGCTTTGTACTTCTTTTTCGTTAATTTTGCATCTAGGTACTTAGGGTTAGTATTTTGGCACTGCTAATTCGCAAGTCCATGAAACTTTAATCTGGGCTATTTGGAGCAATTTGAGGATGGTTGTCTGTAAACATATGTGTGTCCAGGATCCTGTAATATAAATACTGATCATCTCATGCCATCAACAGATTTTCTCCTTCATCCACTAGGGGACACTGGAGGATCACTACGGCGGGGGTATAGATGTTGGTCAACTGGAGCCGGGCGCTTTAAATTCTTTAGAATTGTGACTGGTTCTTCCCCTTTATGCCCTTCCTTACAGCCCAGTTTTAAAAATGTGCTCGAGGGAACCGGTCCTCTCTCTGGGCTTCTCCAGAGATATTTTCTATTTCTCTGACGTCCTAGTGGATGCTGGGTACTCCGTAAGGACCATGGGGTATAGACGGGCTCCGCAGGAGACTGGGCACTCTTAAAAGAAAGATTAGGTACTATATCTGGTGTGCACTGCCTCCTCCCTCTATGCCCCTCCTCCAGACCTCAGTTAGTATCTGTGCCCGGCCAGAGCTAGATGCACCCTAGGGGCTCTCCTGAGCTTCCTAGAAAAGAAAGTATTTGTTAGGTTTTTTATTTTCAGTGAGATCTGCTGGCAACAGACTCACTGCTACGTGGGACTGAGGGGAGAGAAGCGAACCTACCTGCTTGCAGCTAGGACTTGGACTTCTAAGGCTACTGGACACCATTAGCTCCTGAGGGATCGAACACAGGCCCAGTCCTCGGTCGTCCGGTCCCGGAGCCGCGCCGCCGTCCCCCTTGCAGAGCCAGAAGAACCGAAGAGAAGTTGAAAATCGGCGGCTGAAGACTCCGGTCTTCATTAAGGTAGCGCACAGCACTGCAGCTGTGCGCCATTGCTCCCTTAGCACACCACACACTCCGGTCACTGATGGGTGCAGGGCGCTGGGGGGGGCGCCCTGGGCAGCAATTAGATTACCTTACTTGGCGAAAAGCACATAATACAGTCTGATAAACTGTATATGTGCATTAACCCCCGCCATTAAAGTACATAAAAGGACAGAAGCCCGCCGCTGAGGGGGCTGGGCCTTCTTCCTCAGCACACCGGCTCCATTTTCTCTTCACAGCTCAGCTGGAAGGAAGCTCCCCAGGCTCTCCCCTGCAGTATCCTGGTACACAAAGGGTAAAAAAGAGAGGGGGGGCACATAAATTTAGGCGCAAAACTGTGTATATAAGCTGCTATAGGGGAAAAATCACTCAGTATAGTGTACATCCCTGTATTATATAGCGCTGTGGTGTGTGCTGGTATACTCTCTCTCTGTCTCTCCAAAGGGCCTGGTGGGGGAACTGTCTTCAAATAGAGCATCCCCTGTGTGTGTGGTGTGTCGGTACGCGTGTGTCGACATGTCTGAGGTAAAAGGCTCCTCTAAGGAGGTGATAGAGTGGATATGTGTGTGGGAGGGTGTCTCCGTCAACAACGCCGACACCTGTTTGGATATGTGTAAGTGCTGAGGTAAAATTATTGCACAAAAGGTTAGGGAACAGAAAGGAAATCTACCCTGGTCTGTCCCTATGTCAAAGAGTCCTTCAGAGTCTCTCTATGCTCACTATCCAAAATAACAAAGTATCGACACGGAGTTTAACTCCACTGTCAACTACGATAATGCAAAGTTACAGCCAAGAGGGCTAAAAGATATTCAATATATGATTATTGGAATGAAAGATGATTTGCATATCACTGATGACTCATCTGTCCCTGACACGAGAGTACACATGTTAAGGGGAAGAATGCTGAGGTAAATTTCCCTCCTCTCATGAGGAAAAAGAGCGTGAATCTCCAGACAAGAGACGGCAGCTTCCCACAAGAGAATTCTCAGGCTGTATCCTTTCCCCACTAGGGCCAGGATGTGTTGAGAATCTTCCCCTTGGGTGTCCTGTTTGCACTAGCTATTCTCAGGGATCCTGCAGATAGTGTGCACATTCTAGTATACTACCCTGACCGGCGATTGTGTCGGCATGGGTTTATAGCGCTGTGGCAGCGTGGACAGGTACCTTATCAGCAGAGATTGAGACCCTAGTATGCATATAAATATTTTAAGATGCTGTCTTAAGTGATAGATATATAATTATAAAGCATGCCCAAAGGGACATGAGTATACTGGGTCCTAGAGACAAAAGCTATGTCGATTTCTGCTTGACGTGTCCTGTAGAATATACATTGGACAGATGATGCCGACTTAAGAGGCATATGGAAGGCTGAGGATTGTGTGGAGAAAGGTTCTCGGGCCTGGTCTCCACAGCTATAGCTGGTAATTCTGATATTTTGCCTTATATTCCTGCACAGGCTAGGAAAGCACGACATTATTAAATGCAGCTTTTCAAATAAAGAAACAAGAAAGTCTGAGGTGCGTCCTTTCTTGTCAGAGCCGGGGGCAGAGGAAAGAAGCTGTACAACACAGCTAGTCCCCAGGAACAGAAGTCCTCCCCGGCCTCTACAAAAATCCACCGCATGTCGCTGGGGCTCCACAGGCGGAGCTAGGCCCGGTGGGGACACGCCTTCGTAAGTTCAGCCACAAGTGGGTTCACTCCCTGTTAGATCCCTGGGCAATAGAAATTGTATCGCAGGGATACAGGCTGGACTGTGAGAAGATGCCCCTTCACCGAGGACCCGGCGGGCTTCCCCCCAAGAGAGGGAGCCAGTGTTAACTGCAATTCGTAAATTGTATCTTCAACAGGTGGTGGTCAAGGGTCCCCTCCTTCAACAAGAGGGTGTTATTATTCGACCATGTTATAATCCCGAAACCAGACGGTTCGGTTAGACCCATATTGAATTAAAATCCCTGAACATATACCTGAAAAGGTTCAGGTTCAAGATGGAATCGCTAAGAGCGGTCATTGCAAGCCTGAAATGAATCGGGACATAAGGGATGCATACCTTCGTGTCCCCATTTATCCACCTCATCAGGCGTACCTCAGAATTGCGGTACGGGATTGTCATTACCAATTTCACCAAGGTAATGGCGGATATGATGGTGCTCCTGCGGAAGCAAGGTGTCACTATTATCACATACTTGGATGATCTCATAAAAGCGAGATCAAGAGAGCAGTTGCTGAACAGCGTATCACCTTCTCTGGAAGTGAAACGGCAACACGACTGGATTCTATATATTCCGAAGTCGCAGTTGGTTCCTACAGCTCATCTGCCTCGCCTAGGCATGATCCTAGACACAGACCAGAAGAGGGTTTATCTCCCGATAGAGAGAGCTCAGGAGCTCATGACACTGGTCAGGAATCTATTGAAAACCAAAACAGGTGTCAGTGCATTACTGCACTCGAGTCCTGGGAAGGATGATGGCATCATACGATGCCATCCCCTTCGGCTGGTTCCATGCAAGGACAATGGAACTTACTGGACAAGTGGTCCGGATCACATCTTCAGATGCATCGGTTAATCACCCTATCCCCCAGGGCCAGGGTGTCTCTCCTGTGGTGGCTGCGGAGTGCTCACCTTCTCGAGGGCCGCAGATTCGGCATTCAGGACTGGGTCCTGGTGACCACGGATGCAAGCCTCCGAGGGTGGGGGGCAGTTACACAGGGAAGAAAATTCCAAGGTTTGTGGTCAAGCCAACAGACTTGCCTTCACATCAATATCCTGGAACTAAGGGCCATATACAACGCCCTAAGTCAAGCAGAGTTCCTGCTTCGCGACCAACCGGTTCTGATCCAGTCAGACCGCAGGGGCTCATGTAAACCGCCAGGGCGGCACAAGGAGCAGGGTGGCGAGGGTAGAAGCCACCAGAATTCTTCGCTGGGCGGAGAATCAAGTAAGCGCACTGTAAGCAGTGTTCATTCCGGGAGTGGACACGACCTCCACCCGGGAAAGTGGTGACTTCATCAGGAAGTCTTCACGCAGTTTTGCAAATTGATGGAAACTGCCTCAGGTGGACTACATGGCATCCCACCTCAATAAAAAGATAAAAAAGGTTTTACGCTGGGTCAAGGGACTCTCAGGCGATAACTGTGGTCGCACTAGTAACACTGTGGGTGTTCCAGTCGGTCTATATATTCCCTCCTCTTCCTCTCAGACCCAAGGCTGAGAATTGTAATAAACGGAGGAGTGTGAACAATATTCTTTGCTCCGGATTGGCCAAGAAGGACTCGGTACCCGGAACTGCAAGAAATGCTCTCAGAGGACCCATGGCCTCTGCCTCTCAGTCAGGACATGTTGCAACAGGGACCCTGTCTGATCCAAGACTTACCGCGGCTGCGTTTGACGGCATGGCGGTTGAACGCCGGATCCTAGCGGAAAAGGGCATTCTGGATGCAGTCATTCCTACGCTGATAAAGGCTAGGAAAGACGTGACAGCAAGACTTTTTCACTGTATATGGCGAAAATAGGTTGCTTGGTGTGTGGCCGGGAAGGCCCTACAGAGGAATTCCAGGGGGGTCGATTCCTGCATTTCCTACAGTCAGGAGTGACTATGGGCCTAAAATTAGGATCCATAAAGGCCAATATTTCGGCCCTATCCCTTTTTCTCTCAAAAAGAACTGGCTTCACTGCCTGAAGTTCGGACGTTGTTACAGGGGTGCTGCATATTCAGCCCCTTTTGTGCCTCCAGTGGCACCTTGGGATCTTAACGTGTGTTGGATTCCTAAAATCCCACTGGTTTGAGCCACTTAAGACCGTGGAGCTAAAATATCTCACGTGGAAAGTGGTCATGCTTTTGGCCTTAGCTTGGACTAGGCGTGTGTCAGAATTGGCGGCTTTGTCATGTAAAAGCCCATATCTGATCTTTCATATGGAAAGGGCAGAATGGAGGACTCGTCCCCAATTTCTCCCTAAGGTGGTATCATCGTTTCAATTGAACCAACCTATTGTGGTGCCTGCGGCTACTAGGGACTTGGAGGATTCCAAGTTGCTGGACGTAGTCCGGGCCCTGAAACTTTGTTTCCAGGACGGCTAGAGTCCGAAAAACTGACTCGCTATTTATCCTGCATGCACCCAACAAGCTGGGTGCTCCTGCTTCAAAGCAGACTATTGCTCGCTGGATCTGTAGCACGATTCAGCTTGCACATTCTGCGGCTGGACTGCCGCATCCTAAATCAGTAAAAGCCCATTCCACGAGGAAGGTGGGCTCTTCTTGGGCGGCTGCCCGAGGGGTCTCCGCTTTACAACTTTGCCGAGCTGCTACTTGGTCGGGTTCAAATACTTTTGCAAAATTCTACAAGTTTGATACCCTGGCTGAGGAGGACCTTGAGTTTGCTCATTCGGTGCTGCAGAGTCATCCGCACTCTCCCGCCCGTTTGGGAGCTTTGGTATAATCCCCATGGTCCTTACGGAGTACCCAGCATCCACTAGGACGTCAGAGAAAATAAGAATTTACTCACCGGTAATTCTATTTCTCGTAGTCCGTAGTGGATGCTGGGAGCCCGTCCCAAGTGCGGACTCTCTGCAATACATGTATATAGTTATTGCTTAACTAAAGGGTTATTGTATGAGCCATCTGTTGAGAGAGGCTCAGTTATTGTTCATACTGTTAACTGGGTATAGTTATCACGAGTTGTACGGTGTGATTGGTGTGGCTGGTATGAGTCTTACCCTGGATTCCAAATCCTTTCCTAGTAATGTCAGCTCTCCTGGGCACAGTTTCCCTAACTGAGGTCTGGAAGAGGGGCATAGAGGGAGGAGCCAGTGCACACCAGATATAGTACCTAATCTTTCTTTTAAGAGTGCCCAGTCTCCTGCGGAGCCCGTCTATACCCCATGGTCCTTACGGAGTACCCAGCATCCACTACGGACTATGAGAAATAGAATTACTGGTGAGTAAATTCTTATTTTTCAGGCTGAGGACAGACAGGCAGCCTACTGCCCCTGTCTGTCTGCTACGTGGGAGCTGCCGGTGTGATTTTGGCACAGTTTCTTTAAACTGCAGCCATTGTCCCGGCTACAGGGACATCAGTCCCGGAGGTACTTGTACAGCACTGCGTGCAGTGTTTACTAGGGTTCCCACAGCCAGTGCCCAGCCGGTCAGCAAGGTAGGGGGTGAGTATTTCCCGGAGCTTTGACTAGCAGAGTCTCCGGAACAGCTTCCTGCAGGGCACAGTCTATCCTCACGCTGAGTACCGGAGCTGCTCTGCACAGCGTGAGGATAGACTGTGCCCACCGCTGATAGAGGGAGAGCACTTTCAAATTTCCCGATTAGTGCAGGGTGCCAGAGGAGGGGGGCAGAGCTGCACTCCGGGACGACTGTGTCTTCATCCTGGCTGGTCGGCACCATGGATGACACGCTGCTGGCGGCTACTAAGTGGACGGGGTGTGCCTCTCAAGTGGAAGTGCTCTGAAACAACAGACCTTGAAGGCTCAGCGGTGATTGGGTATCGTTTGATACTGAAGGTATAGAGAGGGGGAGTGTTTAGAGTCACTAATATATTTTTTGATTAATAGGCCATAAACGCCTATTTAGGGTTACACTGACTTGTAACTAGCTATATAGGGTGACTGTGCCTGATCCTCTCACCTATTCTCTGCTTTCTCAATTTTCTGGCATTTTCTTTTTCAGTTTACACTCCACTGCAACTGTTGTTGTTTTTATATATATATATATATATATATATATATATATATATAATTAATATGTGTAGTATTAGTGTAGTTGGCACCTTGGGGTTGTTATAACACCCCTATTTTTGTGACAGAATGACCTAATACAGTCTTATTTAGGAAAATATACAATATGTTCCGATACGCAAAATTTATTACAATTTATAAAAGATCATCTGATACTGTATTGATCTAACTGTCCATAAAACATTTCAACCACCACTAACATCCAGTAGTGGTCCACATAAGAGCAGATGTACAAATATTTATTTTGTAAACTCCTCCTTGAAGGATTGTAAATTGGAGGTCAGATCACAACAAATTTGATAACCCAACGCGTATCGTCTCTCAGAGAGACTTCATCAGGGGTACATCTTATTTGAGTAATTAGCCTCAAACAATCAATGGATTCATTTGCTCTGGGATATTAACATCGGTAAAAAGTGAATCATCCGCTATGAGTACATAGCCAATAATGCCTGGTCAATCAGGAGGGATAAAAGTGTGGAAATTATGGAATCAAAAACCCACTGGAGATTCATATAATTCACAACTTAATCTTAAAAATCGGCATGTGATACTCAAAGAATCAAAATCCCAGTGATATGTGATACTGGGACACACAGCACAGCACACTATTGGTACAAAACCGTTGAGTGCTACTACTGATTTTGATTCTTTTAGTATCACATGCCGATTTTTGGCGAGGGAGTCCGACGTGCCGACCCCAGCGAGGGAGTCCAGAGGGGGTTCCGAAGGCCACTGCCCCAGGAGGGTGCTCCGAGTGTGTAGCCCCTGATGGGCTTCGAAAAATTCTCAGCCCCTAGTAAGGTCGGTAGTGACCTTGTTCCAGCAATACACTCCAGCCAGGCAGATGGGAATGAAGCTGATCCTGACTCTTTATATATCTCAACATCTATAGTCTATGATGGGGACTTAATCCAATTTCTTGCGCTCACCAAACACTACATCACCATTATACTGTCTAGACCATCTTTGGGCATCACTTCGGAGAAGGTTGTGCTCTATCTGATTTATTCCTTTAGAGGGGAGCCTTTTGAATGGGCGTCCAATTTAATTAAAACCGGAGATCCCATTCTTCAGGATGTCCGGGCATTCAATGATGCTGTAATTAAGAAATGTGGTCCCAAAGAGATGGCTTCAGATTTCTCTAAGTCACCTGTCTTGTATGCTAAGAATCCTTCGCTGTCTGCAGGACCAGCCCGAAATCCTCAGGCCATAGCCTTGTCAGTAGGAAGTGCCTTCTGCTTGCAATACTTCCGAAAGTTCAGCCCCCAAGTTTTAAAAACTAATCTCAGGATTGAACCCAGCCTTGCTAGAAGGTACCATCAGTCCAGACAATGTTTGGGGAATTACCAGAGTCAGACCTTTGGAGCCATGAAAAAAAGAAGAAAAATAAATAATTGCTGACCCCTGCCTTGTTTGTTTAAAAAAAAATTGTGTCCAGTGGCCACCCTCAAGGAGGGGGAGGAAAGGGGGGGGCACAGTTACAAGCTGTTTCTGTCTTCTTGTCATTGTATCGTGTACCAGCATGTCTAGTTTTTGTTTATGGATCCCTTGTTTTGGATAACCTGGATTTTGGGGTGGGGGGTACTGTTATGAGCCACAGCAGTGGCTCATTCCTGTTTGCATTTTGCTCATGTATTTTATGTTATATTTCTGTTTGCATGCCAGGATTTCTCATGTACTTGTTTAGAGTGCTGTTGTTGGCCGCCTGTGGTGAGTCTGTGAAATTGCAGCCTGTTTCCTATGTGTTTAGCCTCACCTGTCAGGTAATTAGGTCATTATGTGGCGAGTCTGTGTACTGCAGTCTGTCTCTTGTACGTGTAGTGCCACCTGCCAGTAATTAGGCCATTACCTTGTGCCTGGCTTCCAGCTATCCTGATTAAGGCGTGCTTCCTTTTTTTACTCAGCTTGCCCTGCATCCAGAGCTGGTGATAGAAGTAGATTATTGTACCTGTATGTTCCTGGTTAGCTTCCTGCAAACCTGTTCCGGGTCCCTGTCAGCTGTTCTTGGTCCTTGTCTGTAATTCCTGGTTCCAGTCTGAACTCCTGGTGCCCTGCTCCTGGTTCCTGTTTGGATCGTGTTTAATCAAGAGTCCTGTACGGTTTCCAGCTCTGTCGGCCAGTCCTTGGAACTCCCCTGTGTCATTCCCTTGTGGTATCGTGAGTCTGCAGCTCTGCCGCATTCTGCGTCAGAGGCCGCATCGTTATTACTTTTCTGTTGTGCTGTGACCTGGAGACTTTGTTCGATTCTTGACCAGATCTTGCCAGCCGGTTTTCAGGTTTTTGTGGAGTATCCACGCTACCAGTTCTTTATTTATATTTCTCTGACGTCCTAGTGGATGCTGGGAACTCCGTAAGGACCATGGGGAATAGACGGGCTCCGCAGGAGACTGGGCACTCTAAAGAAAAGATTAGGTACTATCTGGTGTGCACTGGCTCCTCCCTCTATGCCCCTCCTCCAGACCTCAGTTAGAATCTGTGCCCGGCCAGAGCTGGGTGCTCCTAGTGGGCTCTCCTGAGCTTACTAGTAAAGAAAGTATTTATTAGGTTTTTTATTTTCAGTGAGCTTCTGCTGGCAACAGACTCACTGCTACGTGGGACTAAGGGGAGAGAAGCAAACCTACCTGCTTGCAGCTAGCTTGTGCTTCTTAGGCTACTGGACACCATTAGCTCCAGAGGGTTCGAACACAGGCACCTGTCCTCGATCGTCCGGAGCCGCGCCGCCGTCCCCCTTGCAGAGCCAGAAGAACAGAAGCTAGAAGACGACGAAATCGGCGGCTGAAGACTCCTGTTTTCATTAAGGTAGCGCACAGCACCGCAGCTGTGCGCCATTGCTCCCAGCACACTTACACACTCCGGTCACTGTAGGGTGCAGGGCGCTGGGGGGGGGGGGCGCCCTGGGCTGCAATTGAAGTACCTTTGGCATAAAAATACATATATACAGTTTAGCACTGTATATATGTAAAAACCCCCGCCATTATTTTACACTGAAAGCGGGACAGAAGCCCGCCACTGAGGGGGCGGGGCCTTCTTCCTCAGCACACCAGTGCCATTTTTTCTTCACAGCTCCGCTGGAAGCAGCTCCCCAGGCTCTCCCCGGCAGTATCCAGGTACAAGACGGGTTAAAAAGAGAGGGGGGGCACATAAATTTAGGCGCAAAGAATACAAAAAAAGCAGCTATTGGGTATATCACTTATTAGCAGTGAGAATCCCTGTGTTATATAGCGCTGTGGTGTGTGCTGGCATACTCTCTCTCTGTCTCCCCAAAGGACTTTGTGGGGTCCTGTCCTCAGTCTGAGCATTCCCTGTGTGTGTGTGCGGTGTGTCGGTACGGCTGTGTCGACATGTTTGATGAGGAAGGTTACGTGGAGGCGGAGCAAGGGCAGATAAGTTTGGTATCGCCCCCGTCGGGGCCGACACCTGATTGGATGGATATGTGGAAGGTCTTAAATGACAATGTAAACTCCTTACATAAAAGGTTTGATGACGCTGCAGCCTTGGGACAGCCGGGGTCTCAGCCCGCGCCTGCCCAGGCGACTCAGAAACCGTCAGGGGCTCATAAACGCCCTCTATCTCAGATGGTTGACACAGATGTCGACACGGAGTCCGACACCAGTGTCGACGATGATGAGGCACATTTACAGTCTAAAATGACCAAGGCCATCCGATACATGATTATTGCAATGAAAGATGTATTACACATTTCTGAGAGTAACCCGGTTAATACCAAGAGGGTTTATATGTTTGGGGAGAAAAAGCAGCCAGTGACTTTTCCCCCATCTGATGAATTAAATGAATTGTGTGAAGAAGCGTGGAGTTCCCCTGATAAGAAATTAGTGATTTCTAAGAGGTTACTGATGGCGTACCCTTTCCCGCCAACGGACAGGTTACGTTGGGAAACATCCCCTAGGGTGGACAAGGCGCTGACACGCTTATCTAAAAAGGTGGCCCTGCCGTCTCAGGATACGGCCGCCCTAAAGGAGCCTGCGGATAGAAAGCAGGAAGCTATCCTGAAGTCAGTGTATACACACTCTGGTACTCTACTGAGACCTGCTATTGCTTCAGCCTGGATGTGTAGTGCTGTAGCAGCGTGGACAGATACTCTGTTAGACGACATAGATTCCCTCGACAGAGATACTGCTTTGCTAACCCTGGGCCATATCAAAGACGTCGTCTTATATATGCGAGATGCTCAGAGGGACATTTGCCTGCTGGGCTCTAGAATTAATGCTATGTCCATTTCTGCCAGGAGGGTCTTATGGACTCGGCAATGGACAGGAGATGCTGATTCTAAAAAACACATGGAGGTTTTGCCTTATAAGGGTGAGGAATTGTTTGGGGACGGTCTGTCGGACCTCGTGTCTACAGCGACAGCTGGAAAGTCCACTTTCTTGCCTCAGGTTTCCTCACAGCCTAAGAAAGCACCGTATTATCAAATGCAGTCCTTTCGTTCCCAAAAAGGCAAGAGGGTCAGGGGTGCATCCTTTCTTGCCAGAGGCAGGGGTAGAGGTAAGAAGCTGCACCATGCAGCCAGTTCCCAGGAACAAAAGTCCTCCCCTGCTTCCACTAAGTCCACCGCATGACGTTGGGGCTCCACAGGCGGAGCCAGGTGCGGTGGGGGCGCGTCTCCGAAACTTCAGCAGCCAGTGGGTTCGCTCACAGGTGGATCTCTGGGCTATACAAATTGTATCTCAGGGATACAAGCTGGAATTCGAAGCGACTTCCCCCCGCCGTTACCTCAAATCAGCCTTGCCAGCTTCCCCCATGGAAAGGGAGGTAGTGCTGGCGGCAATTCACAAGCTGTACCTCCAGCAAGTGATTGTCAGGGTCCCCCTCCTTCGACAGGGAAGGGGTTACTATTCCACAATGTTTGTGGTACCGAAACCGGACGGTTCGGTGAGACCCATTCTGAATTTAAAGTCCTTGAACACTTATATAAAGAAATTCAAGTTCAAAATGGAATCACTCAGAGCGGTTATTGCAAGCCTGGAAGAGGGGGATTTTATGGTGTCGCTGGACATCAAAGATGCTTACTTGCATGTCCCCATTTACCCACCTCACCAGGAGTACCTCAGATTTGTGGTACAGGACTGTCATTACCAGTTCCAGACGTTGCCGTTTGGCCTGTCCACGGCACAGAGAATATTTACCAAGGTAATGGCCGAAATGATGATACTCCTTCGGCAGAAGGGAGTTATAATTATCCCGTACTTGGACGATCTCCTTATAAAGGCGAGGTCCAGGGAGCAGTTGTTGATCAGCGTAGCACTCTCTCAGGAAGTGTTGCAACAGCACGGCTGGACTCTGAATGTTCCAAAGTCGCAGCTGATTCTTACGACGCGTCTGCTTTTCCTGGGCATGATTCTGGACACAGAACAGAAGAAGGTGTTTCTCCCGGTGGAGAAGGCCCAGGAATTAGCATCTCTGGTCAGGGACCTCCTGAAACCAAAACAGGTATCAGTGCATCACTGCACGCGAGTCCTGGGAAAGATGGTGGCTTCATACGAAGCTATTCCCTTCGGCAGGTTCCATGCGAGGATCTATCAGTGGGATCTGTTGGACAAGTGGTCCGGATCGCATCTTTAGATGCATCGGCTGATCACCCTGTCCCCAAGGGCCAGGGTGTCTCTTCTGTGGTGGCTGCAGAGTGCTCACCTTCTCGAGGGCCGCAGGTTCGGCATACAGGACTGGGTCCTGGTGACCACGGATGCAGGCCTCCGAGGATGGGGGGCAGTCACTCAGGGAAGAAACTTCCAAGGGCTGTGGTCAAGTCTGGAGACTTCTCTACACATAAATATACTGGAATTAAGGGCCATTTACAACGCCCTGAGTCAAGCAGAGCTCCTGCTTCGAAACCGGCCAGTCTGATTCAGTCAGACAACATCACGGCGGTCGCCAATGTAAACCGCCAGGGCGGCACAAGAAGCAGGATGGCAATGGCGGAAGCCACAAAGATTCTTCGATGGGCGGAGAATCACGTGCAAGCACTGTCAGCAGTGTTCATTCCGGGAGTGGACAACTGGGAAGCAGACTTCCTCAGCAGACACGACCTCCACCCAGGAGAGTGGGGACTTCATCAAGAAGTCTTCCAACTGATTGCAAACCGATGGGTACTGCCACAGGTGGACATGATGGCGTCCCGCCTCAACAAAAAGCTAAAAAGATATTGCGCCAGGTCAAGGGACCCTCAGGCGATAGCTGTGGACGCCCTAGTGACACCGTGGGTGTACCAGTCGGTATATTGGTTTCCTCCTCTTCCTCTCATACCAAAAGTACTGAGAATAGTAAGAAAGAGAGGAATAAGAACAATACTCATTGTTCCGGACTGGCCAAGAAGGACTTGGTACCCGGAACTGCAAGAAATGCGCACAGAGGACCCATGGCCTCTGCCTCTCAGACAGGACCTGCTGCAACAAGGGCCCTGTCTGTTCCAAGACTTACCGCGGCTGCGTTTGACGGCATGGCGGTTGAACGCCGGATCCTAGCGGAAAAAGGCATTCCGGATGAAGTTATTCCTACGCTGATAAAGGCTAGGAAAGACGTGACAGCAAAGCATTATCACCGTGTATGGCGAAAATATGTTGCTTGGTGTGAGGCCAGGAAGGCCCCTACAGAGGAATTCCAACTGGGTCGTTTCCTGCACTTCCTACAGTCAGGGGTGAATATGGGCCTAAAATTGGGGTCCATAAAGGTCCAAATTTCGTCCCTATCCATTTTCTTTCAAAAAGAGCTGGCTTCATTGCCTGAGGTTCAGACATTTGTTAAGGGAGTGCTGCATATTCAGCCCCCTTTTGTGCCACCAGTGGCACCCTGGGATCTTAACGTTGTGTTGGATTTCCTGAAATCCCACTGGTTTGAGCCACTTAAGACCGTGAAACTGAAGTATCTCACGTGGAAAGTGGTCATGCTGTTGTCCTTAGCATCGGCTAGGCGTGTGTCGGAATTGGCGGCTTTGTCATGTAGAAGCCCATATCTGATCTTCCATATGGACAGGGCAGAATTGAGGACTCGTCCCCAATTTCTCCCAAAGGTGGTGTCCTCGTTTCATTTGAACCAACCTATTGTGGTGCCTGCGGCTACTCTGGACTTGGAGGACTCCAAGTTGCTGGACGTAGTCAGGGCTTTGAAAATATATGTTTCCAGAACGGCTGGAGTCAGGAAGACTGACTCGCTGTTTATCTTGCATGCCCCCAACAAGCTGGGTGCTCCTGCTTCAAAGCAAACTATTGCTCGCTGGATCTGTAGCACGACTCAGCAGGCTCATTCTGCGGCTGGATTGCCGCATCCAAAATCAGTAAAAGCCCATTCCACAAGGAAGGGGGCTCTTCTTGGGCGGCTGCCCGAGGGGTCTCGGCTTTACAGCTTTGCCGAGCGGCTACTTGGTCGGGTTCAAACACATTTGCAAAGTTCTACAAGTTTGATACCCTGGCTGAGGAGGACCTTGTGTTTGCTCATTCAATGCTGCAGAGTCATCCGCACTCTCCCGCCCGTTTGGGAGCTTTGGTATAATCCCCATGGTCCTTACGGAGTTCCCAGCATCCACTAGGACGTCAGAGAAAATAAGAATTAACTCACCGGTAATTCTATTTCTCGTAGTCCGTAGTGGATGCTGGGCGCCCGTCCCAAGTGCGGACTTTCTGCAATACGTGTATATAGTTATTGCTTAACTAAGGGTTATTGTTATGAGCCATCCGTTGAGTGAGGCTCAGTTGTTGTTCATACTGTTAACTGGGTTAAGGTATCACAAGTTGTACGGTGTGATTGGTGTGGCTGGTATGAGTCTTACCCTGGATTCAAAATTTCCTTTCCTTGTAATGTCAGCTCTTCCGGGCACAGTTTCCCTAACTGAGGTCTGGAGGAGGGGCATAGAGGGAGGAGCCAGTGCACATCAGATAGTACCTAATCTTTTCTTTAGAGTGCCCAGTCTCCTGCGGAGCCCGTCTATTCCCCATGGTCCTTACGGAGTTCCCAGCATCCACTGCGGACTACTAGAAATAGAATTACCGGTGAGTAAATTCTTATTTTATATCTTTAACATCCCTGAGCATTGTTGCGCTCACTGTTTATTTGCTTATAACCTCTAAAACCATTGTTGGTCTTATTATCACTCGTGCATTGGTGTTGCAGGGTTAGTTAGGTTCCCCCTTACTCGCGAGTGGTGCCTTGTCACTTTATAAGACCGGGGGGCATCAGAGTTTGGGTGGACCTTATTCGACCATTCAAACGCGGCTGCCGTGGGCATAAGAACTTTAGCACTGCAGGCACCATCCATCCACTAAGAGGGGTAACGGAGTCAGGGGTAGAGCACTAGTTGCTACAGTCATTCATACTGGCCGCAGCTTCACTCATGAGTGCTGGAACTCTCTAGTTGTCACATATTCAGCAGAGTTACAGGTACTCAATCTGTAACATTGTACTCAGTCTGTAAAAATTGCACTTCGGAGGAAGGTCTCAGCTCAGTGGACATTCCTGAGCTTAATTAGTGCTATGTAAACCAGTCTATCCTTGGAATAGGCAGCAGAGCCTTTGTTAAAAGCTAAGGAAGCTGTGTTTAAATGTCCCAAAACAGCTGATGGAAATTATGCAAGAGGTTTGGGTTACGCTCAGTAAGAAGTTAGAATTCCAAGAAATGGAATTCCAATTTTCCTCGTCCAGCTGGGGACTGTTTAAAAAAGGGAGGTGGCTCCCAAAGTAGATTTGCATGTCATAGATTGGCGCGAAAATCTACATTACGTCTGCTTTCTCTGGCAGGGTCCACAAGTTATCCACAGGATAACAATGGTATATGATGAAGCGACAGCGGATTTGCACCAATCGGTCAAAGCTTTTCCGGCGTCCCAGCATGCAACGGGCCTGTCCATATATCCCCGTCTCCTTGCTCAGGCAAATCAGTTTTTTGTTTGGTGCAGCAGGAGACGGACCATGGTCAGAGGGCTGTTGTTTGTTTCTCTTACGTCCTAGAGGATGCTGGGGACTCCGTAAGGACCATGGGGAATAGACGGGCTCCGCAGGAGACATGGGCACTAAGAAAGAACTTTAGGTATTGGTGTGCACTGGCTCCTCCCTCTATGCCCCTCCTCCAGACCTCAGTTTATTACTGTGCCCAGAGGAGACTGGGTGCATTACAGGGAGCTCTCCTGAGTTTTCCTGAAAAGAAAGTATTTTGTTAAGTTTTTTTATTTTCAGGGAGCCTTCTGGCAACAGACTACCTGCATCGTGGGACTGAGGGAAGAGAAACAGACCTACTTTAATGTCTGGCTCTGTTTCTTAGGCTACTGGACACCATTAGCTCCAGAGGGAACGGAACGCAGGTCTCACCCCGCCGTTCGTCCCAGAGCCGCGCCGCCGTCCTCCTCGCAGAGCCGGAAGATAGAAGCCGGGTGAGTATGTGAAGAAAGAAGACTTCAGAGGCGGCAGAAGACTTCAGTTCTTCATTGAGGTAACGCTGTGCGCCATTGCTCCCACACAGCACACACACGGCAGTCACTGTAAGGGTGCAGGGCGCAGGGGGGGCGCCTTGGGCAGCAATAAGGACCTCCATTCTGGCAAATATAGGTATTATACAGCCTGGGCACTGTATATCAGAGATCCCCCGCCAGTTTTGAAAATTTTCAGCGGGACCGAAGCCCGCCGCTGAGGGGGCGGAGCTTGTTCCTCAGCACTCACCAGCGCCATTTTCTCCACAGCACTGAGAGGAAGCTCCCCGGACTCTCCCCTGCTTACCACGGTCAAAGAGGGTTTTAAAGAAGGGGGGGGCACATAATTTGGCGCAAATACATTATTACAGCGCTTTCTGAGTAAACATATTGTGTTTTTTCCTGGGTCATTGGCGCTGGGTGTGTGCTGGCATACTCTCTCTCTGTCTCTCCAAAGGGCCTTGTGGGGGAACTGTCTTCAGATAAGAGGATTCCCTGAGTGTGTGATGTGTCGGCACGCGTGTGTCGGCATGTCTGAGGCGGAAGGCTTTCCTAGGGAGGAGGTGGAGCAAATGAATGTGGTGTCTCCGTCGGCAACACCGACACCTGACTGGGTGGATATGTGGAATGTTTTAAGTGCTAATGTGAATTTATTGCACAAAAGGTTGGACAAAGCTGAGTCCAGGGATTATGCAGAGAGTCAAGCCCTCCCTGCCCCTATATCGCAGGGATCCTCGGGGTCTCAAAAATGCCCACTATCCCAAATAGTAGACACTAATACCGACACAGATTCTGACTCGTGTCGACTACGATGATGCAAAGTTACAGCCAAAATTGGCTAAAAGTATTCAATATATGACTATTGCAATAAAGGATGTTTTGCATATCACAGAGGAACCCCCTGTCCCTGACACGAGGGTACACATGTATAAGGAAAAGAAACATGAGGTAACCTTTCCCCCTTCTCATGAGCTGAACGAGTTATTTGAAAAAGCTTGGGAATCTCCAGACAAGAAACTGCAGATTCCCAAAAGGATTCTTATGGCGTATCCTTTCCCGATTAAGGACAGGATACAGTGGGAATCCACCCCAAGGGCAAACAAAGCGTTGACACGCTTATCCAAAAAGGTAGCACTGCCATCCCAAGATACGGCTACCCTCAGGGATCCTGCTGATCGCAAGCAGGAGGCTATCTTAAAGTCCATTTACACACATTCTGGTACCTTACTCAGACCGGCGATAGCGTCGGCTTGGGTTTGTAGCGCTGTAGCAGCGTGGACAGATACCTTATCGGCGGAATTAGATACCCTGGATAAGGATACCATTTTATTGACCCTGGGTCATATTAAAGATGCTGTTTTATATATGAGGGATGCTCAAAGAGACATTGGCCTACTGGGTTCTAGAGTCAACGCTATGTCGATTTCTGCTAGACGAGTCCTATGGACCCGGCAATGGACCGGTGATGCCGACTCAAAGAGGCATATGGAGGTTTTACCTTACAGGGGTGAGGAATTGTTTGGGGAAGGTCTCTCGGACCTGGTCTCCACAGCTACGGCAGGTAAATCACATTTTTTGCCTTATATTCCCTCACAGCCTAAGAAAGCGCCACATTATCAAATGCAGTTCTTTCGGTCAAATAAAAACGAGCGTACGAGGATCGTCCTTTTCTTGCCAGAGGTAAGGGCAGAGGGAAAAAGCTGCCAACCACAGCTAGTTTCCAGGAGCAGAAGTCCTCCCCGGCCTCCACAAAATCCACTGCATGACGCTGGGGCTCCGCTGCAGGAGTTCGCCCCAGTGGGGGCACGTCTTCGACTTTTCAGCCACATCTGGGTTCACTCACAGGCGGATCCCTGGGCAATAGAAATTGTTTCCCAGTGCCTCCTCGCCGGTTTTTCAAATCGGCCCTACCTGCTTCTCCCCCAGAAAGGAAGATAGTTTTAAATGCAATTCACAAATTGTGTCTTCAACAGGTAGTGGTCAAAGTTCCCCTGCTTCAACAAGGCAGGGGGTATTACTCAACCCTATTTGTAGTCCCGAAACCGGACGGTTCGGTCAGACCCATTTTAAATTTAAAATCCTTGAACCTATACTTGGAAAGGTTCAAGTTCAAGATGGAATCGCTCAGAGCGGTCATCGCCAGCCTAGAAGGGGGGATTTTATGGTATCCCTGGACATAAAGGATGCATACCTTCATGTTCCCATATATCCACCTCATCAGGCGTACCGGAGATTTGCGGTACAGGATAGTCATTACCAATTTCAGACGTTGCCATTTGGGCTTTCCACGGCCCCGAGGATTTTCACCAAGGTAATGGCGGAAATGATGGTGATCCTGCGCAAGCAGGGTGTCACAATTATCCCGTACTTGGACGATCATCTCATAAAAGCGAGATCAAGAGAGCAGTGGCTGAACAGCGTATCACTTTCTCTGGAAGTGTAACGGCAACACGGCTGGATTCTATATATTCCAAAGTCGCAGTTGGTTCCTACAGCTCATCTGCCTCTCCTAGGCATGATCCTTGACACAGAGCAGAAAAGGGTTTATCTCCCGATAGAGAGAGCTCAGGAGCTCGTGACACTAGTCAGGAATCTATTAAAACCAAAACAGGTGTCACTCGAGTCCTGGGAAGGATGGTGGCATCATACGAGGCCATTCCTTTCGGCAGGTTCCATGAGAGGACCTTCTAATGGGACTTACTGGACAAAGTGGTCCGGATCACATCTTTAGATGCATCGGTTAATCACCCTATCCCCAGGGGCCAGGGTGTCTCTCCGGTGGTGGCCGCAGAGTACTCACCTTTTCGCGTGCCGCAGGTTCGGCATTCAGGACTGGATCCTGGTGACCACGGCTGCAAGCCTCCGAGGGTGGGGGGCAGTCACACAGGGAAGAAATTTTCAGGGTCTGTGGTCAAGTCAGGAGACTTGCCTTCACATCAATATCCTGGAACTAAGGGCCATATACAACGCCCTAAGTCAAGCGGAGACCCTGCTTCGCAACCAATCGGTGCTAATCCAATCAGACAACATCACCGCAGTGGCTCATGTTAACCGCCAAAGTGGCACAAGGAGCAGGGTTGCGAGAAGCCACCAGAATTCTTCGATGGGCGGAGAATCACGTACGAGCACTGTCAGCAGTGTTCATTCCGGGAGTGGACAACTGGGAAGCAGACTTCCTCAGCAGGCACGACCTCCACCCGGGAGAGGGGGGACTTCATCAAGAAGTCTTCGCGCAGATTGTAGGTCGGTGGGAACTGCCACAGGTGAACATGATGGCATCCCGCCTCAACAAAAAGCTACAGAGGTATTGCGCCAGGTCAAGAGACTCTCAGGCGATAGCTGTAGACGCACTGGTGACACCGTGGATGTTCCAGTCGGTTTATGTGTTTCCTCCTCTTCCTCTCTTACCCAAAGTGCTTAGAATCATAAGGAAAAGAGGAGTGAGAACAATACTCATTGTTCCGGATTGGCCAAGAAGGACTTGGTATCCAGAGCTGCAAGAAATGCTCACAGAGAACCCATGGCCTCTGCCTCTAGGGCAGGATCTGTTGCAGCAGGGACCTTGTATGTTCCAAGACTTACCGCAGCTGCGTTTGACGGCATGGCGGTTGAACGCCGGATCCTAGTAGAAAAAAGGTATTCCGGATGAGGTTATTCCTACGCTGATAAAGGCTAGGAAGGATGTGACGGCTAAACATTATCACCGTATACGGCAAAAATATGTTGCTGGGTGTGAGGCCAGGAATGCCTCTATAGAGGAATTCCAGCTGGGCCGTTTCGTTCACTTCCTACAGTCGGGAGTGACTTTGGGCCTAGAATTGGGGTCCATTAAGGTCCAGATTTCGGCCCTATCCATTTTCTTTCATAAAAAACTAGCTTCTCTACCTGAAGTTCAGACGTTTGTAAAGGGAGTGCTGCATATTCAGCCCCCTTTTGTGCCACCAGTGGTACCTTGGGATCTTAACGTGGTGTTGAGTTTCCTGAAATCTCACTGGTTTGAGCCGCTTAAGACTGTGGAGTTAAAATATCTCGCGTGGAAAGTGGTCATGCTATTGGCCTTAGCTTCGGCTAGGCGTGTGTCAGAATTGGCGGCTTTGTCATGTAAAAGCCCCTATCTGGTTTTCCATATGGACAGGGCAGAATTACGGACTCGTCCGCAATTTCTGCCAAAGGTGGTGTCATCTTTTCATTTGAACCAACCTATTGTGGTGCCTGCGGCTACTCGTGACTTTGAGGATTCCAAGTTACTAGATGTAGTCAGGGCTTTGAAGATTTATGTAGCCAGAACGGCTGGAGTCAGGAAAACTGACTCGCTGTTTATCCTGTATGCATCCAACAAGCTGGGTGCTCCTGCTTCAAAGCAAACTATTGCTCGCTGGATCTGTAACACGATTCAGCAGGCTCATTCTGCGGCTGGATTGCCGCCTCCAAAATCAGTAAAAGCCCATTCCACAAGGAAGGTGGGCTCTTCTTGGGCGGCTGCCCGAGGGGTCTCGGCATTACAGCTTTGCCGAGCAGCTACTTGGTCGGGTTCAAACACTTTTGCAAAGTTCTACAAGTTTGATACCCTGGCTGAGGAGGACCTTGTGTTTGCTCATTCGGTGCTGCAGAGTCATCCGCACTCTCCCGCCCGTTTGGGAGCTTTGGTATAATCCCCATGGTCCTTACGGAGTCCCCAGCATCCACTAGGACGTTAGAGAAAATAAGATTTTACTCACCGGTGAATCTATTTCTCGTAGTCCGTAGTGGATGCTGGGCGCCCGTCCCAAGTGCGGACTTCTTCTTTAATACTTGTATATAGTTATTGCTTAAATAAGGGTTATGTTATGGTTGCATCAGGTTTGTCTGATGCTCTGTTGTTGTTCATACTGTTGACTGGGTATGTTATCACAAGTTATATGGTGTGATTGGTGTGGCTGGTATGAGTCTTACCCTGGATTCCAAAATCCTTTCCTTATAATGTCAGCTCTTCCGGGCACAGTTTCCTTAACTGAGGTCTGGAGGAGGAGCATAGAGGGAGGAGCCAGTGCACACCAGTAGTACTAAATCTTTCTTAGAGTGCCCAGTCTCCTGCGGAGCCCGTCTATTCCCCATGGTCCTTACGGAGTCCCCAGCATCCACTACGGACTACGAGAAATAGATTTACCGGTGAGTAAAATCTTATTTTTTCTGTGTGTATCCCCTTTTAAGTAAACATTTGTTGCTGCATTGGACCACAACAAAATTGGTGTCGCATTCCATTCCTGTTAGGGGTTTAAGGTGTATTCACCCACACGTGTAGCTGCATTGTGCTCACAGCGTGTCGGCGTGCTTACACAACGTGCATACATTTCATAGAAGTTTATCGCATACACTTAGCAGCCGCGGCGGTCCGAACACTTGTGTAATAAGGTACGGCTTTTTCCTGTAAGTTAAGCGAACTTAACAGTTTTTATAGTCCATTTTTCTTTAGTGATCTTTCTAAACAGCGTCTTATACGTACCTTAGAAAGAGTCACTCCAACAACTCTCCGCCGGGTCGTGACAACACTTACCCACGAGTACAGTGCTGTTTCGGGGGGTATCTGTGTCAGATATACTAGCAGGTCCAGCAGATGTTACCAGGCTGTGGCCGGAGCACAGGGAGAAGGTAAGGCATCGGTTCCGCTTAGTAGGGAAATACGGACACAGCTGCACTGTTTTGGGAGGAGACTACCAAACAGTTGCTGACGTGGCAGCCACCACGGGTGCACCAGCGCTAGGCCTTTAGGGATCAGAGGCTCCAGGAATAGTATGAGGCCGCGATCCCTAGGGTTGATGTCAGCAGTTGGGAGTCAGACGCTCTCCTGGTCGCCCCTCCCCCCGGTTCATGACCAGTTTCCTCCGAGTCTCCCACCATGAACGGTTTCCTGCTTCCGTCTCGGATGCTGTACACGAAGGGGACCCAGTCGCAGCATAGGCGGCTGTGTGACTGGTGCATCTGTGTTCACTATAGGTTCATGGAGCGGCAGTGTACACTAGTGTCTGGATCCAGTCAGCATTTGCTAACGTATTGATAGGTCCTGGAAGCGAGGTGAGTTTCCCTTTCTCCCACTCTACTGAGTACGGGTAATATAGCACTAAGGGGTAAATTTACTAAGGTGGGAGATTTTTAGAACTGGTGATGTTGCCCATGGCAACCAATCAGATTCTACTTGCCATTTATCTAGCTGCTTCTAGCAGATAATAGATAGAATCTGATTAGTTGCTGTGGGCAACATCACCAGTTCTAAAAATCTCCCACCTTAGTAAATTTACCCCTAAGTCTCTATCTACCTTTTTGAGTATGAATAGTTAGATAAGTGCCTCTTACATATGAGTCTGTATACATTTACTGTTTCTTTCGCAACTGAGTCTGAATACGTAAGATCTGTTTAAACATGATGCAGTAATATGTTTTCTCTTACGTCCTAGGGGATGCTGGGGACTCTGTAAGGACCATGGGGTATAGACGGGCTCCGCAGGAGACATGGGCACTATAAAGAACTTTTAGTATGGGTGTGCACTGGCTCCTCCCTCTATGCCCCTCATCCAGACCTCAGTTAGATTTTGTGCCCAGAGGAGATAGGGTGCATTACAGGGGAGCTCTCCTGAGTTTCTCTGAATAAAAAATTTTGTTAGGTTTTTTATGTTCAGGGAGCACTGCTGGCAACAGACTCCCTGCATCGTGGGACTGAGGAGAGAGAAGCAGACCTACTTAACTGATAAGCTCTGCTTCTTAGGCTACTGGACACCATTAGCTCCAGAGGGAGTCTGAAAGCAGGTCTCACCCCGCCGTTCGTCCCGGAGCCGTGCCGCCATCCTCCTCGCAGAGCCGGAAGATAGAAGCCGGGTGAGTATAAGAAGAAAAGAAGACTCTGAGGCGGCAGAAGACTTCAGATCTTCACTGAGGTTACCGCTGCGCGCCATTGCTCCCATACATTACACACACAGAACAGGCACTGATGGGCGCGGGGGGGCACCCTGGGCAGCAATAAACCTCTGGACTGGCATTTATGGGCAAATTAGGCTGCGGAGGCAGTAAATACAGATATCCCCGCCATTTTTTGAATATTGAAGCGGGACCGAAGCCTGCCGCTGGTGGGGGAGGAGCTTGATCCCTCAGCACTAACAGCGCCATTTTCTCCACAGAACGCTGCAGAGAAGCTGGCTCCCCTGCTGAACTCGGTGACAGAGGGCTGGAAAGAGGGGGGGGGGGGCACATTTATTGGCGCAGTGAGTGTATACACATTGATATATATATATAAAAGCGCTATCTGGATTTTATTCCAGTGTCAGTTGGTGCTGAGTGTGTGCTGGCATACTCTCTCTCTGTCTCTCCAAAGGGCCTTGTTGGGGAATTGTCCCCTTATAGTTATATCCCTGTGTGTGTGGGAGTGTCGGTACGTGCGTGTTGGCATGTCTGAAGCGGAAGGCTCGTCCAAGGAGGAGGTGGAGCAGATGAGTGGTTTGTCTCCGTCGGCAACGCCGACTCATGATTGGATGGACATGTGGCATATGTTAAATGCAAGTGTGGTCTCATTACATAAGAGACTGGACAAAGCAGAGTCCAGGGAGAAAGCAGGGAGTCAATCCACGGATGAGACTGGGTCACAAGGCCCTTCTGGGTCTCAAAAACGTCCCCTATCCCAAATAGTAGACACTGGTACCGACACGGATTCTGACTCCAGTGTCGACTACGATGATACAAAATTACACCCAAGGGTGGCAAAAAGTATTCAGTGTATGATAATCGCAATAAAAGATGTTTTGCATATCACTGACGACCCTTCTGTCCCTGACAAGAGGGAACACATGTTTAAGGAAAAGAAACCTGAGGTAACCTTTCCCCCATCCCATGAGCTTAACGAGTTATTTGAAAAAGCTTGGGAAACTCCAGATAAAAAAACTGCAGATTCCCAAAAGGGTTTTTATGGCGTATCCTTTCCCAGCACAGGACAGGGTACGTTGGGAATCCTCTCCCAGGGTGGACAAGGCTTTAACGCGCCTGTCCAAGAAGGTGGCGCTACCATCTCCGGACACAGCAGCCCTCAAGGATCCTGCTGATCGCAGACAGGAGACTACTTTAAAGTCTATTTATGTGCGTACAGGTGCTTTGCTCAAACCGGCAATAGCATCGGCATGGGTATGTAGCGCAGTTGCAGCGTGGACAGATACCTTGTCAGCTGACATTGATACCCTAGACAGGGATACCATTTTATTAATCTTAGCCCACATTAAAGACGCAGTCTTGTATATGAGGGACGCTCAAAGAGACGTGGGGCTGCTGGGTTCCAGAGCCAATGCCATGGCTATTTCTGCAAGACGAGCTCTATGGACCCGCCAATGGACGGGTGATGCAGACTCAAAGAAGCATATGGAGGTTTTACCTTACAAGGGTGAAGTGTTGTTTGGGGAGGGGCTCGCGGACCTGGTTTCCACAGCTACCGCGGGTAAATTTACCTTTTGTTCCCCAACAGCAAAAGAAAACTCCACAGTATCAGATGCAGTCCTTTCGGTCGCATAAGTCCAGAAGAGGTCGGGGCTCCTCCTTCCTTGCCAGAGGTAAGGGTAGAGTAAAGAGAACACCGGCTTCGGACAGTTCCCAGGAGCAGAAGTCCTCCCCGGCTTAAACAAAAACCACCGCATGACGCTGGGGCTCCCCTAAGGGAGTCCGCACCAGTGGGGGCACGCCTTCGACTTTTCAGCCAGATCTGGGTTCTTTCAGACGGGTTCCTTGGGCGATGGAAATGGTTTCCCAAGGCTACAAACTGTAATTCGAAGAAGTGCCTCCTCGCCGATTTTTCAAGTCGGCCTTGCCAGCTTCACTCCCGGAGAGGGAAATAGTGTTAGCTGCAATTCAAAAGCTGTGTCATCAAGAAGTGATTGTCAAGATTCCCAATCTCCAACAGGGAAAAGGGTATTATTCAACCCTGTTCGTGGTCCCGAAGCCGGATGGTTTGGTCAGACCCATTTTAAATCTAAAATCCCTAAACCTGTACTTGAAAAAGTTCAAATTCAAGATGGAATCGCTCCGAGCTGTAATATCCAGCCTGGAAGGGAGGGATTTTATGGTGTCACTAGACATAAAGGATGCATACCTTCATGTCCACATATATCCCCCTCATCAGGAGTACCTGAGATTCGCTGTACAGGACTGTCATTACCAGTTTCAGACATTGCCGTTTGGGCTTTCCACGGCCCAGAGGATTTTCACCAAGTTAATGGCGGAGATGATGGTGCTCCTGCGCAGGCAGGGAGTCACAATTATCCCATACTTGGACGATCTCCTGATAAAGGCGAGATCGAGGGATCAATTGCTCAAGAGCGTGTCGCTCTCCCTGAGAGTGCTGCAACAGCACGGTTGGATCCTCAATCTGCCAAAGTCACAATTGGTTCCAACGACTCGACTATCATTCTTAGGCATGATTCTGGACACAGAACAAAAGAGGGTTTTTCTCCCATTGGAAAAAGCCCAGGATCTCCAGAACATGATCAGAGACCTGCTAAAGCCAAAAAGAGTGTCTGTTCATCAATGCACTCGAGTTCTGGGAAAGATGGTGGCAGCCTACGAGGCCATACCCTTCGGCAAGTTTCATGCGAGGACTTTTCAGTGGGACCTTCTGGACAAGTGGTCCGGGTCCCATCTACAAATACATCAGAAAATAACCCTGTCCCCCAGGGTCAGGGTGTCCCTCCTGTGGTGGCTGCAGAGTGCTCACCTTCTAGAGGGTCGCAGGTTCGGCATTCAGGACTGGGTTCTCGTGACCACGGACGCGAGCCTCCGAGGATGGGGAGCAGTCACACAAGGAAGAAATTTTCAGGGACTATGGTCAAGCCGGGAGGCTTGTCTACACATCAACATACTGGAATTGAGGGCCATATACAACGGCCTACGACAAGCGGAGAATCTTCTTCGCGACCTACCGATTCTGATTCAATCAGACAACGTTACAGCCGTGGCTCATGTAAACCACCAAGGCGGGACAAGGAGCAGAACGGTGATGGCGGAAGCCACCAGGATTCTTCGCTGGGCGGAAAATCACGTAAGCGCTCTGTCAGCTGTCTGCATTCCGGGAGTGGACAACTGGGAAGCAGACTTCCTCAGCAGACACGATCTCCATCCAGAAGAGTGGGGACTTCATCAAGAAAATTTTGCAGAGATAACAAGTCTCTGGGGAATTCCTCAAATAGACATGATGGCGTCACGCCTCAACAAGAAGCTTCGGAGGTATTGTGCCAGGTCACGGGACCCTCAGGCAGTAGCAGTAGACGCCCTGGTGACACCATGGGTGTTTCAGTCGGTCTATGTGTTTCCTCCTCTTCCTCTCATCACAAAAATATTGAGAATCATAAGACGAAAAAGAGTACAGACAATACTCATTGTTCCAGATTGGCCTCGAAGGGCCTGGTACTCAGATCTTCAAGAAATGCTCACAGAAGATCCGTGGCCTCTTCCTCTCAGGGAGGACCTGTTGCAGCAGGGGCCCTGCGTGTTCCAAGACTTACCGCGGTTACGTTTGACGGCATGGCGGTTGAACACCGAATCCTAGCTGGGAAGGTATTCTGGAGGAAGTCATCCCTACTCTGATAAAGGCTAGGAAGGAGGTGACGGCAAAGCACTATCACCGTATCTGTAGGAAGTATGTATCTTGGTGTGAAGCCAAGAATGCTCCTATGGAAGATTTCCATCTGGGCCAGTTTCTCCACTTTCTACAGACAGGAGTGGATATGGGCCTGAAGTTAGGCTCCATTAAGGTACAGATTTCGGCCCTATCTATATTCTTTCAGAGGGAATTGGCTTCTATCCCAGAAGTCCAGACTTTTGTGAAGGGAGTGCTGCACATCCAGCCCCCCTTTGTGCCCCCAGTGGCACCATGGGACTTTAACGTGGTGTTAAGTTTCCTGAAATCTCACTGGTTTGAGCCTCTTCAAACTGTTGAATTAAAATTTCTCACGTGGAAGGTGGTCATGTTATTAGCCTTGGCATCTGCAAGGTGGGTGTCCGAATTGACGGCCTTGTCCCACAAGAGCCCCTACTTGATTTTCCATGTGGATAGAGCTGAGTTGAGGACTCGTCCTCAATTTTTACCTAAGGTGGTTTCTTCATTTCATATGAACCAACCTATTGTGGTGCCTATGGCTACTGGGGACTGGGAGGACTCCAAGTCCCTGGATGTGGTCAGGGCCTTAAAGATTTATGTAGCCAGGACGGCTAGGGTTAGGAAAACAGAGGCTCTGTTTGTCCTGTATGCAGCCAACAAGATTGGTGCTCCTGCGTCTAAGCAGACTATTGCTCGTTGGATCTGTAACACGATTCAGCAGGCTCATTCTACGGCTGGATTGCAGTTACCTAATTCAGTAAAGGCCCATTCCACTAGGAAGGTGGGCTCTTCTTGGGCGGCTGCCCGAGGCGTCTCGGCATTACAGCTTTGCCGAGCAGCTACTTGGTCGGGTTCAAACACTTTTGCAAAATTCTACAAGTTTGATACCCTGGCCGATGAGGACCTCGCGTTTGCTCAGTCGGTGCTGCAGAGTCATCTGCACTCTCCCGCCCGGTTTAGAGCTTTGGTATAAACCCCATGGTCCTTACGGAGTCCCCAGCATCCTCTAGGACGTAAGAGAAAATAAGATTTTAAACCTACCGGTAAATCTTTTTCTCCTAGTCCGTAGAGGATGCTGGGCGCCCGTCCCAGTGCGGTCTAAATCTGCAAGACTTGTATATAGTTGTTGCTTACATAAGGGTTATGTTACAGTTGGAATCGGTCTTTGACTGATACTGTTTTTTGTTCATACTGTTAACTGGTTGCGTATGTTCCAGGTTATATGGTATGATTGGTGTGGGCTGGTATGAATCATGCCCTTAGATTAACTAAATCCTTTCCCCGTATTGTCCATCTCCTCTGGGCACAGTTCTCTAACTGAGGTCTGGAGGAGGGGCATAGAGGGAGGAGCCAGAGCACACCCATACTAAGAGTTCTTTATAGTGCCCATGTCTCCTGTGGAGCCCGTCTATACCCCATTGTCCTTACGAAGTCCCCAGCATCCTCTACAGACTAGGATAAAAAGATTTACCGATAGGTTTAAAATCTTATTTACCTACATACTTAAAATGTAGTTGTAGTTGATGATATGCTCATATTGCTTATTATACTAATGTATAACATGTGACTGACTGTTAGTGTGATTGCTGACTTTACTATGTTTCTGTCAGTTTGTTTATTCCGATGCTCATTTCTGGTACATGGGTAGGGTCGGATTGTATGTCACTTTAAGTGATTACAGTCACAAATTGTGTAGTACACTGTGGAAGTATTGATTATTTATCATGTCTAAGAGCGGCAAAGGTGAGGAAGGTACACTCACAGCAACACCAACACTTATGTTTGTCTTGCAAAGCTGTGTTATCCTCTCAGGATCCTGTTCAGGATGGTTTTTGTGCAAATTGTTTTAGCTTTCACCAGGGGTTCTTGAAAAATACAAGACAGATTCAGGTGCAGATGGACCCACCTTGGGCTGTGTTTGCACAGACTTTATCCAGTATAGCTGAACGAATAATTCTTCCAACTTCTGTACCAGGGATAGGTTACACTATTAACCCTTACATGCAGCTCCCCACCTATAGTGTGTCACTTCCAGCAGCAGCCTCTCAAAAGAAACAAGCTGAGAAAATCTTTATGGCTACACATGATTCAGATGATTCATTGGAAAATGAAAGCTCAATAAATTCTACTTCGGCATACAAAGAGGAGGAGGAAGGTCTCAGCTCAGTGGATATAGCTGAGTTAATTAAAGCAACGAAAGCCATTCTATCCTTAGAGGATTCAGCAGAGCCTGTGTTAAAAACCAAGGCACCTCTGTTTAAACGTTCCAAAACAGTTAAGATTAAGTTTCCAGGGTCAGATCAGCTGACGGAAATTATGGAAGAGGCTTGGGCTACACCCAATAAGAAGTTTAGAATTCCTAAGAAATGGAATTCTAATTATCCTCTTCCAGCTGGGGATTGTTTAAAATGGGAGGCGGCTCCTAAAGTAGATACGCACGTGATTCGATTAGTGCGAAAATCTACATCACCTTTGCCTTCAACATCATTAAATGATGTCACAGATAGGAGAGTCGATGGCTTTCTAAAAACCATGTTTTCCCTGTCTGGGGCAGTCATAAGGCCAGCCATGGCTTCAGCTTGGATGGCAAAGGCAGTGGCCGCCTGGGCTGATGCATTGGAGGGGTATTTTTCAATAGCTTCTGGAGAGCAAAAATCCCATATAGCTCATATAAAACAGGCTGCAATGTTCCTGGAAGAAGCAGCATTGGATATGGGTACTATTACCTCCAAGGCATCAGCTTGAACAATAGCTGCTCGCAGAGCAGTTTGGCTACGTATGTGGAAAGCAGATTCAGAATCTAAGAAGGTTTTGGAATCTTTGCCTTTTTCTGGAGATATTCTTTTTGGTAAATAATTGACAGATATTCTGGAGTCAGAAGCAGACTCCAAGAAGGTTAAGTTTCCTTCCACATACAATTTCAAACCTAAAGTTCCCAACTTTTCAGCCCTTTCAGTCTCAAGGAAAAGCTAAAGGAATAAGTGATAGCAAACAGCCCCAATACAACAAGTCTGGTAAGACTAAAAAAGCATTGGGCTACCAGAGGACTGGTTGGGAAAACAGATGATAAGCCATCAGCTTGATGGTGTGGGCCTCCGCCTGGGGGACCCCAGGGTGGGGGGCCGACTTCTTCAGTTTGCACAGATCTGGCAGCAGTCTACAACAGATGCCTGGGTGCAGGAAGCGGTATCTCTAGGTTATGCTTTTGCCTTCAAGAAGCACCCTCCTCTAAGGTTTTTATTGTACCAGCCCGTCTCGGGTAGAGACGAAGGCCAGGACTTTGTTAGTGGCAGTTCAGAAATTGTTTCATTCAGTAGTCATTCCAGTTCCTCCTGCACAACGAGGACAGGATTTTTTACTACAACCTGTTTTTAGTTCAGAAGCCGAATGGGTCGTTTCGGCCCATTCTCAATCTCAAAGTGCTGAACAAATACATTTGGGTACATCGGTTTCACATGGTTCCATCATTTTGGCCATGGAGCCAGGGGATTATATGGTATCTCTGGATATCTGGATATACTAGATGCTTACCTACATGTTCCTGTAGCACTATCCCATCAGTGCTATCTCAGGTTCGCTATCCTCCCAACAGCATTTTTAGTTCCGGGCACTACCTTTTGGATTAGTTACAGCTCCCAGAGTATTTACCAAGATTATGGTGGTAATGGCAGCTTATCTCCGCCAGCAGGGGATAATATTTCCATACATCGACGACCTTTTAATCCTGGCACGGACGCAGGAATTGCTCTTACGTCATCTGCAACAGACAATAACGTGTCTGAAGAACCACGGGTGGCTCATAAATTGGGCAAAATCGTCTCTGGTTCCGTCACAACGGATGACTCCCTTGGGGGCTGTACTGGATTCAAGTCTTCAGAGAGTAATTTTACCTCTGAACAAGATATCCGAGGTTCAGTCAAGGATTCAGGACTTGTTACACAGTCAAAAGGTATCCATTGACGCAGTAATGTGCGCAATGGGTTTGATGGTGTCAACATTCAACATCGTGGAGTATACACAATTCCACTCGAGGCCTCTGCAGCGTCTGATTCTTGCCAAATGGAATGGGTTGCATCAGACGATAAAAAACAAAGACTCTGGTTCTTACGATAGAAGTAAGAAGGTTATTAGAATGGTGGCTACAGACATCCCATCTGGACAAGGGGGAGACCCTTTTGGATATTAGATTGGGAAATTCTGACTACAGACGCCAGTCTCCAGGGCTGGGGAGCAGTGTCAGGAAGGTTGTGTTTTCAGGGGCAATGGACCAAGGAAGAAAGTTGCCTGCCAATAAATGTATTGGAACTTCGGGCCATATACATGGCACTGATTCAGGCAAAGGACATTCTTCGGGGAAAACCAGTCCAGATCTGCTCAGAGAATACAACAGCAGTAGCGTACCTCAACCATCAGTGAGGAACTCGCCGCCGAAAAGCGATGAAGGCGGTAAGTCACATACTAAAGTGGGCAGATCTTTATCATCCAGCCTTGTCCGCAGTGTTCATTCCGGGAGTCCTAAACTGGGAAGCGGACTTCCTCAGTCAACGAAAATGAATGGGCTCTACACCCGGAGGTTTTTCACACTCTAGTAGACAAGTGGGGTTGCCAGAGATAGATCTCATTGCGTCCTGGCTGAACAACAAAGTGCTCGCATACAAGTCGAGAACAAAGGATCCCAGAGCGATCTTTGTGGATGCCCTGTCGGTGACATGGGATTTTCATCTGGCTTATGTGTTTCCTCCAATCACCCTATTACCCAGTGTGGTGAGAAAGATAAAGCAAGGAAAAGGTGCCGTGATACTAATAGCTCCGGCTTGGCCCAGAAGACATTGGTACACAGATCTGCAGAGGATGTCGATGGATGCTCCACCTCTGCTCCCTCAATGACCAGATCTACTGATGCAGGGTCCTTGTTATCACAGACATCTGGATCGACTGTCTTTGACGGTGTGGCTTTTGAAACTTCTATCCTGAAGTCGAGGATTCTCACAACAGGTAATTCAAACTATGCTCAGAGCAAGGAAACCTTCGTCCGCTCGCATTTATCACCGAATATGGCAAACCTATATTCATTGGTGCAGTGAACGGAAAATGGACCCCAAGTCTTTCAGAGTTTCCAGGGTCTTAGCATTCCTTCAGGCAGGAATGGATAAAGGTTTGAAGGTGGCATCCTTGAGAGTGCAAGTGTAGGCATTGACTGTATAGTTCCAAAAGAAAACTGCCAATTTACAGGATGTGCATACTTTTTTCCAGGGAATGCTGCGCATTCAACCTCCTTTTAATCCTCCTACAGTGCCTTGGGACTTAAGTCTAGTCCTGAAAGCCCTTCACTTCAAGTTGCCCCGTTTGAACCACTTAATAAAGTGGATCTTAAATGGTTGACAGCTAAAGTTCTGTTTCTACTGGCTATGTCGTCAGCTAGAAAAGTATCAGATTTAAGGGCATTATGTCATTCCCCATTTCTGATTTTTTTATCCAGATAAAGCAGTTTCCAGAACTAAATCTGGGTATCTTCCGAAGGTGGTGTCTAGATTCCACCTTAATGAAGAAATTGTAGTCCCGGCTTTCCAGGTACCGGGCCTTTCAGCGTTAGATGCATTGCTGGACGTGGTCCGTGCATTAAGGATCTACGTGGATCGTACCAGTGCCATCAGAAAGACCAATTCTCTTTTCATTCTCTACGGATTTCACAAGAGATGAGGGCCTGCTGATAAGCAGACACTGTCAAGATGGCTTCGGATGACGATTTGAGAAGCATATTCTCAAGCTGATCTCCCTGTTCCGGCTAATGTCTCTGCTCACTCTACTCATAAGGTAGGTCCATCATGGGCAGCACAACGTGGTGCTTCAGCAGAACAGATATGTAAGGCAGCCACATGGTCTTCCATTAACACATTCATTAGACATTATGCTTTGGATACCTTTGCCTCTCATGACACTAAATTGCTTTGGTAAATCCCATTGTTATCCTGTGGATAACCTGTGGACCCTGCCGGAGAAATATACGTTATGGTAAGAACTTACTGTTGATAACTGTATTTCTCCTAAGTCCACAGGATCCACAGGGATCCCATCCTGACGCACCTGATTTGAGGATCCTTTTACTCACTAACCTCTTCCTTATTGTATGGAAGGGTGTGCATGTGTGTTCTTATCGCCTGATTAGGGCCATCTATGATGCTCCTACCTTGAGCTTTGGAATACAACTGATTTGCCTGAGCAAGGAGGCGGGGATATATGGACGGGCCCGTTGCATGCTGGGAGGCCGGAAAGCTTTGACCGATTGGTGCAAATCCGCTGTCGCTTCATCATATCCCATTGTTATCCTTTGGACTTAGGAGAAATACCGTTATCAACGGTAATTTCTTACCATAACGTATATTTCAACATAAATAAATGATGTCGCGGATAGGAGAATCCATGGTTATCTAGAAAACATTTTTTCCTTGTCTTGGGCAATCATTAGACCAGCCATGGCTTCAGCCTGGATGGTGTAAGCAGTGGCAGCCTGTGCTGATGCATCGAAGGAGGATCTTTCAACGGCAGCTAGAGAGCAAAGATCCCATATTGAACATATCAAACAGGCAGCAGGTTGGCTATGTACATGGAAAGCTGACTCAGAATCCAGGATGGTTTTGGAGTCTTATCCTTGTTTACTGGAGATATTCTTATTGTTAAAGAATTAAACAGTATTTTGGAGTCAGAAGCAGACTCCAAAAAAGTGAAGTTTTCCTTTCACACATAATTTCGTGCCTAGTTTCCAGCTTTTTGGTTCTTTTGGAATCAAGGAAAAGCAAAAGGAATGGGTAATGGCAAATAGTCCCAATCCAACAAGTTTGGTAAGACTAAAAGGTACTCGGCTACCAGAGGACTGATTTTCAAATCAGAAGATAAGCCATCAGCTTGATGGTGCGGGCCTCCAACTTGGGGAACCCAGAGTGGGAGGCTGACTTCTTCAGTTTGCAGAGATCTGGCAGCAGTCTACTACAGATGCCTGAGTGTAAGAAGCGGTATCTCACGGTTATGATCTACAGCCACACCACACTGGACATGCCCAATCTTATCTGATCTTAGAAGCTAAGCAGTGTTGGTCCTGGTTAGTACTTGGATGGTAAACCACCTGGGAATACCAGGTGCTGTAGGTGTTTTCAAGAAACACCCTCATTAAAGGTTTGTACCTGCCCGTCTTCATTGGAAACGAAGACCAGGGCTTTGCAAGATGCAGTTCAGGAGTTGCTTCAGTCAGGAGTGATAATTCCAGTTCCTCCTGCACAACGAGGACAAGGTTTTACGCCAACCTGTTTTTAATCCAGAAGCCAAATGGGTAGTTCCGGCCCATACTCAATCTCAAAGCGCTGAACAAGTACATTTGGGTGCCTCGGGTTTCATATGGAGAGTTTACGTTCCATTATTTTGGACATGGGGCAGGAGAATTATATGGTATCCCTGGATATGCAGGATGCTTATCTACATGTTCCTGTAGCACTGTCCCATCAGCACTATGTCGGGTTTGCTATCCTTCAGCATCATTTTCAGTTCAGGCCCTACCATTTGGACTGTGACCACAGCTCCCAGAGTATTCCCCAAAATTATGGTGGTGATGGCATCTTATCTCCGTTAGCAGGGGATAAGGATTTTAAAAAATCCATACCTCGATGATTTATTAATCCTGGCACAGTCTCAGGAATTGTTCAGTGTCATCTGCAATAGACAACAGCTTGTTACAGAGATACGGTTGGCTCATAAAGTGGGCAAAATCGTCTCTGCTTCCGTCACCGACAGCGGATGACTCACTTGGGGGCTGTGTTAGAATTGGGTATTCAGAGAGTAATTTTACATCTGAACAAAATATCCAAAATTCACTTAAGGATTCTGGAGTTGCTACACAGTCAAACAGTATCCATTTACGCGGTAATGCGTGTGATGGGTTTGATGGTGTAGACCAGGCATTCCCAACCACGGTCCTCAAGGCACACCAACAGTGCAGGTGTTAGTGATATCCAGGCTGCAGCACAGATGGTTAAATCAAAATAACTGAGCTACTAATTAAGTCTCCTGTGCTGAAGCCTGGATATCACTAAAACCTGCACTGTTAGTGTGCCTTGAGGACCGTGGTTGGGAATGCCTGGTGTAGACATTCAATATGATGGAGTATGCTCGGTTCCACTCGATACATCTGCAACGTCTGATCCTTTCCATGTGGAAAGGTTTTCATCAGACCATAAAAGCGCAGATTATGGTCTTTCTCTGGAAGTTAGAAAGTCAATAGCTTGGTGGTTATAGACATCCTATCTGGACAAAGGGAGGCTCCTTTGGATATCAGATTGGGAAAATTACAATGTATGCCAGCCTGCAGGGCTGGGGAGAAGTGTCAGGAAGGAGTTGTTTCCAAGGGCAATGGACCAAGGAAGGAAGCTGCCTGCCAATAAATATATTGGAACTTCAGGCCATATATATGGTATTTATTCAGGCTAAAGAATATCCTTCTGATGAAACCAGTTCAAATATTGGAATGGAAGTAGCGTACCTCAACCTTTAGGGAGGAACGTGCAGCCAAAACACAATGAAGAAGGTAAGTCACACGTTAAGGTGGGCAAAACTTAATTATCCAGCCTTGTCCGCAGTATTCATTCCAGGAGTCCTAAACTGGGAAGCGGATTTTCTCAGTCGACACGCCATTCATGCAAACGAATGGGCTTTACACCCCAAGGTCTTACAATCTCTGGTAGATAGTGGGGGTTACTAGAGAGAGATCTCATGGCGTCCCATCAAAACAACAAAAGTTTCCGCATACGGGTCAAGAACAAAGGATCCCAGAGCGACTTTTGTGGATGACTTGTCAAACTTCGTCGGGCTCATATGTTTACACCAATCCCTTTGTGATCCAGGTTGATGCAAAAGGTAAGACAAGGTAAAGGTGCCGAGATACTAATATCTCCGGCTTGGCCCAGAATGCATTGGTACACATATCTGCAGAGAATGTCGATGGATGCTCCACTTCTGCTCACTCAACATCCAGATCTGCTGATGCAGGGTCCTTGTTATCACAGACACCTGGATCGACTGTCTTTGACGGCGTGGCTCGTGAGACTTCCATCCCGAAGGCATGAGAATTCTCACAACAGGTAATTAAAAAATTTGACCTTTTGGTTTTTCAGAGTTTCCAGAGTATTAGCATTCCTTCAAGCAGGAATGCATAAAGGTATATGGGTGGCTTCCTTGAGAGTATAAGTGTCAGCATTGACTGTATGGTTCCAAAAGGAAGTTGCTAACCTGCAGGATGTCTTTTCCAGGGAATGTTGCACATTCAACCTCCTTTGTTCTTCCTACAATGCCTTGGGACTTAAGTTGTTTTTTTTTTAAATTGGGTATTTTTTATTGAAAGTTTTAAATGAACATCCCAAAATGAATGATATGAAATAAAAAAAAATAAAAAATAAAAAAAGTATACATATAAAACAAACAGTACTGGTAGGTATAGTAAAGTATGCAGGATGCAATCAGAGGTACGGTCAGACAGGAGACACAGAATACAATTGCAGTACACTTCTAATAGTACAGGATATACAATATGCCCCACATTATAGCAATAAGCAGTAAGAGTAAGAGCCCACAGGCGCCATGTGAGCTCACACATTGAGGATAAAATGATAAAATAAAATAAAAAAAGACTGACCCATGAGGCGTAGAAAAATACAAAAGTATTGGCACTGCAAACTATAGATAAAACACCTGCCTGAGTATACAGAAAAAAAAAAAAAGAAATAATTAAAATCCTAAGATCTCTGCTGCTCATAGAGATAAAACAAAAATACCTACAATACAAAACAAAAAACAAAACCCCCCAAAACAAACCACCTCAAAACCCCCCACCCTGTATAGCCTATCCCCAACCTAGGTATACCTGGATCCCCAAACCCCCACCCCCCATTAAACTACGTGACCTAACTGTCTAACACCCCCCTCCCTCCCTTCCCTAATACCAGGATAAATGAAAAAAAATAAGTGACTGGGGCAAATAAAAATAAAAAAAGAAGAAATATGGCCGAACAGTAAATAGAGTAGATCTCCCTCATATGAGAATAAAAAATAAAAAATGAATATTCAAATATGGAAATATAAGCGACCCGGAAATATAAGGAATAGTGCTGGTAGCACCCTACAGATACAACAGTAAATAGGGATATGTAACCCTTAAATAAGCGATGGTCAAATAAAACATATCTTTGAACCATCAAATAACGAAATGATATCAATGGTAAGACATACAAAAAACAGAATAGAACATAGTATTTAAGAAAGTATCAACAATAAAGTAGAACACAGCCAAGGACCCGGTAACCAGTGAGGTATTCTACAGACTTGGAAAGAAAGAAAATCAGTCCGGAGGATAAGCCCACTCTGGAATCACGTCATTTAGCGGTACACGAACAGTAGTCAGGAAGGTAGTGCAGATAGATAGATAAGAGGATAGATAAGATAAGAGATAAGAGGATAGGCCACAGTTCCACGGTTAATGTAGAATGGAGAACCATCCCTCTCCCAAACATCACAATTAACTGCGAAATAATACAATACCGTTCTCCCCCATTATCAAGGAGGTCACACTGCGGACCCTCAAAGAAAATTGCAATGGAGGTCCATACAGTCACCAACGATGAGACGGAGGCAGTCACCGACATCCCACGCGCCATCACCCACTGCAAATAACGGTGAATATGCGCAGGAAGAATCCGCAACTCCCCCATTTTGTTCACAATGCGTTAGTCGGAGGAACCTCCAGCATTAAGCATTGACTGTAGCGGAGCGGCAGGCCCCACAGATACAAGCTCCCCCAAAGGTTCCGAGGGTAGCAGCACCGGCGGGCAGGTGGACCCCACAGGAGAACCAGTTACTGCAACAGTCTCTACTCCAAACATATTAAGAACCCTTTGCTCGGATTCCGCGATAGCCTTCAGGATGATTGAGACCGAATGTCCAGAAGTATGAACAGGATTAAACATGGCTGCAGGGGGAAGAAGCAATATACTGTAGGAGCAAGAGAAAGATCCACTGGTAGAAAGGGAGCAGAGTTATACACACAGGAGCTCGGCTCATCCAAAGAACGCAGGCGTGTGAGTCCAGCAAATGTGTTCTAGAGGTGAGAGGGAGTCAGGCATACAGTGCTCTTCCCTGCAATACGGTTATAGCTAAAGCTCTGTCCCAAATTCACAGGGAGTGTTGTCTCTGTAATACTATGTGCTCAGTAATATCCGCACCAGGGGAGAAGGGGACAGGCAGTGGAATGTGTGCGGTGTATAATACAAGCTCACCAGTCCTGAGCACACTGGCCCCAGCAGCTGAGTGAGGGCAGAGCTGCAGCAGGAGCAACAGCCACACTGGGAGCAGAGTCTTCCTCAGGATCCAGTCACAGACTTCACCAGCCAGTAAGCAGGGCCGTTTCTAGCCAATTTGGCTCCCAGTGCGAGATTTAAAAATGCCCCCCCCCCCCACATGACATAAAAAAATGCCCCCCCCCCCCCCCCCCCCCCCACACACACACCTAGATAAAAAAAAAAACTTGAGCGCGCACCCGGCAAGGGGCATGGCCTCATCTAAATGGGTGTGGCCTCATTTAAATGGGCATGGCCTCGTCTGAACAGACTACCTCACAATCCAGTTTTTGACCCTGCTCCAACAGATCACGACCACCACAGGGGAAAAAAATTCTACCATATTAAGCCCCACACAGTAATGCCCCCTGCACCATATTATGCCACACACCGCAATGCCCTTGATACATTAAATCCCCACACTACGGCAGGCAAAAGTCCCCATTTCACACATTACGGCAGGTGTCCCCATTTTACACATTGAGAGAGAGAGAGAATACTTACAGAGGCGATTACCGCTCTTCGGCCCGACTCACCACTCGCTCCTCGCGCCGGCCTTTCCCTCTACCTAACTTGGATCCCCCTCTGTACTCCGCACGGGGGGGGGGGAGTTTCGCGGAGTGACAGGGTTGCATCGTGACGTAACGACGCAACCGCGTCATTCCGTGAAACTCCGCCCCCCGAGCAGGTTACTCGGGGAGAAATAGGAGGGGGAAGCAGGGTTGCACTGCTCGCCTGCCCCAAGAAACTGCCCTGCCAGTAAGTTAGGACTCTTGGCACAGAGGATCCCCCAAATCGACACTGCAGGAGCAGAGGGGGGTACTGCACTCTTGCAGACATTTTAAGCCACAGAACACCAGGGAAACAGGAGATAGATCAGGATATTAGCAGGAGCTCTGGCAGGAAGCTGCCTACACCATGCTGTCAAGCCACGCCCCCCCTTGGGACTTAAGTTTAGTTCTAAATGCCCTTCAAGTTGCCCCATTTGAACCACTAAAAAGAGTGGTTCATAAATGGTTGACGGCTAAAGTTCTCTTTCTACTGGCTATTGCTTCAGTTAGAAGAGTTTTAAATTTAGGGGCATTGTTTTGTCACCCTCCATTTCTGGGGGGTTTTTCATCCAGATAGAGCGGTTCTTAGAACTAAATCTGGGTATCTTCCTAAGGTGGTGTCTAAATTTCACCTTAATGAAGAAATTGTAGTCTCGGTCTTCCAGGGGCTGGACCTTTCTGCTGGAGATGCATCGTTGGACGTAATTCGCGCCTTAAGGATCTACGTGGATCGTACCAGTGCGATCAGAAAGACAGACACTCTCTTTGTTCTCTACGAATTTCACGAGAGGATGGCTTGCTGATAAGCAGACACTGGCGAAGTGTCTTCGAATGAAGATTTCAGAAGCATACTCTCAAGCTGATCTCCCTGTTCCGGCTAATGTCTCTGCTCATTCTACTCGTAAGGTAGGTCCATTATGGGTAGCACAACGTGGTGCTTCAGCAGAATAGATATGTTGGGTAGTCACATGGTCTCCATTAACCTATTCTTTAGACATTATGCCTTTGATACCTTTGCCTCTCAGGACGCTGAATTCGGGCGAAGGATTCTCCTGTCCAATCAGGAGCGTCCCCACCACTAAATTGCTTTGGGACATCCCAGTGTTATCCTGTGGATAATCTGTGGACCCTGCCGGAGAAATATTCGTTATGGTAAGAACTTACTGTTGATAATGGTATTTCTCCTAAGTCCACAGGATACACAGAGATCCCACCCTGACGCACCTGAATTGAGGATCCTTTCACTCGCTAACCTCTTCCTCCTTGTACGGAAGGGTGTGCATGTGTGTTCTTCTCACCTGATTAGGGCTCTTTATGATGCTCCTGCCTTGAGCTTTGGAAAAACAACTGATTTGCCTAAGCCAGGAGGTGGGGATATATGGACTGGACTGTTGCATGATGGGAGACCGAAAGCTTTACCGATTGGTGCAAATCCAGAAATGGATCCCCCCCTAATTCCTGTGAATTGGAATACAGTTGCACAATTACCAGAAGTGCTGAGAACTCAACCACGATTTTAAAGTCACCAGAGATCCCCCCAGGCGGGTAATCTGGGATCCCCCTCCTGGCAATAGGCTCCACAAGACACTGCCTTGAAAAAGACCCACGGCTTAGGGTCGAAATGCGTTGGCTGCCGCAAGGAAGGAACCCCACTAATCCTGTTTGGATTGGGGACTGTGGATCCTATTGCGAGGAGGGGTATCCCAGATTACCCGCCCGGTGGGACCTCTGGTGACTATAAAATCGGGGTTGAGAACAGGTTTTTTTTTACCAGTTCTCAGCACTTCTGGTAATTGTGCAACTTTTTTCCTATTCACAGGAATTAGGGGGGATCCATTTCTGGATTGCTACATCTATATTGTATCGCCTTGTAAAATGTTTTTATGTTTGTTAATGTAATATACATGATTAAATTGATTTTACTACACATGATGAGAATTTGCTTTTTCCCCATGTGCTGTTAACCACGACTGGAGGATCTCATAATATGAGGATGATATTCTCCAATTCAAGGGATGTATATTAATTTCTCTAAATCCTTTATCTATTGCTCCTAGTGGAACTTTTATCTTTCACCAGTTTCTACTACCATTAAAGGAACCCACAGATAGACACATTGAAAATTGCCTCAAGTCTATCTTTTCACTGACCAGTGCTGTAAATAGGCCTACAGTGACAGCCTCATGGGCAGCAAAAGCTATTGAATCTTGGTTACAGGCAATACAGGAGGAATTGCCTGTAGATATATCAGAAGAGTGAAGAATATATTTTGATTGTATTAAGAAAGCGACTTCTTACATTGGTGAAGCGCTATCTCATGATGGTGTGTTGGCGGCAAAAGCGTTGGCAATGTCAGTGCTGGCAAGACATTATCTGGTTACGCTCTTGAAAAGAGGATTTAGATTCCAAAAAAAATCTGGAAGTACTACCCTTTACAGTAGATGTTCTGTTTGGTGAAGAACTAAACAAAATTGTGGCTGCCAAAACAGTTTTTCTCCCTTCAGTTACATCATTCCCTAAGAGATCTAATTGCGTACCTTTCATCCACAAGTAAAAAAAAAAGTGAAAGGATAAGCATAAAATGCCTCACGGTGTACTAAGCCCAAGACTAAGCAACCATGGGCAGCAATGCAACCCCCAGCAAAACCCGACAAACCCACAACCTGACGGGCCCCCTCCTGGGGGACCTCAGGGTGGGAGACTGACTTCACTTCGCACAAGTCTGGATCAAGACCACTTAAGACGTATGGGTGGAAGAGGTAGTCTCTCACGGGTACGCCATCCCTTTCAAAGGATGTCCCCTTCAGCAGTTTGTTGCATGAGTCTTATAGCAGACACAGAAAAGGCTATGACACTACAAAAAGTGGTTCAATCACTCCTCCAATCAGAAGTAATAGTGTCAGTTCCTCAGGCTCAAAAAGGAACGGCCTACTATGCGACCCTGTTCCTTATACCAGAGCCAAATGGGTCATGGAAATCCTACGCTCCAAAGTTCTAGTATTAGAGCTTGGGAATTTCATGGTGTCGTTAGATATAAATGACGCATATCTGCATATACCTATTGCTCTTTCACATCAACATTGCCTGAGGTTTACGAACCTAAGCCAAAACTACCAGTTCCAGGCGCTGCCAATTGGCCTGGCTACAACGCCCAGAATATTTACAAAAGTCATGGCAGCACACCTTCGTCGTCAGGGAGTCAGGATTCTTCCTTACTTGGACGACCTACTGCTACTGGCAAAATTACAGGAGGTATTGCACAGCCAATACAGACAATGATAGCCTTCCTACAAAGTTACAGATTACTTATCAACTTGAAAAAGTTCTCCCTCATACCGTCTCAAAGGATGGTACAGTTGGGAGCCCTGCTAAACTCCCAAAATCAAAGACTGTTTCTACCAATGAACAATATATCAAAACTGAGGAACAAAATACATCCGTTCCTTCGCCGTCCTCAGGTGTTAATCCACTCGGCCATGCAATTCCTTGGCCTCATGGTATCTGCGTTTGACATGGTAGCCCAATTTCACTCTTTGCCTTTACAAAGGCTGATTCTGGCCAAGTGGAATGGCCAGCCTCATCGGATCAAACGGCAGATAATAACTGTGACTCCGGGGGTTCGCCTATCATTAACTTGGTGGCTCCAAAGCAATCACCTAGACAGGGGTCGCCCCATCTGGATCCTGAATTGGCTGCTTCTCACTACAGATGCCAGCCTTTACGGTTGGGGAGCTGTTACCGAGCAATACTCATTTCAAGGGAAATGCAGAGTCTCGGTTATCAATCAATGTATTGGAACTGAGGGCAGTATACTAAGCATTGACACTGGCATGCAGTATTCTCCAAGGCAGGCCTGTGCAAGTTCAATCCGACAACTCCACAACAGTGGCATATTATATCACCAAGGTGGCACTTGCAACAAAATGGCAATGCAAGAGGCAGTCAAAATACTAAAATGGGCCGAACATCATCTTCCAGCCATATCAGCAGTGTTCATACAAGGCCTCCTCAACTGGGAAGCAGACTTACTCAGTCGTCAGGAGGTGCACGAGGGCGAATGGGCACTCCACCCAGAAGTTTTCAAAATACTGGTGGACAACTGTGGCCGGCCAGACGTGGATCTGATGGCCTCACATCGCACAACCACAATGTCCCAGTATACGGATCAAGGTCACAGGATCCACAAGTGGCATTTGTGGATGCTCCAGCGGTACAATGGACCTTTCATTTACCATACGTATTTCACCCAATATCTCTTCTACCAAGGGTAATGGGAAATTCAAACAAGAAGGAGGATACCTTATTTTGATAGCCCCAGCATGGCCGAGACTGCACTGGTTCCCCAACCTACAGAGCCTCTCAGTATGGCAACACCTTCAACTTACTCAGCTATGGGACCTTCTATTTCAAGGGCCATGTCTACATCCAGATCTAAACAGGCTGTCTTTGACGACGTGGCTCTTGAATCATCTATTTTAAGAGCAAAAGGATTTTCAACCTATAATTCAAACGATGCTTAAGGCACGCAGGCCTGCTTCAGCACGGATATATTATAGAGTTTGGCATTTTATTTCACATGGAGTGCTTCTAAGCGCTACGATGCAACTATGTTTAAAGTATCAAGAATACTGGATTTTCTACAAAGAGGTTTGAATCTAGGATTTACGCCTTGCTTTTCTGAAATTACATATTTCTGCAGCAGGTTACATAGGGTTTCCACAGGGGTGTAGAGATGGAGCTGGATTCAGGCACCAACAGGCAAAGCTTTAGCTGTCCCAGGATGCATTGGGCCCTCCTCTATAACCCCGCCTCCAGGCACTGTGAGCTCAGTTTTGTAGTTGGTGCCTGCAGTAGCAGGTCACTAAACAGGGGGACTGCGCAGGCAGCCCTGAAAGCTTTTGTTTTTGAAAGAAAATTACCTTTTCTCTAACGTCCTAAGTGGATGCTGGGGACTCCGTAAGGACCATGGGGAATAGCGGCTCCGCAGGAGACTGGGCACATCTAAAGAAAGCTTTAGGACTATCTGGTGTGCACTGGCTCCTCCCCCTATGACCCTCCTCCAAGCCTCAGTTAGATCTCTGTGCCCGAACGAGAAGGGTGCACACTAGGGGCTCTCCTGAGCTTCTTAGTGAAAGTTTTAGTTTAGGTTTTTTATTTTCAGTGAGACCTGCTGGCAACAGGCTCACTGCATCGAGGGACTAAGGGGAGAAGAAGCGAACTCACCTGCGTGCAGAGTGGATTGGGCTTCTTAGGCTACTGGACATTAGCTCCAGAGGGACGATCACAGGCCCAGCTTGGATGGGTCCCAGAGCCGCGCCGCCGGCCCCCTTACAGAGCCAGAAGGCAGAAGAGGTCCGGAAAATCGGCGGCAGAAGACGTCCTGTCTTCAACAAGGTAGCGCACAGCACTGCAGCTGTGCGCCATTGCTCTCAGCACACTTCACACTCCGGTCACTGAGGGTGCAGGGCGCTGGGGGGGGGCGCCCTGAGACGCAATAATAAACACCTTGGATGGCAAAAAATGCATCACATATAGCTCCTGGGCTATATGGATGCATTTAACCCCTGCCAAAATACATAAAAAAACGGGAGATAGGCTCCGCCCCCTTATCGGCGGCCTTATCTCCTAAGCACACTGGCGCCATTTTCCCTCACAGCTCCGTTGGAGGGAAGCTCCCTGGCTCTCCCCTGCAGTCACTACACTACAGAAAGGGTTAAAAAAGAGAGGGGGGCACAAATTAGGCGCAGTATTAACTATACAGCAGCTATAAGGGGAAAAACACTTATATAAGGTTATCCCTGTATATATATATAGCGCTCTGGTGTGTGCTGGCAAACTCTCCCTCTGTCTCCCCAAAGGGCTAGTGGGGTCCTGTCCTCTATCAGAGCATTCCCTGTGTGTGTGCTGTATGTCGGTACTTTTGTGTCGACATGTATGAGGAGAAAAATGATGTGGAGACGGAGCAGATTGCCTGTAATAGTGATGTCACCCCCTAGGGGGTCGACACCTGAGTGGATGAACTGTTGGAAGAAATTACGTGACAGTGTCAGCTCTGTATAAAAGACAGTGGTTGACATGAGACAGCCGGCTACTCAGCTTGTGCCTGTCCAGACGTCTCATAGGCCGTCAGGGGCTCTAAAGCGCCCGTTACATCAGATGGCAGATATAGACGCCGACACGGATACTGACTCCAGTGTCGACGGTGAAGAGACAAATGTGACTTCCAGTAGGGCCACACGTTACATGATTGAGGCAATGAAAAATGTTTTACACATTTCTGGTAATACGAGTACCACCAAAAAGGGGTATTATGTTCGGTGAGGAAAAACTACCTGTAGTTTTCCTGAATCTGAGAAATTAAATGAGGTGTGTGATGATGCGTGGGTTTCCCCCGATAACAACTGATAATTTCTAAAATGTTATTGGCATTATATCCTTTCCCGCCAGAGGTTAGGGTGCGTTGGGAAACACCCCCTAGGGTGGATAAAGCGCTCACACGCTTGTAAGGGCTCTATCCTCTCCTGAGATGGCCGCCCTTAAGGATCCTACTGATAGAAAGCAGGAGGGTATCCTAAAATGTATTTACACACATACTGGTGTTATACTGCGACCAGCAATCGCCTCAGCCTGGATGTGCAGTGCTGGGTTGGCGTGGTCGGATTCCCTGACTGAAAATATTGATACCCTAGATAGGGACAGTATATTTTTGCCTATAGAGCATTTGAAAGATGCATTTCTATATATGCGTGATGCACAGCGGAATATTTGCCGACTGGCATCAAGTCTAAGTGCGTTGTCCATTTCTACCAGTAGAGGGTTATGGACACGTCAGTGGTCAGGTGATGCGTATTCCAAACGGCATTTGGAAGTATTGCCTTATTAAGGGGAGGAGTTATTTGGGGTCGGTCTTTCAGACCTGGTGACCACGGCAACAGCTGGGAAATCCACGTTTGTACCCCAGGTCGCCTCTCAACATGAGAAGACGCCGTATTATCAGGCGCAGTCTTTTCGTGGATAAGCGGGCAAAAGGTTCCTCATTTCTGCCGCGTGACAGAGGGAGAGGAAAAAGGCTGCAGAAATCAGCCAGTTCCCAGGAACAGAAACCCTCTCCCGCCTCTGCCAAGCCCTCAGTATACGCTGGGGCTTTACAAGCAGAATCAGGCACGGTGGGGGACCCGTCTCAATGAATTTCAGTGCGCAGTGGGCTCACTCGCAAGTAGACCCCTGGATTCTTCAGGTGATATCTCAGGGGTACAAATTAGAATTCGAGACGTCTCCCCCTCGCCGTTTCCTAAAGTCAGCTTTACCGATGTCTCCTTCTGACAGGGAGACAGTTTTGGAAGCCATTCACAAGCTGTATTCCCAGCAGGTGATAATCAAGATACCCCTCCTGCAACAGGGAACGGGGTATTATTCCACACTGTTGTGGTACCGAAGCCGGACGGCTCGGTGAGACCGATTCTAAATCTAAAATCTTTGAACACTTACATACAGAGGTTCAAATTCAAGATTGAGTCACTCAGAGCAGTGATTGCGAACCTGGAAGAAGGGGACTACATGATGTCTCGGGACATCAAGGATGCTTACCTTCATGTCAAAATTTACCCTTCTCACCAAGGGTACCTCAGGTTTATGGTACAGAACTGTCACTATCAGTTCAGACGCTGCCGTATGGATGGTCCACGGCACCTCGGGTCTTTACCAAGGTAATGGCCGAAATGATGATATTCCTTCAAAGGAAGGGAATTTTAGTTATCCCTTACTTGGACAATTCCCTGATAAGGGTAAGATCCAGGGAACAGTTGGAGGTCGGTGTAGCACTATCTCAGGTAGTGTTGCTGCAGCACGGTTGGATTCTCAATATTCCAAAATCGCAGCTGGTTCCGACGACTTGTCTTCTGTTCCTAGAGATGATCCTGGACACAGTCCAGAAAAAGGTGTTTCTCCCGGAGGAGAAAGCCAGGGAGTTATCCGAGCTAGTCAGGAACCTCCTAAAACCGAGCCAAGTCTCAGTGCATCAATGCACAAGGGTTCTGGGTAAAATGGTGGCTTCCTACGAAGCAATCCCATTCGGCAGATTCCACGCAAGAACTTTCCAGTGGGACCTGCTGGACAAATGGTCCGGGTCGCATCTTCAGATGCATCAGCGGATAACCCTGTCACCAAGGACAAGGGTGTCCCTCCTGTGGTGGTTGCAGAGTGCTCATCTTCTAGAGGGCCGCAGATTCGGCATTCAGGACTGGGTCCTGGTAACCACGGATGCCAGCCTGCGAGGCTGGGGAGCAGTCACACAGGGAAGGAATATCCAGGACTTATGGTCAAGCCTGGAGACATCACTTCACATAAATATCCTGAAGCTAAGGGACATTTACAATGCTCTAAGCTTAGCAAGACCTCTGCTTCAAGGTCAACCGGTGTTGATCCAGTCGGACAACATCACGGCAGTCACCCACGTAAACAGACAGGGTGGCACAAGAAGCAGGAGGGCAATGGCAGAAGCTGCAAGGATTCTAAGCTGGGCGGAAAATCATGTGATAGCACTGTCAGCAGTATTCATTCCGGGAGTGGACAACTGGGAAGCAGACTTCCTCAGCACGACCTCCACCCGGGAGAGTGGGGACTTCACCCAGAAGTCTTCCACATGATTATAAACCGTTGGGAAAAACTCGACCGGTATTGCGCCAGGTCCAGGGACCCTCAGGCAATAGCTGTAGAAGCTCTGGTAACACCGTGGGTGTACCAGTCAGGGTATGTGTTCCCTCCTCTGCCTCTCATACCCAAGGTACTGAGATTGATAAGATGGAGAGGAGTAAGCACTATATTCGTGGCTCCGGATTGGCCAAGAAGGATTTGGTAACCGGAACTTCAAGAGATGCTCACGGAGGATCCGTGGCCTCTACCTCTAAGAAGGGACCTGCTCCAGCAAGGACCCTGTCTGTTCCAAGACTTACCGCGGCTGCGTTTGACGGCATGGCGGTTGAACGCCGGATCCTGAAGGAAAAAAGGCATTCCGGATGAAGTCATCCCTATCCTGATCAAAGCCAGGAAGGATGTAACCGCAAAAACATTATCACCGCAATTGGCGAAAATATGTTGCGTGGTGCGAGGCCAGTAAGGCCCGACGGTGGAAATTCAACTGGGTCGATTCCTACATTTCCTGCAAACAGGAGTGTCTATGGGCCTGAAATTGGGGTCCATTAAGGTTCAAATTTCGGCCCTGTCAATTTTCTTCCAAAAATAACTAGCTTCAGTCCCTGAAGTTCAGACGTTTGTAAAAGGGGTACTGCATATACAGCCTCCTTTTGTGCCTCCAGTGGCACTTTGGGATCTCAATGTAGTTTTGGGTTCCAAAAGTCACATTGGTTTGAACCACTTAAATCTGTGGAGTTAAAATATCTCACATGGAAAGTGGTCATGCTGTTGGCCCTGGCCTGGGCCAGGCGCGTGTCAGAATTGGCGGCTTTATCCTGAAAAAGCCCTTATCTGATGTTCCATTCGGACAGGGCGGAATTGAGGACTCGTCCTCAGTTTCTCCCTAAGGTGGTTTCAGCGTTTCACCTGAACCAACCTATTTGTGGTGCCTGCGGCTACTAGGGACTTGGAGGACTCCAAGTTGCTAGACGTTGTCAGGGCCCTGAAAATATATGTTTCCAGGAGGGCTGGAGTCAGGAAATCTGACTCGCTGTTTATCCTGTATGCACCCAACAAGCTGGGTGCTCCTGCTTCTAAGCAGACTATTGCTCGTTGGATTTGTAGTACAATTCAGCTTGCACATTCTGTGGCAGGCCTGCCACAGCCAAAAATCTGTAAATGCCCACTCCACAAGGAAGGTGGGCTCATCTTGGGCGGCTGCCCGAGGGGTCTCGGCTTTACAACTTTGCTGAGCAGCTACTTGGTCAGGAGCAAATACGTTTGTAAAATTATACAAAATTGATATCCTGGCTGAGGAGAACCTGGAGTTCTCTCATTTGGTGCTGCAGAGTCATCCGCACTCTCCCGCCCGTTTGGGAGCTTTGGTATAATCCCCATGGTCCTTACGGAGTCCCCAGCATCCACTTAGGACGTTAGAGAAAATAAGAATTTACTTACCGATAATTCTATTTCTCATAGTCCGTAGTGGATGCTGGGCGCCCATCCCAAGTGCGGATTGTCTGCAATACTTGTACATAGTTATTGTTACAAAAATCGGGTTATTATTGTTGTGAGCCATCTTTCAGAGGCTCCTCTGTTATCATGCTGTTAACTGGGTTCAGATCACAGGTTATACGGTGTGATTGGTGTGGCTGGTATGAGTCTTACCCGGGATTCAAAATCCTTCCTTATTGTGTACGCTCGTCCGGGCACAGTATCCTAACTGAGGCTTGGAGGAGGGTCATAGGGGGAGGAGCCAGTGCACACCAGATAGTCCTAAAGCTTTCTTTAGATGTGCCCAGTCTCCTGCGGAGCTGCTATTCCCCATGGTCCTTACGGAGTCCCCAGCATCCACTACGGACTATGAGAAATAGAATTATCGGTAAGTAAATTCTTATTTTCTTCCTGAGCTGGCAGCGCTGTAAGTCAGGGTTACTTCAGAGCTGCAGCTCCATCACCTCCCAAGCGGCACCACATACTCCCACTGGCTTGCCCAGGTTCTTGCGGTTGGGACATCCGTGGTCATAGGCACAGCCGTGGATTGCTCCCTGAGTTCGCGTGGCTGCTACCAGGAGGCAGGTAAGAGGGTCTCCTAGCGGGACCCGCCATAAAATTGCGTTCCCCGGCGTTGACAATGGCATCGAGCAGGGACACCACTAGACTACCAGGGCATAAGGGTACCGCTTTAGGGTGGTCATTCCGAGTTGTTAGCTCGTTGCCGTTTTTCGCAACGGAGCGATCAGGTGGAAAATGCGCATGCGCATGGTACGCAGCGCGCATGCGTTCATTAATTTAACACAAAACTTTGGAGATTTGCACAAGCTTGAGTGACGTTTTTTCATCGCTTAAGTGATCGTAGTGTGATTGACAGGAAGTGGGTGTTTCTGGGTGGAAACTTGCAGTTTTCAGGGAGTGTGCTAAAAAACGCAGGCGTTCCAGGTAAAAACGCAGGAGTGGCTGGAGAAACGGGGGAGTGGCTGGCCGAACGCAGGGCGTGTGTGTGACGTCAAACCAGGAACTAAAAGGACTGAGGTGATCGCAATCTAGGAGTAGGTCTGGAGCTACTCAGAAACCGCAAGGAATTATTTATTAGCAGTTCTGCTAATCTTTCGTTCACTATTCTGCTAAGGTAAGATACACTCCCAGAGGGCGGTGGCCTAGCGTTTGCAATGCTGCTAAAAGCAGCTAGCGAGCGAACAACTCGGAATGACCACCTAGGTGTATTAACACCTACTTTAATAAACCTGCAGTACTTGAGGTGGAAGACCAGCATAGGGGAGGTGGCGCTTGACCTGTAGCCCCTTCCCCGGCTCTGGGCGCAATCTGCAACATGGTTTCAGTGAAAAATTGCTACACTACCGGATGTCTGTTTTTGTTTTTTGTTTTTTCTTCAAGGTGTCATGTGTACAACTTCCATATGTACCGCAGATTACTACATGGGATCTCTCTGTAGTATTGGATGCACTTTGAGACCCCATTTGAACCTTTATAATAAGTTGACCTCAAATGGTTGACGGCAAAGACATTATTTTTGTTAGCTATTGCCTCTGCCAGGAGGGTGTCGGACTTAAGAGCTCTCTCCTGTCATCAATCTTTCCTGATTTTTTTAATATATATTTTTTATCATGACAGGGCTGTTCTACAGACTAGGCCTAGTTACTTCCTAAAGTGGTCTCCAGGTCACACCTAAATCAAGTAATTGTAGACCCAGCTTTTGTCTCACCAGATCTTTCAGCAAAAGAACGGTCTTTGGATGTAGTACCTGCCTTGCATATCTACGTAGACTGAACCAGTTCTATCAGAATATCCGTCTCTCTATTCATACAGTACCTTATGGATTTCACAAGCGTGGCTGGTCAGCTAACAAACAGACGCTGGCCAGATGGATTAGAATGGTTGTTGCACAAGCATACAATCAAGCTGATTTGCCTGTCCCAGCGTCAATTTCTGCCCATTCTACTAGATCTGTAGGACCCTCATGGGCAGTACGCCGTGGGGTGTCTCCTGAGCAAATATGTACGGCTGCTACGTGGTCTTCCATTCATATGTTTCTAAAATTTTACTCATTTGATACCTTTGAATCCCTGGATGCTTCCTTTTGGATGCCGGATTCTGTTATCCTCTCAGGCGCATCCCCTCCCTTAAAAAATAAAAAAATACTGCTTTAGGACATCCCCGATGTTCTCCCTGTAGTGCCCTATGAAACCCGAAAAAGAAAATGAGTTATGGTAGACTTACCTTTGTTAACTCTCTTTCTTCGAGGTTCATAGGGTCCACAGGGCGCCCACCCTGACACACCTGACCTCTTTGGGTTTTTGTGGCATTAGTCACTGGTTTCTTTCTCCTGTCTACGAGAATGTGTTCTTATGTGTACAATATCTGTCTTCTCTCCTATCCGCTTCCTGCTTTGGGCTTGTTAAGAAAACTGACCTGCCTGAGCATGGAGGCGGGGTTATAGGGGAGAGGAGCCGAGTTCTTCTTACTAACAGCCAGCAGAGTGCGTGGGAAAAATCCCTTTTGTATTTCGGATCCTATGAACCTCACAGAAAGATTTAACAAAGGTAAGTCTACCATAACTCTTGTGTTTTCTAGCGTACGTTTCATGATACTTGGCTGCATTATTTGACAGTTAACATTTTGTGCTATGATTTGAGTTATATGCTGGTGTTGGTAAACATATTCTGTATTTGCGTTGTACCTCATCACTGCAGCACAGTATGCAATGCTGTACTTGGCTACTGCAGTGACCACTCATTTCCTAATTATACATAGCTTAACTGGCTTCTGTTGACATTTTTCTATTAACTTTTAACATACGTACAATTGTTGAAGTTATAAAAGTGAGGTTGCCTAACAATGTGATTCTGCTTTTTAGCAACCAACAATATATTAAATAGGGTTATAAAGGGGGAAAAAATCCTTTCTCCCAGGCTTTAGTGGGACAGAGATGTTGGGTTGGGGGCGTGGTGAGAGACTCCAACCCTTATAACACTCTGGGCCTAATTTCAGATTTATAAGTAAATCCCATGGTTTACGTACAAAACAGACGGTGTGTGGTCTGCGCTCGCAGCCCCGTCAGCTGCAGCATGATTGACATGCTGTGGCACTTGGGAGTCGGAGTGGTGATGGCACCATTTTTCAAAACTGCGGCATGCTGCTCCTGTTTTCAAGGTGTGGCGTGTCCAGGGTCAGTGTCATCGGACGCAGACCTACTGGACCGTGTGTCCGAATCTGACGGCCAGCCTGTGGAAGGTTCAGCTTACACATGTTGACTGGTGCCTAAAACCATTATGAATTGTGACCGATAGTAGCAATGCTGATTCAAGGCTGTGACCTCAGGCAACCAGAAAGTGAGCAGAGTAAGAGACTAAATATTTCTCCTTAAGGGTCCACCGTAGTATCCACAGCATATACATTGGGTTGTAGATGGTGTCCGAGGATCGGGCACCAAACTGTTAATACTTTTGGGGCTCCCAGCATGCATCGGTCCAGCCTCCCTATAACTCCGCCTCCTGGCCCAGGAAACTCAGTTTTTTGTTTTGTGTGGCAGGAGCTGGACCACTGTAGAATACGGTGTGGCTGTTTTTCAGCCACAAATCTTTTATTATTTTATATAGTTTTTGTTTGTTTTTAGTGACTTTAATATGCGTCTTATACGCATTGACAAAGTCGCTCCAATAACTTCCCGCCGGTGTCGCAACAACAGTTACCTTCGTGTAAACACTAGTGTTACGGAGGGCGCCAGCTGCATGCACTAGCAGATCCACACTGACGATCCCAGACTGCGGCCGAAACACGGGGAGAAGGTAGGGCTGTATCCAGTTAGCAGTTTAAGACGCATGTAAAGCAGCCTTACTGGGAGACTACCGGACAGTCGCTGACGCGGTCATCCACCTCAGGTGCACCAGCGCTAGACCTCATAGATCATAGGCACTGGGGGTTAATGAGGCCCGATCCCTAGGATGGATGTCAGTGGGGAGTAAGGCGCTCCCCTGGTCACTCCTCCCCCCAGTTCATGACCAGTTTCCTCTAAGTTTCCCGCCATGAACTGGATTTACCCGCTTCTGTCTGAGACGCAAAGAGACTTAGTACACTAGAATGTCCGAGTCCCTGTGCGGCTGTGTTCACTGGTTCGTCTGTTACTGATAGCCGTTTTCTTTTGGCTTCATTGAATAAGGAAGCGGGGTTCTAGTCTCCCTGTATCCCGCTGTCCGGAGGCAGGTGATACAGCGCTGATTTCCTACCTACCTACCTCTGTGGTATTGCGTAGTTTAATAAGTGCCTAATGCAAATGAGCAACTGTGTACATATATTACTGTATTATTCGCTGTGCGTCTAGATACGCTAGTCTTCCTGGAGCCAAGTAATACAGTATTGTTTTCCTACCTACAGTACCTTAGTGTATTGTGTAGTTGAAAATGTGCTCATTTTGTAAATGTATACTAATGCATTATAGGAGACTGTTTTCTAGTGCTGCTGTCTGACTTTAAAACTTTTTTTCCTGTCAGTCTCTCTGTATCTGGTGCAATGCAGGGGGATACGGTCGTTAGGTCGACATACCTTAGGTCGACATGGTCAAAAGGTCGACATGACCGTTAGGTCGACAGGTCAAAAGCTCAACATGATTTTTTCACATTTTTGGGACTTTTTCAAATTTGACGATCCACGTGGACTACAATTAAGAAGGGTAACCTGTGCCGAGCGCAGTGGTAGCGGAGTGATGCACCTTGTGAGGGGACACGGTGCACTAATTGGGGTTCCCCGTCACTTTACGAAGAAAACACATAAGTCCAAAAACCCATGTCGACCTTTTGACCATGTCGACCTAATGACCATGTTGACCTAATGCATGTCGACCTTCCATGGTCGACCTAATGATTATCGACCTAAGTTGAGTCGACCCAACAACCCATACCCAATGCAGGGTAGGTTCTGATTTTACTTCACTTTAAATATACATAAGTGAAGGCTGTCACATTGCTGCGTATTGTTACACTGTTGTGTGAAAAATATTGTTGCTATGTACTCGTGAGGCAAGGGTAATGATGCAGCACCTACATTAATATCATGTTTGTCCTGCAAAGCAGGGTTAACCCCTCAGGACTTGGTGCACGATGGGTCATGTGCAACTGTTATAGTTTCATGAATAACCGTAAACTTGTTAACAAACAGCCCTTAGACCAGGAACCTGTTCAAGCACAAGAACCCCCTTGGGCATCTTTTGCTCAGGTTTTATCGAATATAGCGGATCGCTTGGTGGCTCCGGCAATATCTCCAGGTGTGGAGTACTCACAGAGTCTTTCTGCATCTATACAACCCCCATGGATGAATGTGCTGTCACACTCGGACAAGATTTGGCCCAGATCTCGGCTGCCTTTCAGCAGTTGTTACAGGCAGACAGGCCCAGGGATCTGAAAACGGATAGACATGATGGGGCTCTACCCTCACAATCTACGCAATTTTCAGAATCTGAGATTACTTCAGATGATGAAGCTGGATCCTCTCTTTGAGTCCACCTCAAGAGAAGAGGAGCACCGTAGTAAAGTAAATATACCTGAGTTAATCGGTGCAGTAAAATCCATTTCTGCAGCGGGGTACAGTGGATTCCACAGGGAATTACATCGGGGTGTAGAGTTGGATCTCGATCCGAGGCACCAACAGGCTAAAAGCTTTGACTGTTCCCAGGAAGCATAGTGCCGCCTCCTCTATATCCCCGCCTCCAGGCACTGGAGCTCAGTTTGTAAGTTGGTGCCTGCAGTGCAGGCAGCTAACAGGAGGGGCTGCGCTAGGCAGCCCTCAAAAGAGCTTTTTTGAAGAAAAGAAGACTTCAAGGGCCCCCGCACAGGCACTTAAAAGTGCTATATGTCATTCTGACATATCGTGCTGTGGCTCCCTCACCTCCCCCAGCAGCGCTGCCTACTCCCGTGCCCTGGTTGCCAGGTACTTACAGCGGAGGGCTCTGGTCTCTTCAGGCACACTCACCGCCACTGCTTTCCTGGATCGCGTAGCCGCATCTTCGGGAGGAGGTAAGAGGGTCCCCCAGAAGGGACCCGCCAAAATCGCAATCCAGCGCGGTCTCCGGAGACGGACCGCGCCACTGGCGTGGACACTGTGGCTGTACAGGGACTCCACTAGACCACCAGGGCAGGGGGCACAGGTTAGATCTCTTAAAAATCCGTTTGCAATAGGCCCCACAGTACCGTTGGTGAAGTCCAGCAGAGGGGATAAGGCTCTGACCTGTAGCCCCTCCCCCCAGCCCCAGGCGCCATTCATTGCAAATGTTCCCTCCCTGGAGCTGCATCTCTCTTCTCCCTCACTCCCTGTCAGCGTTTGGGCGCCATTACAGCACAGCTGCGCTGATCCTGGGACTGCTGGCAATGTCTCCTCTGTAAAGCCTCCTGTCTTGTCAGCGCTGTGCATTTACAGGACACTTAAGTATTCTACATGTCGTTTAGGCAGTGTTAGTAAAGAACAAGTGCATGACTACAAGGATATTTAATACACGTATCCTGTGATATACATCCAGTATTTACTGTGCAGTGTTATATCTGTATACATACTGTAACACTGTAAGGGAACAAGGTGCCGTTTCCTGGGGTAAATGGCAGCAAGCAGCAGCTGAGGAATCATACTAGTCCAGTTTGTGGTGCAACTGGCCACAACCAGTTTTATTAAACAGAAAATAAAGCAAACATCAAAAGAAAATGCCTTGCCTGTCCGGCACTAACTAAACACAAGATGTTCGTAACTGTCTCTAAACAAAAAACACAAAGTTTTCCAGTCAACACTGTATGACTCGCTTGTATAAGGAAACGTGTTTCTCTCGCAGAGATTCTCCAGTCTCCTCAGGCAGTCTGCACACACTAATCAGGCTAGCAGCCCTAAAAGGCTCTTGCACAGCTGAAATCCCTGATTAGCCCTTTGTGAGGCCAAAGACCCGAACTGGGCCCAATGTCTGGAACTTGCCCCTCTCTCTCTCTCTCTCAGGGCCCTTATCCAGCTTTTCTAACAAAACAAAACATTTTCATAGAAGTTTTCCTGTTTCTAAAACATATAAGACAAGAACCTGGGACAAACATACCTGCACTCAAACACTATTCCAGTGTTCTTGTCACATATCCCCCTCCCCTGTGTCAACCTAGGGGCTGGAACACTTGTAGCCCCTAAACAGAAGTTGCGTTGGCGAATTGTGTACCCAGTCTATGTTCGACAGTAAATTTAAAATCTCGCAGTGCTAGAAACCATCTAGTTACACGAGCATTCTTACCTCTATTTACATACATCCATTTTAAAGGGGCGTGATCTGTCACTAGTCTGAACTGTCTACCCAAGAGGTAATATCTCAAGGTATCTAAGGCCCATTTAATGGCCAAAGCCTCCTTTTCCACAATAGCATACCTTTTTTCATGCTCATTGAGTTTCCTACTCGAATAAATGATAGGGTGTTCGTCCCCATCTCTGGTTTGGGACACACAGCCCCTATCCCTACCTCTGAGGCATCTGTCTGTACAACAAATTCTTTTGAAAAATCTGGTGTTATCAGTACAGGTTGTGAACACAAAGCCACTTTTAACGCTTGGAATGCTTTTTCTGTATCAGGGTTCCATTTCACCATATTTGACTGCTTCCCTTTGGTAAGGTCTGACAACGGCACTGCTGTGGTCGCAAAATTAGGAATAAATCGTCTATAGTACCCAGTTATTCCCAAAAAAGCCCTTACCTGTTTTTTATTCACTGGACGAGGCCAGTTTTGAATAGCATCAATTTTATTCAAGTGGGGCCTAATCAGACCTCTACCTATGGTGAAGCCCAAGTATTTAACCTCCTCCATTGCGAGGCAGCACTTCTTAGGGTTAGCAGTTAACCCTGCTTCTCTGATTGAGTCCAGTACTGCTTGTACTTTTACCAAGTGGGACCCCCAGTCCGTACTGTGAATTACCACATCATCCAAATAGGCAGCTGCATATTTTCTATGGGGCTTCAAAATTTTATCCATCGCCCGTTGAAATGTTGCTGGAGCCCCATGCAGCCCAAAGGGCAACATCTTATACTGGTGTAGCGCCTCCGTAACTGAAAAGGCTGTTTGTTTTTTCTTTTGCGCTATCAGTTAAAGGTATTTGCCAGTAACCTTTGGTCAGGTCCAACGTGGTGAGAAACCTGGCTGTTTCCAGCCTTTCTATAAGCTTATCCACATGGGGCATGGGGTGTGCGTCAAATTTGGACACCTCGTTTAACTTACGAAAGTCATTACAGAAGCGTATGCTACCGTCTGGCTTCGGATGAGAACTATGGGACTGGACCACTCACTGTTAGATTCCTCTATGACTCCAAGTTCTAACATGTTTCTAACTTCTTTAGAAACAGCTTCTCGCTGAGCGTCAGGAATCCTATATGGCTTTAAATGGACCCTGACCCCTGGTTCTGTGACAATGTCATGTTTTATTATGGTCGTTCGGCCAGGCAGCTCTGAAAATATCTCCCTATTTTGGATGAGAAATTCTTTAACCTGATTGTTCTGATCAGCTGATAATGTCTCTGACACCTTTATTGCGGGAAGCAACCGAGGTGAAGACACCGAAGGGCAAGGCTCCGCTGACAGAGACAACCTATCTTTCCAGGGTTTGATTAAGTTAACATTGTAGATTTGTTCGAGTTTTCTCTTTCCCGGTTGGTATACTTTGTAATTAACCTCATTCACTTTTTCTCTAATCTCAAATGGACCCTGCCATTTATCTAGGAACTTTCTTTCCACAGTGGGTACCAAAACAAGAACTCTATCTCCAGGAGCAAATTCCCGTATCTTGGCACTCCGGGTGTTTTACGGTTTCAACCTCCCTATGTTCCTCCTGTGGCTCCTTGGGATTTGTCGGTTGGTCTGGATGCTCTACAAGAGTCTCCGTTTGAACCTCTTGAGTCTGTGGACCTTAAGTGGCTATTTAGTACAAGTACCCTGGAATATACATCCAGTTTTTACTGTGCATTGTTATATCCAAGGGTGTAGCGAGGGTGGCTCCAGTGGAGCGCGAGCTCCGGGCGCCAAAAAAGTTAGGGGGCGCACAGCTGATCGCCACCCCCGTTCCCTTTTTAATTTATTTGGATTAAACAAGTAAATAGTTAAATACAGCTACTTGCATAGCGGCTCTACCATGGTGTAATGTCAATAAGGGGCTCTTCTGTGTGGCATAACGTGTATAAGGGGTATTACTGTGTGATATAATGTGAATAACAGACACTACTGTGTGGTGTAATGTGAATTAGTACTATTCTGTGGCCACTCACCTTCCCATTATTTATTTATTATTACCAGTTATTTATATAGAGCACACATATTCCGCGGTGCTTTACAGAGAATATTTTTCCATTCACATCAGTCCCTGCCCCATGGGAGTTTACAATCTATATTCCTTACCACACACACACACCAGGGTTAATTTTTATTGGGAGCAAATTAGCCTACTAGTATATTGTTGGATTGTGGGAGGAAACCCACGCAAATACGGGGAGAATATACAAACTCCGCACAGTTAGAGCCATGGTGGAAATTGAATCCATGAGCTCAGTGCTGTGAGGCAGTATTGCTAATCACTACACCATCCGTACTGCCATTCCATATTGTTGGTGCATGTACTGACCCTATTTTAAACATGGGGGCACCAGAAGGAAACTTTTGCCCTGAGCTCCACAAGGCATAGAACCGGCCCTGTCACCAATTTAGGATTTTTAAATATTGTTTATTTTCAAATGTACATGCCACCACATGTTGGCTAGGTTCCCAATTTAGTACAGGGGAGGGGGGTGCCAAAACATACACTTGCTCCGGGTACCATAGCGCCTAGCTACACCTCTGGTTATATCTATATACATATATAGCATTACTTTGTAGTGCAGTTACTTAGTATTGCTAGTCCAGTGCAGTTTTATTGTTTGTGATAATTTCTGCGTTGTACATGTGACTGTGTGTTTGCCAGTAGCTGCTGTGTGATTTCCATTCCGTGTATCTCACATATACTGCTATCCCTATATTCTGTACCTTGAGGGGGGGCTAAGTGCATCAAGGTTCTCATATAATATAGTGTTTCACAAGATATACTTGTTAAAGCTGATTAACTTACAGGAAAGAAAAGCTATACTTTTTACACTAAAACCTTAGCCGCTGCGACTGCTGGATGTAATCCTTAACCTACGTACTTTTTACCCAGTTAGCATACACAGGCCTGTACCGTGTACGCACCTTGCATACACATGCCGCAATGACCGTACAAAATACAGACTTTGCGTACACACACACCGACACACTGTAAGCACAATGCAGCTACACGTGTGGCTGAAATACACCTTAAACCTTAGCAGGAAAGGGACACGACACCAATTGTATTTAAATATGTTGGGGTCCGACCCACCAACAGTTATTTACTAGCAGGGGGTTACAATAGTAATACAATTCACAATAAGAGATACAGGCTGCAATCAATGATACATACGTTTGTTCGCAAGCGCCACCCGGTCCTCGGTCAATCAAGATAGATGACTTTCAGAGAATGTGTGACCGACCAGGCAGCTTGGCTTTTTATACATTTGTCCAGTTCATGATACAATAGACATTGTATTCTCCTCTTCCATTGGTTCGGGGGTGGGACATATCCTGTGCATTGGGGATCATTGGTCAGCTCAAGCGGTGGGCGATGGCTAAGTCTTGAGATGTGATTTCTGTTGTTTGCATCTGAGTTCCCGCCCCATGACCAGTTAAACCCACCACATTAATCATACATAAATCTGGTATTACTAATAACTTATTGTTGCAATATGTTGACAATATTCTCATACCCACTAGATTACTGCTTATGGGACCCTGAACAATATGATCCCACACATGTTATGATTATCCATTTCCATCCTCAAGATATACATATATATATGTATACATACATACACACATATATTCCTGCTATTACAACTTGTCAGGAAATATATATAATTTCCAAGAGTTTAGACTATAAATGTTATACCTCAGATATCTAAATGTCTGGTATGTAGTTTGTCAGCTGTTGCTAATCGAGTTCTTTCAAGTTAAACAAGGTTTCTGGCTTGTGTCTTGGGTAGGATATTGTCTTCTTGTTTGTCCTGGTTTCTAGTAAAACAATGACAGTCCAGTGTTTACTGTCTTCGACAGATACTGGACAACTCTAGAACAATAGGGGTAACCAAAGGTATTTGCCTTCTTCATAGGATTACAAAGCTTTGCGTAAACAAGTCAGTCTGATACATTCAAGGCACTTGTTTGTGCTTGAGTTTCTAGGAAACTAGCCTTTCTATGCGTATGAGAGGTTTGATTAATTTATGTGTGAACAGTAACTTGCTACTTGAAGGATGTACAGACAGTGTGTGATTTATGCACTATATGGGTAAAATATTGAATATGGCTTTTTGTGGCTTTTTCCGTGCGAATGCGTATGTTACCATATTTACTCATACCACGTGCTAACACGCAAGACCGTGTGTGCGGTTATATGTAGTTTGCGAGTATGTGTACGCACGGCAGAACAAGCACCTGCACGGAGGCCATCTGTGTGGTGTTTGTATGTGATGAGTGTGCCTATAATATTTTCGGCTTTGACAGTCCACCCTTTGGCAGTCGATAATAATGGCCACACATAACTAATAATCTGAAAATATTATCTATACATTATATACAAAGTTTGTATGACCGGGAGAGAGTTGTAGGTAGGAAACGTGTAGCCTAGTGGGATAGGAAAAAGCATGTATGTATGAATCAATGTCTGAGGGGCATGTATCATTGTGCCGTATATGTTCTAAGTAAGCTTCGAGGTATTGTGAAGTATACATTAAATCCTTCTTATCCCATATTACAGGTCTGTACTTGGGCAAACAAACACTACCGAGCTCCTTTCGGGCAAGGGCTTTTGACCCTCACCTTTTCGGCTTCTAATACCAACAAATGGGGAGCACATTTATCTGATGATACATGGAGGCGGATCATATGTGAGTACTACTATATGTGGATAACACCTGTCGACTATGTGTGTTATTAACTGAGGGTTGCAGTGATGAAGGTAAGACACATATATAAAAATACATTCACATAACATTTCCGGTTGGATGTTTCTGGGTAGAGGGGGAAACAGAGAAATGGTGAAAGAAACAGGCCATGAAATTCATTTGCAATCCTTATCATAACACTGGCCCTCATTCCGAGTTGTTCGCTCGCTAGCCGCTTTTCGCAGCATTACACACACTAAGCCGCCGCCCTCTGGGAGTGTATCTTAGCTTAGCAGAATTGCGAACGAAGTATTCGCAATATTGCGAAAAGATTTTTCTGTGCAGTTTCTGAGTAGCTCGAGACTTACTCTTCCAGTGCGATCAGTTCAGTGCTTGTCGTTCCTGGTTTGACGTCGCAAACACACCCAGCGTTCGCCCAGACACTCCCCCGTTTCTCCAGCCACTCCCGCGTTTTTCCCAGAAACGGTAGCGTTTTTTCACACACTCCCGTAAAACGGCCATTTTCCGCCCAGAAACACCCACTTCCTGTCAATCACACTCCGATCACCAGAACGAAGAAAAAACCTTGTAATGCCGTGAGTAAAATACCAAACTTCTTAGCAAATTTACTTGGCGCAGTCGCAGTGCGAATATTGCGCATGTGCAATTAGCGGAAAATCGCTGCGATGCGAAGAAAATTACTGAGCGAACAACTCGGAATGAGGGCCACTGTTTCAACAGATGGGTCATAAATCAAGTCTGCTGCTGTAACAATGCCCTCGCTCCTTAGACTCATTAAATTTGTGCTGTGCTTGCGCCGCGTCAAAATTCGAACACACCTGAATATTAAACCAATAATTATGATGACTCCCAGGATGGATACAAAGGAAAAACTTTCCCACACTCATAATTACATTCTGTGCCCACTCTCCTAACCCTGAGAACCATTTGCGTGGGTTTAACCATGAGACCCAGCCGGTCAGTTCATTACCCACAGCCTTCAAAGTAAGGTTGTGTTTCCTCCTGAACTCCCACTTCAACTGCAAGATCTCGTCCATTTTTTGATCGATGATCTCCGTGGGGTCGTCAGTGCTATTCGTAATGTACGTACAGCACTTCACACCATATTGAGTTGCCAGTAACACAGTACCCACCTGTCACAGCCGTAACGTAATTAAGGTCCATCCTATGCTGGATCAATTCCTTCTTGTAGGCTTGTAACTCCCTACCCATATACCTGAAGGTATCATCATACATCTCGGTGATATTATCTATCAAGTTCGCCAGCGCATAGATGTACCTATAATTTATAGTTCCTCTAGCAGTACGGGTGATCTCTAATGCGAGAAGGAACTGAATCCCGGTGGATTCATGGATCAAATCAGAGGCTGCGTGCTCTGCCCTATCTATAAGGTGTCTTTTGATGATGTGTTCATAATGGGTATGAGTATAAGGAGTCTGAGCGTTGTGGAGAATGTCTTTCATTTTATCGTGCGCTATGGTTATGACCTCTGGTAGTACTCTCCCAATATAACACAACCTTTCAGAGCTCGGAGTAAGCCACTTGTAGGCTTTCCTCCCACATATGAAATAGGCATCATCTGGGAGAACAGAAGGGACAAAATGTTACAACACCATATCGCAAATCTTCCTGATAAAGAAACCAATCCCTAGTTCTCTCATTTGTTCAGTACAAGTATCGGGCTGGATGATGTGGGCACAATACCCCTGCGACACTTTTCCAACCCACATGGTTTTGATCCCACGTGTATACATATACCGAAAATACTTTCCACTGTTGGCTATCTTACGTACAAGTTCAGAGTCGATAGGAATCCTATCGGCTCTGTGTGAAAAGGTCATTGTCTGGTTATTCCAAGTCTCTTCCCAATTTCCTGGTTTTCGGAAATTGGAAAACACAACAGGGATCTATCTACGTTGTACTGGTGGAGCATCAAGCTAGGGGGCCTAGATATATTGAATTTCTTGTCCACCGGTCTCCCACCCCGTAATTCGAGTACCTCATCTATCGTTAAAGGGTATGGTACTAATCCTGACTTACTCTGTCCTTGAGGTACCTGTGAGCACACCCAACATTCGGTTTGATTTAAGACCTTACCCACTAATGAGTGGTAATCACTCAACAGATGTCGGCCCATGTCGGCATTAATGTTGGACTGACATCTTTGGATGCACCCATCTTCGACTGTGTTCTCGCCATTTCTACATATACAATATTCGTCAGACAATAACCCTTCACAGTGCCTCCGAGCTCCGTGACTACCAGAGCGCTTACTGATACCAGCCTTTGCTAGAGTGATGTGCTGCTCCTGAGAACCTACAAATCTGTACTCTCCATCAGAACCCATTCCAGATCCTTGCTCGACGTCTCTGGGACCCTCACAAAAACAGAATGTCCTGATCAAAAACAGAGTTACCAGAAAAACCCGAAACGCAGTCTCTTGAGGTAGCTCCATTTCGTTAAGGAGCAAAAAGAAAATTAAGAAAGGAAACAAAATAAAAGAAAATGCAGTGGGGGTGAGGTGAAAAAAAGAAAAATGGCACGACAACCGTCTTTAATTTTGTTGTTCTCTGCGCTCAGGTGCCATCTCAACAGTCCTGCCTCTCCGTTTTCCCGGAACCAAATTCTCTAGTGATACGAGGTTCTCTTCACCTTGCTCTTTGTCACGACCTTCTTGCAGTGGGACGAGTGGACCCAAGTCTCTCTCTCGGCAACCTTTAGTGCTGTCGTGCTGGTCAACAAAACTTGATACGGTCCTTCCCACCTGTCTATGAGGCAACCTGAGCGTAAAAAATTTCGAATCATCACATAATCCCCAGGCTCAATGTCATGACAATTACTGTTCGGTAGGTCAGGAATCACCAGCTTTAGATTTCTTTGTTGATTTCTCAGCTGCTGGCTCATCCTCATCAAGTATTGCACAGTTATTTCGTTATTGCACTTCAAATCATCCTGGGGGTCTATCATTACATGCGGTTGTCGACCAAAAAGAACTTCAAAGGGTGATAAGTTAAGCGGTGACCTGGGAGTGGTTCTGATGCTGTACAACACTAGTGGTAAAGCTTCTGGCCACAACAATCCAGTTTCAGCCATTACTTTGCTCAATTTATTCCTAATAGTGCTGTTCATTCTCTCCACCTTCGCACTTGCCTGTAGCCGGTACGGAGTATGCAGCTTGTTATTAATACCCATCAGTTTGCACATGACCTGAAAGACTTCACCTGTAAAATGGTTACCCCTATCACTTTCAATCATTCTAGGGATACCATATCTGCACACAAATTCCTGCACGATTTTCTTTGCAATGAACATAGCAGTATTTGTGGCAGCAGGGAACGCTTCTACCCAGTTGGAAAACACATCAGTACATACTAATACAGATTTTAAATGCCTACAGGGTGGTAACTGTATGAAGTCGATTTGTATTACCTGAAAAGGTCCGTCTGTAGGAGGGATATGGGATGGCTCTGTTGGTATTGCCTTACCAATATTCTTCCTCAAGCAAGTAAGACATGTCATTGCTTTCTTACCTGCTTGAGAAGAGAACCCTGGTGCACTCCAGTAGGCTGTTACCAGCTTGCACATACCCTCCTTGCCCAGATGAGTCAGACCGTGTGCCGCCTCAGCTAGACTTGGAAGATATTCTCTGGGGGCCACTGGCTTACCGTGTCCACCTGTCCAAAATCCTGAGGACTCCTGAACATATCCCTTCGCCTTCCAGACTACATTTTCCTGTAGGGAACACAAATTTTGCATTTCAATTTAACTGTTGTGTGTTATCAGTTGTGTGAAGTAAAACATCTCTGGATGAGAGAAGAGAGGGGAAGAATAATAAAAAAAGAAAATGTCAGGTTTGCATTCACCAACAGGCTGTCACACCATCATGCATATCGGTGTCTGTACACAATCTCCCTTCACCAGTATTCCCATTCTCCACCCTTTTTGCATGACCAGGCACACTGCAGTCATACTGGTGCCATCGTGCTGGTGAGATATACTGGATTCGGGCAGAACTCTGAAGGACCAATTAGGCATGTGGTGTTAGAACTGTAATCTGGTCCATGTATTGGACCCTCCTGTCGGTGAACGTAAGATGAAACTGTGAAGAACAGTGACATAGAGGTTGGTAATAGATAAGTTTGTAGAGGTAAAGAAGATTTTATAAAATTTGACAACTGGATTGGGCACTACAGGGAATGACTCTCTACTTGGTTTACTCCCCTTTAAAAAAAATTCTGTGTTTGTTGTGTCGCTGTTGGGACTATCCCAGCCATCAATCCAGTGTCTTGTCCATCCTAAATTCATAGGGAACCCGGTATTTTTGCGAGACAATTTCCTCTACCTGTGATGGACATGAATCTAGAACAGTGAAATGCAATATTACTCTTCGTGGGTGTCTAACATACATTGTACTTCCTGAGCGGGAGCACAATATATGTATTTCATATTTAACAAAGTTTCTGTTACGTTAGTCAGGGGCCATTTCTGATAGGGAAAAGTTTAGAATCATAGAGGCCCAATCTTAACCCCAGCAAATTTTGTCAAAGGGTAACATTGCATGTATTTCGTTCTTCCCATTAGCCGAATTTGTGTTTTCTATATGGCTTGTGTCTCCTTACTATATGTCCCTTGGTCCCGTCTATGTGTTTAATAATGTGGCTCGTGTTTTCTGTCTAGGGGGTCTATATTGACTGTATCCTACTACTCCTACAATCTCTGGCAAAATGCCTTTCCTTCCTACAAATTTAACATAGTTTTGGTCTTTTCCAAACATCAAGGGTCTGGGGTTTAGGCAGATGGGACTTTGCTGTAAGAGCCTGTATACTTACAGTCCTCAACCTCTCCTCCTGTTGTTTTCTTCGTATAGCGATATTCTTGTGATGTTCAATAACGCGCTCTCTGAGATTATGTACTGTGACCCCTCTCCAATTAGGCAAAGATGTTTGCACCCTGACCCTCAATGCCTTATTGAGCCCGTCCATTAGCACAGAGACAGCCACCTCCCTGTAATTTGCATCGTTCCCTATATCCGATACCCCAGTGTATCTAGCCATTATTTGCAAAGCCCTATGGAAATATTCAGATGTCATTTCATTTTCTCTCTACTTTATGGAGAAAATTTTGCTCCGCTTAACAGCAGTGGGGAAATACAATCCTAGTTGTATGTTAATTTGTTCCATGTTCTCCTGGTTGTGTTCGTCAGTCATAGGACCGTCCGACTCTAATTTCCAATCCGTAATACATTTTTGGGTGTCAATATTAGGGGGTAGGCACGCTTTCAAAAAGTATCTGCCAATCTTTGTTTGCAGGTACATGCGCATTACCCAGATCCTTGATATACTTCTGACCTCTGGCCAAATGCTTTTGGGTATCGGGGAATTCTGAAATGATTGATCGCCGCTCTGATCTGGTCCATGGGCAATACATTGCATTATTCCTGTTGAGGGTTACTCCCTGACTATCGGTCCTCCTATTGGGAGTTACTATTTGCTCACTGTGAGGTGTTAAAATCTCTGTGTAATGAACAGTCTCACATTCACCGGTAGCTGTGATCTCACCAGTCCTTTCAGTGGGAGACACCGTCACTGCTCTTATTAGTTGGGCTGTGCCCACCTGAGTTTCCTGTAAGGTGACTGCCTGGATGAGAGCTGAGATTAGGCTGGATCCTTCATCTTCCTGTGACCTATAGCCTACGAATTTCTCTATGTATTAACACTTTTTTCCTGTTTCCTCCGGGTTCCATCAGCTACTCTGTAGACTAGACCGAGCTGACGTGATCTAATCAGCACAAAAGAGGGTTTTAAAACACCCAAGCAACCAGGGAAAGGTTTTACTTAAATATGCGTCTCCACCCTTTGCTGATAGATCAAAGGCTGCTATGATCTGCAAGTCTATGAATGTGTGAAAAACCGGATGAGCTCCCAATTGTTAAAGCTGATTAACTTACAGCAAAGAAAAGCTATACCTTTTACACTAAAACCTTAGCCGCTGCGGCTGCTGGATGTAATCCTTGACCTACATACTTTTTACCCAGTTAGCGTACACAGGCTCGTACCGTGTACGCACCTTGCGTACACACGCCGCAATGGACATACAAAATACACACTTTGCGTACACACACACCGACATGCTGTAAGCACAATGCAGCTACACGTGTGGCTGAAATACACCTTAAACCTTAGCAGGAAAGGGACATGACACCAATTGTATTTAAATATGTTGGGGTCTGACCCACCAACAGTTATTTACTAGCAGGGGGTTACAATAGTAATACAATTCACAGTAAGAGATACAGGCTACAATCAATGATACATACGTTTGTTCGCAAGCGCCACCCGGTCCTCGGTCAATCAAGATAGATGACTTTCAGAGAATGTGTGACCGGCCAGGCAGCTTGGCTTTTTATACATTTGTCCATTTCATGATACAATAGAAATTGTATGCTCTTCTTCCATTGGTTCGGGGATAGGACATATCCTGTGCATTGGGGATCATTGGTCAGCTCAAGCGGTGGGTGATGGCTAAGTCTTGAGATGTGATTTCTGTTGTTTGCATCTGAGTTCCCGCCCCATGACCAGTTAAACCCACCACATTAATCATACATAAATCTGGTATTACTAATAACTTATTGTTGCAATATGTGACAGTATTCTCATACCCACTAGATTACTGCTTATGTGACCCTGAACAATATGATCCCACACATGTTATGATTATCCATTTCCATCCTCAAGATATACATATATATATATATAGACGAAGAGAAATGGGAGCACTCACCAGTCTTCATTATAGTGGTAATTTATTTGAATATCATGTCAGACAGAGCATCTGTCTGACATGATATTCAAATAAATTACCACTATAATGAAGACTGGTGAGTGCTCCCATTTCTCTTCGTCTATACAATTTACTGGTGATTCTGTTTAAGATCCCCAGTTTTGGAAGGCACCCCAGCAGAAAATTTTAAAACGTGAGTGTGGACCAAACGTTTGATATATATATATATATATATATATATATATATATATATACATACATACATACATACATACATACATACATACATACACACACATATATTCCTGCTATTACAACTTGTTAGGAAATATGTATGTGTGTATGTATGTGTATATATATATATATATATATATATATATATATATTCCAAAAGAAGATAGCGGCACTCGAGGATTTTAAATACATGAAAAAGGGTATTCAAAGCTTACAGGTAGCCAATGTTTCGGGGCTCACATGCCCCTTTGTCAAGGTGTGTAACAAACTGTGTGCATAAGAACATACCTTTTATCCCAGAGAAGCCCGCCAGTGCACGGTGCGAGACCGGAGACGCGAGGATCCCGCCGTACTTCCGGTCGCAACGTGATGACCTCACTGCTGCTGCGCCCGACGGTTGCCATAGCAACCTGGACGCCACTGGTCACTCCAAAGCGCTGTGGGGAAACATAAATAAAACCAGTAGAAAGAGTGTATATAATAACAAGAAAAACCGTGCACCCCACACTTATAGAGTCCCATCACCACTATAGGGTCATTACTCTTAGAGATCCCTAAATATCAAAGTCACTGCGCATTGTACGGAGGGCTTTAAGGGAGGGATGTCTCTGGATGCCGGCACCATGACCGGCTACGGGCACCGTGAGTTTATATTACCAATATAATGTAGATTACACGTCTGACAGACTAAAACAGCCCTGGAACCAAGTAATGGGCTGACACAACCATAGATAAAAAATATGTAAATTATGCACTCGGCCACAGGGATATCAGACCCAGTCAAGGTCGTGCTGCCAGCATCCATATAACGATAGTGTACCTCCTACTCCAAAAATACCAAACCATAGGGATTCACCTTCTGACTAGCGAAGAACACAAGGGCACATAGGCATAATGAAAGGAAAAGGGACAAAACAACAAGGAAAACAGGAAGGGAAGGTAGAGGAATGAAAGAAAAGGGGGGGGGGAGAAAGGGAGAGTGGGGGGGCTGGAAAAAACGGGCGGGGAGGGAAGGAGGGAAAAAGGGGGGGAAGATAAGGGGGGGGGGGGGGAGAAAAAAAAATGGGGGAGAAAGGAGGGTGGGCAAGGGACATCGGTACAGTCCATGACCATTTCATATAAAGATATTCCACGAGAATTTCTCATTCAGTCCACCTGGACTTATTGTGCCAAGTTCATGGATCCACTTGGATTCAATGTGTAGCAGCGTGCGATCCCGATCTCCTCCTCGGATGCTGCGAGGAACATGATCTATAATTTGATGTTTTATGTCGTTCAGCGAATGTCCCATCAGTGCAAAATGGCGTGCTACGGGTTGTTCAGAAGGTTTGCCGGCCAATGCCTATTTGATCGCAGACCTGTGCAGGGCCATCCTCTCTCTGAAGGTCCTGATGGATTTTCCCACATAGACTAAATGACATGGGCATGTTAGCAGGTATACAATGTGAGTTGTCGTGCATGTCACCACATGTCTGATCTGGAATGTTCTCCTTGTGGGGATGCTTAAATGAGGACCCTACTATCATACTGCTGCACGTTGTGCATTTAAGACACCTGTAGCACCCCGGTGGTTTGGTTAGGAAAGAGGTGGGCCTTTCTGCCTCGTTTTGAAATCCTGTGACATCAGAATGTACAATGATATCCTTTATACTTTTACCCCTTGAGTAGCATAGCATGGGGCGTCTATCCTTAAATGTTGGAAGCTTTTTATCCGAAGCTACAATTGGCCATAAGGCCCTTGTTGCTCTCTGGATTACCGGGCTAGCTGTATTGAAGGTATTGACAAATGGGATCACCGCCTTAGCACTCCGCACTGCCGGTTTGAGTAGGGTTTCCCTTGGTATTGACATGACTTCTGTTTTCTGCTGTTGTAATTTATGATAATCGTATCCCCTCTGGACGAATTTCGTAACCATAAATTCTAGTTCTTGATCCAAACTGGACCGGTTTAACAACTTTCAGTGGCAAATTGACTTACATCGCTTCTCCCGCAAATTGAGATTGCAAGAGTATTTTCAAAACTCCAGCATACAAGAGAATGTGAGTACGTCTGCACACGACAAATTTTATTACACCCGTCACAAATCTACGTTTGACCCCCCATCAACCAATCCCTCAATCCAATCGTTCACAAGACTTCTGAACGACTCGGTCATGAAATATACGGCAGCCTCACCGACGCTCCATCAGAACCTTACCAGGGCTGAACGGGCAGCTTTAAAGCAGCTGGGAGCCTACCGAGATGTCATTTTCCGCCCAGCGGATAAGGGGGGAGGCTTAGTTATCCTCAACCTCTCCGACTACATCAAAGAAATTGAGGGTCAACTGGCAGAGACTGACACATATGAGGAATTGGCATACGACCCGTCTAGTGAATACCAACAGGAACTGGCGCACCTCCTGGAACAGGCTAAAGCAAACTGTCAAATACCCAGCAAACTATGTGATGCACTTAAACAGGAACATCCGCTTGTGCCGATCTTTTTTGTGGTACCCAAGATCCACAAGAGTGCTACAGCACCTCCAGGTAGGCCGATAATAGCAGCCAGAGACTCCATCTTCCAGACCATCTCGTTGTTCCTTGATGGGATACTGCAACCTCTGATCTTGAAACATCATAATTTCATTAAAGATACCACCAGCTTCCTGGAGCGGATCAACAGCATCGGACAGGTTCCCCTTGGGACATTAATATGTGTGATTGATGTAAAAAGCCTGTACACAAGCATCCCGCACGAAGCAGGTTTGCACGCCATGAGAAAGTTTCTCATTGAAGAGAAGATGGAAGCCCTCGATATAGGCCTCTTTATGCAGCTGCTAGCGATGACCTTGGAAAGAAATTACTTCATGTTCAACGGCAAGTTCTTTCGCCAGAAGACCGGGTGTTTCGTAACCATAAGTTCTAGTTCTTGATCCAAACTGGACCGGTTGCTGATGATCCTAGAGGCTCTTATCATTTGCGACCTCGGAAGTCCATCCTTAAGTGGTCCCGGATGGTGGCTGTTGGCTCTCAGTAGGACATTCTTGTCCGATGGCTTGGAATATAGACTTGTGATCAATTTGCCGTCCTTGATGGTCACTCTTACGTCCAGGTAGTTGAGGGACTCCCCACTTATTGCATAGGTGTACTTAATTGTGGATGGCCTGTTATTAACGTCCACAATCAACTGCTCAAACTTCCCAGCTTCACCGGTCTATGGCCCTATCGTCAAAGAAAACTGCCTGTTCCTCCTGGAACATGAAGACATTGGCGAACGATGGGGAGACATTGCTCCCCATCGTTCGCCAATGTCTTCATGTTCCAGGAGGAACAGGCAGTTTTCTTTGATGATAGGGCCATAGCCCAACATATACTGATGTTTACCAGGTACATAGACTATTTGTTTTTACTATGGACCGGTGAAGCTGGGAAGTTTGAGCAGTTGATGGTGGACGTTAATAACAGGCCATCCACAATTAAGTACACCTATGCAATAAGTGGGGAGTCCCTCAACAACCTGGACGTAAGAGTGACCATCAAGGATGGCAAATTGATCACAAGTCTATATTCCAAGCCAGTGCCGTAACTAGGCATTCTAGCGATGTGTGCAAGAAACGACAGTGGCGCGCGCCCCCCCCCCCCCCCATGTAAGATAGGGGCAGTGCGCGCCGTAGGGGCGCAAAACATTTATAGGGCGTGGCTTCACGGGAAGGGGCGTGGCCACAAAATAATAGCAATTCATACTACGGTGCACAGTAGTCTACATTATTCAAATTACGCTGCACAGTAGCGCCACTACACAGGTAGAGCCCCTTTTATACATTACAGCAGACAGCATCCCCCTTTTTACACATTACAGCAGACAGTCCCCCTTTTTACACATTGCGGCAGCCAGTCCCCCTTTTACACATTGCGGCAGCCAGGCCCCCTTTTTACACATTGCGGCAGCCAGGTCCCCTCTTTACACATTGCGGCAGCCAGTCCCCTTTTTACACATTGCGGCAGCCAAGTCCCCCTTTTTACACATTGCGGCAGCCAGTCCCCCTTTTTACACATTGCGGCAGCCAGGCCCCCTCTTTACACATTGCGGCAGCCAGTCCCTTTTTACACATTGCGGCAGCCATTCCCCCCTTTTTACACATTATGGCAGCCAGTCCCCCTTTTTACACATTTGCGGCAGCCAGTCCCCCTTTTTACACATTGCGGTAGCCAGGACCCCTTTTTACACATTGGCGGCAGCCAGGCCCCCTCTTTACACATTGCGGCAGCCAGGACCCCTTTTTACACATTGCGGCAGCCAGTCCCTTTTTACACATTGCGGCAGCCATTCCCCCTTTTTACACATTATGGCAGCCAGTCCCCCTTTTTACACATTGCGGCAGCCAGTCCCCCTTTTTACACATTGCGGCAGCCAGTCCCCCTTTTTACACATTGCGGTAGCCAGGACCCCTTTTTACACATTGCGGCAGCCAGGCCCCCTTTTTTACACATTGCGGCAGCCAGGCCCCCTTTTTTACACATTGCGGCAGACGGTGTCCCCCTGAGAGAGAGAGAAAGAGAGAGAGGATATACTTATCTTCTCCCCGCCTACAGGCTCCTCGTGCTGCATCTCCCTCTCGGTGCAGGCAGTGAGGTGAGGAGGAGGAGGAGGAGGGAGGGGGAGCAGGGAGCCGCAGCAGCGCAATTTAATTGGTAGTAAGCGCCGCTGCAGCATCCCCCTCTTCTTCCGTATTGGCTGCCTGGCGCTGCTGTGGATGCTGGGATGAAGGAACCGCATCCCAGCATCCATAGCAGCGCCGGCAGCCAATACAGAAGGAGAGGGGCATGCTGCAGCGGCGCTTACTACCAATGAAATAGCGCTGCTGCGGCTCCCTGCTCCCCCTCCCTCCTCCTCCTTGTCCGCTGCCCGGTCTCTTCTCCCTCCAGCACGGCGCACACAGCAGAGGCGGCATGTAATGAGTCAATTTGACTCATTACATGCTGCTGGCCGTGCGCCCTCAGGGCAACTGCGCTGTGTGCCAAGCCCACTTGGCACACACGTAGTTACGGCCCTGTTCCAAGCCATCGGACAAGAATGTCCTACTGAGAGCCAACAGCCACCATCCGGGACCACTTAAGGATGGACTCCCGAGGTCGCAAATGATAAGAGCCTCTAGGATCATCAGCAACCGGTCCAGTTTGGATCAAGAACTAGAACTTATGGTTACGAAATTCGTCCAGAGGGGATACGATTATCATAAATTACAACAGCAGAAAACAGAAGTCATGTCAATACCAAGGGAAACCCTACTCAAACCGGCAGTGCGGAGTCCTAAGGCGGTGATCCCATTTGTCAATACCTTCAATACAGCTAGCCCGGTAATCCAGAGAGCAACAAGGGCCTTATGGCCAATTGTAGCTTCGGATAAAAAGCTTCCAACATTTAAGGATAGACGCCCCATGCTATGCTACTCAAGGGGTAATAGTATAAAGGATATCATTGTACATTCTGATGTCACAGGATTTCAAAATGAGGCAGAAAGGCCCACCTCTTTCCTAACCAAACCACCGGGGTGTTACAGGTGTCTTAAATGCACAATGTGCAGCAGTATGATAGTAGGGTCCTCATTTAAGCATCCCCACAAGGAGAAAACATTCCAGATCAGACATGTGGTGACATGCACGACAACTCACATTGTATACCTGCTAACATGCCCATGTCATTTAGTCTATGTGGGAAAATCCATCAGGACCTTCAAAGAGAGGATGGCCCTGCACAGGTCTGCGATCAAACAGGCATTGGCCGGCAAACCTTCTGAACAACCCGTAGCACGCCATTTTGCACTGATGGGACATTCGCTGAACGACATAAAACATCAAATTATAGATCATGTTCCTCGCAGCATCCGAGGAGGAGATCGGGATCGCACGCTTCTACACATTGAATCCAAGTGGATCCATGAACTTGGCACAATAAGTCCAGGTGGACTGAATGAGAAATTCTCGTGGAATATCTTTATATGAAATGGTCATGGACTGTACCGATGTCCCTTGCCCACCCTCCTTTTCCCCCCCTTTTTTTCTTTCCCCCCCTTATCTCCCCCCCCCCTCCCCCCCTTTTACCTTCCTTCCCTCCCGCCCGTTTTTTCCAGCCCCCCCACTCTCTCTTTCTCCCCCCCCCTCTCCTCCCCCTTCCCCCCCCCCCTTTTCTTTCATTCCTCCACCTTCCCTTCCTGTTTTCCTTGTTGTTTTGTCCCTTTTCCTTTCATTATGCCTATGTGCCCTTGTGTTCTTCGCTAGTCAGAAGGTGAATCCCTATGGTTTGGTATTTTTGGAGTAGGAGGTACACTATCGTTATATGGATGCTGGCAGCACGACCTTGACTGGGTCTGATATCCCTGTGGCAGAGTGCATAATTTACATATTTTTTTTATCTATGGTTGTGTCAGCCCATTACTTGGTTCCAGGGCTGTTTTAGTCTGTCAGACGTGTAATCTATATTATATTGGTAATATAAACTCACGGTGCCCGTAGCCGGTCATGGTGCCGGCATCCAGAGACATACCTCCCTTAAAGCCCTCCGTACACTGCGCAGTGACTTTGATATTTAGGGATCTCTAAGAGTAATGACCCTATAGTGGTGATGGGACTCTATAAGTGTGGGGTGCACGTTTTTTCTTGTTATTATATACACTCTTTCTACTGGTTTTATTTATGTTTCCCCACAGCGCTTTGGAGTGACCAGCGGCGGCCAGGTTGCTATGGCAACCGTCGGGCGCAGCAGCAGTGAGGTCATCGCGTTGCGACTGGAAGTACGGCGGGATCCTCGCATCTCCGGTCTCGCACCGTGCACTGGCGGGCTTCTCTGGGATAAAAGGTATGTTCTTATGCACACAGTTTGTTACACACCTTGACAAAGGGGCATGTGAGCCCCGAAACGTTGGCTATCTGTAAGCTTTGAATACACTTTTTCATGTATTTAAAATCCTTGAGTGCCGCTGTCTTCTTTTGGAATCTGCAAATTTGTCCCAGAAGGCACCGGGGTAAAAGAGCTAGTCAGGAGAGTGCCGGTCCATTCTTCGATATATATATATATATATATATATATATATATATATATATATATATATTCCAATTTTTAGACTATAAATGTTATACCTCAGATATCTAAATGTCTGGTATGTAGTTTGTCAGCTGTTGCTAATCGAGTTCTTTCAAGTTAAACAAGGTTTCTGGCTTGTGTCTTGGGTAGGATATTGTCTTCTTGTTTGTCCTGGTTTCTAGTAAAACAATGACAGTCCAGTGTTTACTGTCTTCGACAGATACTGGACAACTCTAGAACAATAGTGGTAACCAAAGATATTTGCCTTCTTCATAGGATTACAAAGCTTTGCGTAAACAAGTCAGTCTGATACATTCAAGGCACTTGTTTGTGCTTGAGTTTCTAGGAAACTAGCCTTTCTATGCGTATGAGAGGTTTGATTATTTTATGTGTGAACAGTAACTTGCTATTTGAAGGATGTACAGTGTGTGATTTATGCACTATATGGGTAAAATATTGAATATGGCTTTTTGTGGCTTTTTCCGTGCGAATGCGTGTTACCGTATTTACTCATACCACGTGTTAACACGCAAGACCGCGTGTGCAGTTATACGTAGTTTGCGAGTATGTGTACGCACGGCAGAACAAGCACCCGCACGGAGGCCATCTGTGTGGTGTTTGTATGTGATGAGTGCGCCTATAATATTTTCCACTTTGACATACTCTTGTGGTATTTTTCTCTGTGTATTACAATCACCATATACCTCTTAAATCCTCCGTGTGTGCTCTGCTTGCAGTCACACTATACAGGGGAATTTCTGCCAGGTACTTTGCTTATATTGTACTATTTTGCCCTTTCATATAATGTCCGCTAAACAGGGTGATGATTCTATGGCTGATCCTGCAACATAAAGTGCTTATGCCATGGATGTCTCTGAGGAGAATATAGCAACTGAGGGTTCAGGTACTGGGGGTTTTATACCCCTAAGTCAGTCTACAGCAACTGGGGCGAATCATGACCCGCCGTGGGCTACATTTTCTAATTTACTGACTACGCTGGTAACTAGACTTGCGCCCCCTATGGGACCTCGTGTGCCATTACAACCACAGTTAATCCCTGCAGTTAATCCGCCATGGGCAGATAATCTGTCCTCAATTACAGCAATTAAATCAGTGTTTGGCTAAGCAAAATCCTAACCCTCGCCTGCCTAAGAACAAGGGGTCATCTAAGCGGGCTATTACTTCCTCACAATCCACACATGTTTCAGATACTAAATCTGATGGCGCATATACTGACCCTCAGATGGGGAATCTATGACACAAGTGGATGTTCCTGACCTCTTGGAGGCTATCAGGCTGATTCTTCAAATTGATGATTAAGAACCTCCAGCTACCTCTAAGAAACCAGATAAGTACAAGCGCCAGAAGATTAATAAATTAGTTTTGCCCCACTCTGACCACTTAGTTGACATACGTCAGGAATCCTGGGAGTCTCCAGAAAAGAAATTCTCCCTGTCTAAAAAGATGCTAGCTTGTTATCCCCTCGCTGCAGAGTTAAGTAAAAATTGGGAAACACGCCTCCGGTGGACTCACAAGTCACGCGTCTGGTTGTGTCCTCTGCTCTGCCTGTCACTACAGTCACCTCTCTGAAGGAACCAACTGATAAGCGTGTGGAGGGTTGCTTGAAGTCTATTTAAACTCTTGCTGGAGCTGTGCACAGGCCTACTATTGCAGCCTCTTGGGCTGCTAAAGCTATTGAGGACTGACTTCTGCTTCCGGCTCCGGCATGTGAGCAGCGCAGCGGGTCAGCTCCTGCCACACGCCGACGACGACTGCTATTTCACGGCTCTTAGAGCCTCCACAAACCGCCCCCACCTGCAGGGGAACCCTCGTTGAGCAAGGGGAACCGCATGGAGAAGTTTCTCTGCGCCTCCATGCCCCGTAATAAGAATAAAAAGAACGGGATGGGGGAATCCAAGATGGCGCCAGCAAAGACGCCGGGTGCTTCGGAGACTCCCACTCCCAGGGAAAAAGCTGAAAGTGCCTGTGCCTCCCCTCTGGGCTTAGAGAGGTCACTGGAGATGTCAGGGAGTGATATGCTGCACCTTCACCTACTATGCATACCCTACACACGGACACTACTCTCCCATCACCCACCACGCCAGTGACATATGGAGACATGGTAGCTGCAATACGGGCTGCTATAGCCCCCCTTTTAGCTGCACAGACAGCTGATATAGCCAAACAGATTGATTCTCTTACAAAGCGGATTCATAAGTCTGAATGCCAAGTTGGTGCTTTATTTGGTGATGTTTCTGATTTGCAAGTCTATTGTGCTAAACAAGCTAAAACACAGCAGCAGATTTGGATGAAGATCGACGATCTCGAGAATCGATCATACAGTAATAATCTGAGGCTGGTAGGCATACCAGAATCTCTTAAAGGCGCAGAGTTGATAAATTTCTTAAAAGTTACATTACCCTCACTTCTGAACATTACTGAATCCTGTACTGATATGGTGATAGAACGCGCGCACAGGATTGGTCCAGAGCGAAAACCTGATTCTAGCCCCCGAGTGGTCATATTTAAGACACTTAACGATCTACATAAAGATGCCATTTGGTCGGCCTCTCGACGTCATGTGGCAAGGCCAAAAGATAATGCTTTTCCAGGACTATTCGGCTGAGCTGACTAGGGCTAGAAAGGAATTCTCATCGCTGTGTTCTCAATTAGTGGCAAAAGGACAGAAGTTCGCATTGCTTTATCCTGCGCATCTGCGCTTGTATGACGGGAATTCACATGTTGACTTTACCACTGTACAAGATGCAGACTCATACCTTCAGCAATCTGATAAAGAATTACATCATGATAACGTACCCTCTGATGTGGGGGAATACTGAGTCTAAATATATATCTGGGGTTTGGTTTGACCTGATGTTATTTCTATTGTTTTGGCGGTGTGTGGCCGGATGACGGGCCTATCATGCTGAGTATTAGTAGCTATGTTGCTGGTGATCCCGGGAAGTCTGTATTGCACTGTTTCAGGGGTTCCATTGGACCTTAACGGGCCCTCTGCTCCCCCTGTCAGGAGACATGCAGGTTCTATGTTTGTTGTTTGGTTTTCTTTTCATGTAATTTTTTCTGACCTTTTTCCTTCCTCTTCCTGTCCCCTTTCGCTGATTCCCTGTGATCCGGTGGTGAATATTTTATGGATACTATATACGTACATTTATTGCCAAGGTTTTCTATATGTACTACTGCCTTATTACACTCTTACTCAATTGCAATGACTGTTCTTAAAATTGGTTCATGGAACATAGGGGGAGCGAATACTCTACAAAAACGTAGAAAAATATTATTATAGCTAAACAAACAAAAAATGTATTTAATGTTTTTTCAGGAAACACATTTACTTGCACAAGATGTTACTCGGTTTAATATGCTGGGCTGGACGATACTCTGCTCAGCTTCATACACATCAAAGAAGAGAGGAGTGGCAATATTGATTAAGAGAAATATCTCATATAAAGTGTTTACAACTAAAGCTGATCCAGAGGGTAGATATTGTCTCTGTGATGCAAAAGTAGCTGGTACTAGATATCTACTTTGTGCTGTGTACGCTCCTAATGTATAGTCTGTAAGCTTCTTCCAATTGCTTATAGCAGAACTACAATTGCTTGGCAATCAACCTAATTTAGTTTGTGGTGATTTCGATATGATTTCTTCAATCTCATTAGACAGACAGATTGTACAGGGCAGATGCCGACGCCTCCCGAGGTTAGGCATTCCTGCCTTCATGAGACGGATGCAGCTATTAGATGCATGGCGCTCTTTCCATCCGACTGAAAAGGTATTTTTCTGTCTTTCCGCAGCACATCATACCTACTCCAGGATAGATTATATCATGACATCTACTTCTTTGTTTCCCAAACTGAAACAAGTGGAGATGGAACCGATATGTCTATCAGATCAAGCTTTATTATGGGCTATATTGCCGTCGGGGATTGACACTGGTCCATATAGACAATGGAAGTACCCCACTGGTTTATCGCTTATGTCAGAGTTTCAGGATAAGGTGGTGGGGGCATGGGAATCTTACAAAATGCACAACTCTAACATGCTAGCAGACAACCCGGCAATTTATTGGCAGGCATCAAAAGCAGTCCTTAGGGGGTCTATAATATCTTATACAGCAGCTAAGAGGAAGGCTCTGTCCCAGGAGTATATTGAGGCGCAGCAGAAATTAACGTCTACTTACCATACCCATCATACACATGAGACCGCTGCCACGAAACAAACGTATCACGCGGCAAAGACACATTTTGAAGCAGTAGTTACTAAGTTGGAGGGGATTTATTCTTTCAAAAAAGATGTCAGCCACTTTAAATTTGGTAATAAAACGGGTAAGCTATTTTCCAACTTGTTAAGAGGCCAAAATCCACCCATGGTGATTCATCCTTTAAAATTGCCTGATGGTAAAAAGACTACCTCTAGTGTACAGATTGCAAAGGTTTATGCAAAACTTTTATGGGAAACTTTATGAATGCGCAGATCGCAGACCCTCTGTTGCAACTGTGCAGGACTTTTGGGAGGGTTTGGTTGTTCCCCAGTTACCAGATTTGGCGGTGATATCCCTAACCTCTCCGATTACGGAAGTGGAGGTCCATTAGGCAATTAGACTTTTAAAATTGGGAAAAGCCCCTGGCCCAGATGGCCTCACGGCTGAATATTACAAACTCCTTGATGAACGTATTACACCAATACTCACAACATTGTTTAATGTTATATTGAGCTCTGGTTAGATGCCTTTACACTTTAACTCTGCCATAATCAAAGTGTTGCCAAAGCTGGGTCGGGATCTCAGTAATCAGGGGTCGTATAGGCCCATTTCCCTACTTAACACCGACTATAAATTACTCAGAAAAATTTTAGCCACTCGCCTGAAGCAGATTCTCCCGGGAGTTATACACTGACCAAACTGGGTTCATAATGGGTAGAACTTCTATAACAAATATTAGACGAGTATTGTCGGCAATTTACGACTCCTCCCGACCTGATGTTAAGGGTGATAGAGTAATAGTGTCCTTGGATGCTGAGAAGGCTTTCGACATGGTGTTGTGGGATCATCTCTATGACACCATGTCGAAATTTGGATTCCCTGCTGAGTTTATAGGTTATATATCCACATTATATACTGACCCCCATACGCAGATATCTTGCAATGGCTATTTATCACAACCGTTCAACATTAAACGGGGTACTAGACAGGGTTGCCCACTGTCCCCACTAATTTTTCGCGCTGGCGTTGGAACCTCTGGCCCTTTCTTTGCGTCAATCCCCTATATTTCAGGGTATAATGATAGGAGATATAGATCTGCGTGTAGCTTTATTTGCTGACGATATGTTGCTTTTTCTCTCTGACCCCCCTCACTCTCTGCCAATTGTTTTTGACATAATTGATAAGTTTGTAATGTTATCAGGCTATAGGATAAATAAAGATAAGTCTGAGATAATGCCACTATCTGGGAACCCCTCCTTCCTATCCAGTATAAAGGATCTCGGTCCTATTAAGATAGTGCGGACTCATTTTAAATATTTGGGGATACACATACCGATTACCTTGTCTTCTTTATATAAAGTTAATTTCTCCCCGCTTATATTGGCAGTTTCTAAATTACTTGAGGCCTGGCACTTGTTGCCCCTCTCACTATTTGGCAGGATTGCAGTGATTAAGTCTGTGATATTTCCTAAGATCTCCTATACTATGCAGCTGTTGCCAATTATGTTATCTAATGCAGATGTAAAGTGGCTTGAATCTATGATTGGTAGATTTTTATGGAGGGGGGGGGGAGACCTAGAGTGGCGAGAGCCAAACTGTGCCTCAAACGGAAACGGGGGACTGGGTCTCCCGGATTTTAAGTTATATTCCCAAGCCTTTTTCTTTCGCTATATTGTAGACTTGTTATATGAGCGGAGTAATTTTGTCCTGTATGACTTGAACTGCGCATTATTAGTGCCGTACTCCCCAAATGCTTTGCTTCACACCCATAGAACTCACCTACCTCCTCAATGTTTGAGTCCGCTATTTTCCGACATTTACAGAGTATGGCAGGCGATCAACAAAAAATTTGGGAGACACTCCGGTTATTCTAAACATATTGCACTATGGGGAAACCAGATGTTTCTGCCTGGTATGATGGAGACTACACTTCTCAGACTTAGACACAGAGGCATACGCTCTACAGCGGATGTCTTTGATCCGGGGGGTAAGATGTATGACCACCTAGCATTGAAAGAAAAATATGGGCTTTCAGCTAACACTTCTTTTGCATACTTTCAAATTAGGCATTATGTTCACTCATTGTCCCCATCTTCTGTCGCCAAATCTATCCCAGATTCGTTATCAACACTTGTTGATCTTCTTAAGTCCGTCCCGTACAAAACGAAATACCTATATGAAGATCTCCTTAAAAAATCATCTCCTAAAATATGGAGTAGCTTGGAAAAATCATGGCAATGGGATCTTTCCATTACTGATTTTCATGCACAGGTTTTATTCTTCTATGACATGACCATGAAACACTTAAAGTCCTCCTATCTGCAGGAAGTACATTTTAAGACGATACACAGAGCCTATGCCTCTCAAGCTATTTACTGTAAATTTCACCCTGACTCCGATTTACATTGTTTGAAATGTATATAATCAGTATTGGATCCCCTACATCAGTTTTGGGGATGTGGCGTCATAAAGAAATTTTGGAATAAAGTCTTAAGTTTTATAAATAGTACTTTTGGACTTAAGTTATCTTTATTGCCATTGCCTTTACTTTTTGCTAGCTATACTGAATGGGTTACTGAGGACATGTCAAAGGTAATGGTACCTGTAATGGTCAATATAGTTACTATTGCGAAGAAAATAATTCTGTCACATTGGACCACAAAGGCTTCTCCTTCTGTATTAGAACTTAAGACGTTGCTCTTGAAAACTATATATATGGATAGACAAACAGCTTTACCTGACCTAGAAAAAGGGGCAATTTCATTTTACAGAAAATGGGTTTCATATATTGACACCCTAGATGAAGCTACCTAAACACGGATGTTTAAACTATTTGACAAACAAATTGGTGGGCATATCGGTGTATAGATAGAGGGTCGGATACTTAATGTCTCTGGAGTCTGAATGGGTCGAATTTGTGAGGATTTTCCTTTGTATAATTAATCTAAGTTGTTCTACGTAAGGTGCTAAGTATTATTCTACCTCTGCTAAGTAGACTATATTGTACGTGCACCACCGGATCAAATGATCATTGTATGCACTTAATCACCCCCCCTCTTTTCTTCCTTTTCTTTCATATACTTGTTAATTACTTTTATATTTGTATGGTTATTGTTCTTGTATGTTTCTATTAGAAAATAACCAGAGTGATATGAGACAAACATGGCTTTTATTAGATAATGTACTTTTGTTACATGAGGATCAATATAACTACTGAGATATACGAATATTATATATTACAAGCAGCGATTTATGGTATGCTACCTTGATATATTCATAATTCTTCTTTCACGAGCTGCTGTATTGCTTGTCTATGTACATGTTGTGATAACTGTCTCAGTGTCTTCTCTGGAAAAAATCCAATAAATATATTTAAAAAAAAAAAAAAAAAAGCTATTGAGGACTGGGTTCAGGAAGTTGAAGCGGAACTACCATCTAATTTTCCTGATAATGCTAGACAGTGTCTTTCATACATTATTACAGCCTCTCATTATATTCAGGAGGCGGCATCTGATGCAGGTATCCTGGCAGCCAAAGCGTCTACTACGTCTATTCTGGCTTGCCGGATCCTCTGGTTGCGGTCCTGGTCTGTAGCTCTGGACTCTAAAAAGACCTTGGAGGTGATCCCTTTTAAGGGAAACATACTTTTTGGGGAAGACCTCAATAAGATTGTTGTTGACTTAGCATCGGCTAAGACTGCATGTCTACCTAGTACTACACCTTTCGCCCCGAAGGCAGAGAGTACTTCCTTTCAACCTCCAGGTAAAGTAAAGGGTCAGGCATACCCGAAACAGGCCCGCACTTCCAAGCCCAAACCTAAACGTGCCTGGGCTTCCCATCAGCCTGCTTCCAAAACAGACAAGCCTGCCGCATGATGGGGCGGGCCTCCCTCTGGGGGATCCAAGGGTGGGAGGCCGACTTCTGCAGTTTGCTCAGGTATGGTCGCAGACCACTTCGGATGCCTGGGTAAGGGAAGTCATCACTCACGGATACGCCATCTCTTTCAAGAAACGTCCTCCTTGCCAGTTTTGCCTGACAAACGTCTCTACGGATCCGGTGAAAGCAAAAACTCCATCTAGTGGTGCAATCCCTCCTGGATACGGGAGTGATAGTGCCGGTGCCTCTGGCTCAGAGAGGCAGGAGGTACTATTCAACACTGTTCCTAGTTCCGAAGCCGAATGATTCTTCCTGGCCCATTCTCAACCTCAAGTCTTTGAACAAGTTTGTTTAAGTTTCCAAATTCCGTATGGAAACTCTTCACTCTATTGTTCTGGCTTTGGAGCCCAAGGACTATATGGTATCCCTGGACATACAGGATGCTTACCTTAAAATACCTTTTGCAGTGTCGCATCAGCAATACCTGTGGGTTGCTATTGGCAACCTCCATTTTCAACTCCAGGCCTTACCTTTTGGTCTGACTACGGCTCCAAGAATTTTCACCAAGGTCATGACGGCTCTACTCTGCCGTCAGGGTATCAGGATCCTGCCATATCTGGACGACTTGTTGATCCTGGCAAACTCTCCAGAGGTTCTCCTCTGTCATCTGGAACTGATGGTCCAATTTCTACAAGCATACGGGTGGCTCATCAACTGGAAGAAATCTTCCTTGGTCCCTGCTCAGAGTATGGTGCACCTGGGAGCACTATTGGACACCCACAATCAGTGGTTGTTGTCCCTGGAGAAGGTCCTGATACTTCAGGACAAGATCAGATGCTTCCTCTCTCGCCCACGTGTGTCGACACACTCAGCGATGCAAGTACTAGGCCTCATGGTGTCGGCTTTTGACATGGTGGAGTATGCTCAATTTCATTCCTGCCCTCTGCTGAACAAACAGCCCCCCAGGAAGGTGGTCCTGCAGCGGAGAAGCGGCTCTGCACATCATGAGGCGGTGACTGTCTCCCCACCTATCTCCCACGGCGCAGGTATACTGTTGCCCAAATAACATACCAAAATAAGTAAAAGTTTAAATGAAACTGAAGAAAAACTCTGGAGCTTGCAGAGTGTGCATCCTCTCCGGAGGGCACTTTTTTTCTAAAACTGCCTGTGGGAAGGAGCATAGAGGGGAGGATGTCGGAATCTTTTATATGAGCAAAAAAGGTTAAAATTCTTTGACATGTAGGGTAAGGAGGTATTTGTTGTGGAAGGGAATTACCAACGTGGGCAACTTCCCCAAACCGGAGATAAAACAGTAAGACATTAAAAAGGGGGAGTGCCAGCAAGAAAAGTTTCCATCTCATACCAAGATGTCATTCGGAAACATTGCCTCAGCGCAAGTATCATAGAGTGATGTAGGGTATTTATGTATGGTGTCCATGTATCTGCAAAGGTCGCAACCAATCTTTCTTTGTGTTGCTGCTTCCATCCAGTCCATTTGGAACAAGTATTGAAGTCTGGGCGTTAACAATGAAAAAGGGATCGATGATGTGTATATCCATCTAGAAAGGATGGTCTTTTTAGCAGCCGCAGCTAATTTATTAGGCAGCAAGCGAGCCCCTTTAGGAAGAGCCAGACCATCGTTTCCTGTATAAATATTCCAGAAAGCCCACGATTTAGTAATCTGAAATTTAAAGTGTAATGTTGTAGTAATATAATTCTGTACCTCAGTCCAAAACTGTGTGACTATTGGGAAGTCCCATAGACAATGTATAAGATCTGCATTTGAAGAACCACACTTAAAGCAATTCGAGTTACCGGAACATCCCGTTAGAAAACGCAACTTAGGTGTATAGTACGCCCTGTGGAGAATCTTTTGATGCATTTCGGAATACGTGATCGCCACTAGTTGTTTGTTCATTTGTACATAAGACAAGAGAATCCTTTTCATGGAGAGATTAGGAAAATCTAACTGCCACTTTAACAGCCCAACTGTACTGGATTCTATATTCAATGTTTTTCTGAAGTGAGAATAAATGTGTGAAGTGGTAAAAGTCGTTGCGTCTCTCCTCACTATGGTGGTCATTCCGAGTTGTTCACTCGCTAGCTTCTTTTAGCAGCATTGCAAACGCTAGGCCGCCGCCCTCTGGGAGTGTATCTTAACTTAGCAGAATAGCGAACGAAAGATTAGCAGAACTGCTACTAAATATTTTCTTGCAGTTTCTGAGTAGCTCCAGACCTACTCCTAGATTGCGATCAGCTCAGTCCGTTTAGATCCTGGTTTGACGTCACAAACACGCCCTGCGTTCGGCCAGCCACTCCCCCGTTTCTCCAGACACTCCTGCGTTTTTGCCTGACACGCCTGCGTTTTTTAGCACACTCACGGAAAACGCTCAGTTACCATCCAGAAACGCCCCTTTCCTGTCAATCACTCACCGATCAGCAGTGCAACTGAAAAGCGCCGCACGAACAACCGCAAAACTGCAAAGTTTTTAGTTAAATAACTAAGCGCATGCGCATTTAGCAGCAAATCGCAGCATAGCGAAAATCGGCAACGAGCGAACAACTCGGAATGACCGCCTAGGTTATCTATATTATTGTGCTTATCTCTTACTGTTAAGCCAGATAATAAGTTTGTAAGGAAGCTAGACGCTTGGAGAAATTGAAACAGTGAGAATGTAGTCTGTAGTTGAGAACGGGTGAGAAGTTGAAGGTGAGCAGGGTCTAAAAATTGATATGCGTAGCATAACCCCCCTTGATACCAATCGTGAAAGCATGGGTGTGAGGTATATGGTAAAAAGGTCGGTCGGGTTACCCCATAATGGCATAAATAGAGAGGAAACCTTTTGTAATTTTTGGCTGGATCGTGAAAGCCTATACGCTTCACACGTAGTGTTCAGAAGTATATTGTCTTTGATGTCTTGTTCTAGTGCTCTAGGATGCGTATGTAAAAGGGAGACCAACTCTCTACGAGGACTAAAAGCCTGTTCTTTCGACTTCGTAGTATAAACATTCCTGCCACCAATCCAGTCTAATGCAATTTGATAATTTGCCGCCATAGCATAACCTCTAAGACATGGTAAATTAACCCCACCTAGTTCTGTGTGTTGCTGTAATTCAAACAGAGACAGTCTGGGGTTTTTTACCTGCCCAGATAAACCGACTAAGGGCAGTGTTAAATAATTTAAGATCACTTTTAGCGGGTAACAAATGTAATGTTTGCACCAAATATAAGAACCTAGTAAATGCGATCATCTTATATAGGTGACATCTCCCTATGCAGGATAAAGGTAGACTTTTCCATTTATTGAAATAAAAGTACATCCGGGTAAACAATGGGGTGTAGTTAATGCCATACCAGGTTAAGGGATCTGAGGAGATGTGAACTCCCAGTGCCATAAGTTTTGAAAAAAATTGAAAATTTTTATTTAGCAGGGAAATTGGTCTCCTCTTACAGACCTATCTAGGATCCCTGTCAGTCTTTGGTAGTAAAATAATACGGGGCTCATTAAAACGGTCTGGTGCAGCATTACCGACGGTTGGAGAGGCTGTGTATAAGGATTTAAAATGTTAGAAAGGCAGTCTCAATTTCATCTGCGGATGTGGTATAGTCACCCGAAGGTAGTTTAATAGATGTGATATGTTTGAGGTCTGTAGCAGTCTTGGACATAGTCGCCAATCATTTCCCTGACCTGTTACTCCATCTAAAATACCTGTTCCTTTGAAAGGTCACGTCAAGTTGGGCTTGTTCCGTACATAAAACATCATGTAAAGATTTAGAGTCCTTATAGAAAATCTTATTCTGTTCCGAAGGATCAGTCAGTAGAGTAGGGAAGCCAATCCCGGGCCATTTTTTCAATCCCGGGTATTGGGATTGAAAAATGGTCAATCCCGGGATACCCGGGATTGGCTTTAGACTGTGTCCGGCCGCCCCCCACGCCCTGCCCCTCCCGCTCTGCAGACCTAAAAAAAACCGTACAAATCTGCACAGCCAGGTAGCGGGTGAGGAGGAGCCGGCGGGTGAGTGCAGCGGAGCCAGCGGGAGAGTGTAGGGGAGCCGGGAGGAGGCAGCGGGTGAGTGCAGGGTGAGCCGGGAGGAGGCGGCTGGTGAAGACCGCCGTACTTTCCGGCTCGGCGGCTGCTGAAAGCGCAGCGTGACCTCACAGTCACAGGTCACGCTGCGCAGGGGGAGACAGGAGGAGGGAGCCGGGCAGCGTCTGAGCATCCTGAGGACGCTCAACGCTAATCCCTCAATCCCCGGGATTGGAGCTTCCAATCCCGGGATTGAATCCCAGCCGTTTTTGGGCCTAAATCCCGGGATCCCGCCGATCCCGATCCCGGGATTGGCCTCCCTACAGTAGAGTTAGCTTTTGCAACCCTATCACTGGCTTGTAGAAGTTTACTATGCAATTTCTTCCTTTGATGGCTGACATACGATATAATATGTCCCCTCAGGACCGGCTTCGACGCCTGCCAAAACAAATTAATATCTTGACTATGTTCCGAGTTACCCGACACAATTCTGAAAGGTCTGAGTCAAATATTTCTTAAAATCGTCTGAAAAAAAAAAAGTATTCTGGGAACCTCCAGTTAAACGAGGTGTATCTTGGGATATCTAGCTTAAGAGTAAACCACGTCGGGGCATGGTCCGAAATTAATATTTCCTCCACTTCAGCAGCAATGACTTTTTAATAATGACCTAGTGATCAACCAATAATCTAGTCGGGATGAGGTGTTATGAGGGTGGGAGTAAAAGGTGTTTCTCTTACGTCCTAGAGGATGCTGGGGACTCCGTAAGGACCATGGGGGATAGACGGGCTCCGCAGGAGACATGGGCACTTTAAGAAAGACTTTAGATCTGGTGTGCACTGGCTCCTCCCTCTATGCCCCTCCTCCAGACCTCAGTTTGATACTGTGCCCAGAGGAGACTGGGTGCATTACAGGGAGCTCTCCTGAGCTTTCTGACAGAAAGTATATTTGTTAGGTTTTTTATATTCAGGGAGCCTGCTGGCAACAGACTCCCTGCATCGAGGGACTGAGGGGGAGAGAAGCAGACCTACTTCTGTGAGTTTCAAGGCTCTGCTTCTTAGGCTACTGGACACCATTAGCTCCAGAGGGAGTCAGAACACAGGTCTCACCCTGGAGTTCGTCCCGGAGCCGCGCCGCCGTCCTCCTCACAGAGCCGGAAGATAGAAGCCGGATGAGTATGAGAAGAAAAGAAGACTTTGAGGCGGCAGAAGACTTCATGATCTTCACTGAGGTAACGCACAGCAGTGCAGCTGTGCGCCATTGCTCCCACACACCTCACACACGGCAGTCACTGTAAGGATGCAGGGCGCAGGGGGGGCGCCCTGGGCAGCAATATAAACCTAATTTCTGGCAAAAGAGATATATATACAGCTAGGCACTGTATATATAAAGAGACCCCGCCAGTTTTTATTATATTTAAGCGGGACAGAAACCCGCCGCCGAGGGGGCGGGGCTTCTTCCTCAGCACTCACCAACGCCATTTTCTCCACAGCACAGCTAAGAGGAAGCTCCCCGGACTCTCCCCTGCTTATCCACGGTGAAAGGGGGTTTCAGAGAAGAGGGGGGGGGGGGGGGGCACATAATTGGCAGCAAATAATAGTATTACAGCGCTACTGGGTAAACATATTGTGTGTTTTTTCCTGGGTCATTAGCGCTGAGGTGTGTGCTGGCATACTCTCTCTCTGTCTCTCCAAAGGGCCCTGTGGGGGAACTGTCTTCAGTTAAGAGGATTCCCTGAGTGTGTGGTGTGTCGGTACGTGTGTGTCGACATGTCTGAGGTAAAAGGCTCAAATGTGCAAATGTGTGTGTGTGGTGTCTCCGTCGACAACGCCGACACCTGACTGGATATGTGGAATTAAGTGCTGAGGTTAAAAAGATTAGAGAACAGACAGGGAATCTACCCATGTCTGTCCGTATGTCGCAGGGACCTTCAGAGTCTCAAAACGCCCACTATCCAAAATAATAGACACTGATACTGACACGGAGTCTGACTCCAGTGTCGACTACGATGATACAAAGTTACAGCCAAAACCGGCAGAAAAGTATTCAATATATGATTATTGTAATAAAAGATGTTTTGCATATCACTGATGACCCATCTGTCTCTGACACAAGGGTACACATGTTTAAGGGGAAGAAAGCTGAGATAACATTTCCCCCCTCTCATGAACCAAATGAATTGTGTGAAAAAGATCGGGAATCTCCACACAAGAAACTGCAGTTTCCCAAAAGAATTCTCATGGCGTATCCTTTCCCTGCTAGGGCCAGGATACGATGCGAATCCTCCCCTATGGTGGACAAGGCGTTGACACGTTTACCCAAAAGGTAGCGCTGACATACCAAGTTACAGCTACCCTCAGGGATCCTGCAGATAGCATGCAGAAAAGTACTTTTAAGTCCATTTACACACATTCTGGTACACTACTCAGACCGGCGATTGTGTCGGCAGGGGTTTATAGCGCTGTAGCAGCGTGGACAGATACCTTATAAGCGGAGATTGAAACCCTAGATAAGGATACCATGTTATTGACCCTAGGATATATAAAAGATGCTGTCATATATAAGACATGCTCAAAGAGACATTGGTCTACTGGGTTCTAGAGTCAACGCTATGTCGATTTCTGCTAGACGTGTCCTGTGGAACATGCAATGGACAGGTGATGCCGACTAAAAGAGGCATATGGAGGTTTTATTAAAAGAAGTATACTGGCGCTAATAGAAGTTTCTCCAATATTAATAACAAAAACGTGGATAAATTAAAACATACATACATTTATTCACTAGACAGAAATTAATGATAACATATCACTTTAAAAACCAATAAGTTTGGGCATAGATTGAAGCTGATAATCAAAATAAAAATTGCTGCTACTATGCATCCACATGTGATCCCGGACTGAAAGGTGAAGTTCCCTGGGGAATGTTAGTATTTAAATACAGCTGGTGTTACCCATGGCGATGGAGTCCTCCAAATGCTTTGGAAAATAACAGCAGGCAAGCTGTGATGTTTATGCAGAGGCTGGTTGGCTCCAATCGGTGCTGTAGTAATACAGTCCCACAGAGAAATTTCCAAGGCAGGAAATGATCGTGTTAAAAGTCCATATCTGGATCCTTACCAAGTGGAAGGCATATGATGGTGGCAGCTTGTCACTTAACGCGTTTCCCTAGGCACGGTCACCTAGCTTCATCAGAAGTAGGAGGTTTTACCTTACAAGGGTGAGGAATTGTGTGGAGAGGGGCTCTCGGACCTGGTCTCCACAGCTATAGCTGGTAAATCTGATCTTTTGCCTTATATTCCCTCACAGCCTAAGAAAGCACGACATTATCAAATGCAGTCCTTTCGGTCGCAGAAAAACAAGAAAGTACGAGGAGCGTCCTTTCTTACCAGAGGTAAGGGCACAGGGCACAGCTAGTTCCCAGGAACAAAGTCCTCCCCGGCCTCTACTAAATCCACCGCATGACGCCGGGGCTCCGCTAAGGGAGTCCGCCCCAGTGGGAGCACGTATTCGATTCTTCAGCCACATCTGAGTTCACTCACAGGTGGATCCTGGGCAATAGAAATTGTTTATCAGGGTTACAAGCTGGAATTCGAAGAGGTGCCTTCTCGCCAGTTTTCCTTATCTGCCCTACCGGCTTCTCCCCCAGAAAGGGAGATAATATTAAATACAATTCACACATTGTATCTCCAACAGGTGGTGCTCAAGGTTCCCATCCTTCAACAAGGAAGGGGATATTACTCAACCTTGGCTGTAGTCCCGAAACCGGACGGTTCGGTCAGACCTATTTTAAAATTAAAATCTCTGAACCTATACTTGAAAAGGTTCAAATTCAAGGTGGAATCGCTCAGGGCGATCATCGCCAGCCTGGAAGGGGGGGGGGGGATTTTATGGTGTATCTAGACATAAAGGCTGCATACCTTCATGTTCCCATTTATCCACCCCATCAGGCGTACCTGACATTACGGTACAGTATTGTCATTACCAATTTCAGGTTAATTGGCGGAAATGATGGTGCTCCTACACAAGCAAGGAGTCACAATTATCCCATACTTGGACGATCTCCTAATAAGGGCGAGATCAAAAGAGCAGTTGTTGAACAGCGTGTCACTTTCGCTGAAGGTGTCACAGCAACTCGGCTGGATTCTCAATATCCCGTAGTCACAGTTGGTTCCTATGACTCGTCTGCCCTTCTTGGGTATGATTCTGAATACGGACCAGAAATGGTTTTATCTTCCGATAGAGAAGGCCCAGGAACTAATGACTCTGGTAAAAAACCTATTAAAGCCAAAACAGGTGTCAGTGCATCACTGCACTCAGGTCCTGGGAAAGATGGTGGCATCTTACGGGGCCATTCCCTTCTGCAGGTTCTATGCAAGGACTTTCCAATGGGATCTACGGAACAAGTGGTCCGGATCACATCTACAGATGCATCAGTTAATCACCCTGTCCCCTAGGGCCAGGGTGTGTCTCCTATGGTGGCTGCAGAGTGCTCACCTTCTGCAGGGTCACAGGTACGCCATCCAGGACTGGATTCTGGTAGCCACGGACGCGAGCCTCCGAGGTGGGGGAGCAATCACACAGGGAAGAAACTTCCAAGGTCTTTGGGTCAAGTCAAAAAACTTGTATTCAAATCAACATCCTGGAGCTGAGGGCCATATTCAACGCCCTTCGGCAAGCGGAAACATTGCTTCGCGACCTACCGGTTCTGATCCAGTCAGACAACATCACCGCAGTGGCTCATGTAAACCGCCAAGGCGGCACAAAGAGCAGAGTGGAAATGGCAGAAGCCACCAGGATTCTCCGCTGGGTGGAAAATCATGTAAGCGCATTTTCAGCAGTTCATTCCGGGAGTGGACAACTGAGAAGCAGACTTCCTCAGCAAACACGACCTGCATCCAAGAGAGGACTTCTTTAGGAAGCCTTCGCACGGATTGCAAGTCAGTGGGAACTGCCACAGATAGACATGATGGCGTCCCGCCTCAACAAGAAGCTACAGAGGTATTGCACCAGGTCAAGAGACCCTCAAGCAGTAGCTGTAGGTGCCCTTGTGACACCGTGGGTGTTCCAGTCGGTCGATGTATTTCCCCCTCTTCCTCTCATACCCAAGGTGTTGAGAATGGTAGGAGGGAGAGGAATGAGAACAATCCTCATTGTTCCAGATTGGCCACGAAGGACCTGGTATCCGGATCTGCAGGAAATGCTCACAGAAGATCCGTGGCCTCTTCCTCTAAGACAGGACCGGTTGCAACAGGGGCCATGTCTATTCCAAGACTAACCGCGGCTGCGTTGGACGGCATGGTGGTTGAACGCCGGATCCTAGCGGATAAGAGTATTCCGGATGAGGTCATTCCTACGCTAATAAAGGCTAGGAAGGACATGACATCTAAACATTATCACCGTATATGGTGAAATTATGTTTCTTGGTGTGAGGCCAGGAATGCTCCTACGGAAGAATTCCATCTGGGCCGTTTCCTTCACTTTCTGCAAACTGAGTGAATTTCGTCCTAAAATTAGGATCTATTAAGGTTCAGATTTCGGCCTTATCCATTTTCTTTCAAAAGGAATTGGCCTCTCTCCCTGAAGTACAAACTTTTGTGAAGGGAGTACTGCATATTCAGCCTCCTTTTGTACCTCCGGTGACGCCTTGGGACCTTAACGTGGTGTTAAGTTTCATTAAGTCACACTGGTTTGAACCACTTAAAAACACTGGAGTTGAAAAATCTCACTTGGAAGGTGGTCATGTTATTAGCCTTGGCTTTGGCTAGGCAAGTGTCGGAATTAGCGGCTTTATCACATAAAAGCCCCTATCTGGTTTTCCATATGGATAGAGCGGAATTGCGGACCCGTCCTCAATTTCTGCCAAAAGTGGTTTCATCCTTTCATATGAACTATTGTGGTGCCTGTGGCTACGCGTGACTTGGAGGATCCCGAGTCCCTTGATGTTTGTCAGGGCTTTGAAAATTGGCCAGATCGGCTACAGTCAGAAAAACAGAAGAACTGTTTGTCATGTATGCAACCAACAAGATTGGTGCCCCTGCTTGAAAGTAGACTATTGCTCGCTGGATCTGTAACACGATTCAGCAGGAGCATTCTACGGCGGTATTGCCGTTACCTAAATCGGTCAAGGCCCATTCCACTAGGAAGGTGGGCTCTTCTTGGGCGGCTGCCAGAGGGGTCTCGGCGCTACAGCTGTGCTGAGCTACTACTTGGTCGGGTTCAAACTCCTTTGCAAAGTTCTATAAGTTTGATACCCTGGCTGAGGAGGACCTCCTGTTTGCTCAATCGGTGCTGCAGAGTCATCCGCACTCTCCCGCCCGTTTGGGAGCTTTGGTATAATCCCCATGGTCCTTACGGACTCCCCAGCATCCCCTAGGACGTAAGAGAAAATAAGATTTTAAACCTACCGGTAAATCTTTTTCTCGTAGTCCGTAGAGGATGCTGGGCGCCCGTCCCAAGTGCGGACTACTTCTGCAAGACTTGTATATAGTTATTGCTTAAATAAGGGTTATGTTATAGTCTCATCGGTTTTGGACTGATGCTATGTCGTTTTCATAGTGTTAACTGGATAGTATATCACAAGTTATACGGTGTGATTGGTGTGGCTGGTATGAATCTTGCCCTTGGATTAACAAAAATCCTTTCCTCGTACTGTCCGTCTCCTCTGGGCACAGTTTCTCTAACTGAGGTCTGGAGGAGGGGCATAGAGGGAGGAGCCAGTGCACACCAGATCTAAAGTCTTTCTTAAAGTGCCCATGTCTCCTGCAGAGCCCGTCTATCCCCCATGGTCCTTTAGGAGTCCCCAGCATCCTCTACGGACTACGAGAAAAAGATTTACCGGTAGGTTTAAAATCTTATTATTCCCGTGATGTAGGATGCAAATGTCGCCAAGGATCAATTAATTGAAAAGTATCTATAACTAATGATAAACTAGGCGGATGCCCTTTTCTAGTCGGCACACGTTGGCCAGCCCCAGAGGCATCCACAGCCGGGTCTATTACCAATTTGAGATCGCCCCCCAAGATCAGGTGCCCTTCAGCCCAGTCTTGCAGTGATACAAAAACATCAGTGTAAAATGCAGCATTCGGCCCAGGAGGGGCATATATACAAGCCAAAGTATATTTCTCTCACTCCAAAACCACTTTCAGAAACAAAAATCTACCCTCCGGGTCAGCCCATTCTTGAGTTATAGCAAAATAAATATTTTTGCCGAACAAAATCAAAATCCCTCAAGCTTTTGACTTATATGACGCACTTTTAAAGTCTTTCAGCCACTCGTGCTGAAATGCGTTGGAGACTTGTCATAAAAGACCATCTCATTCATTCACAGACCCCCCTCCCCGGCCGGAGAAGGGGACACTACATCATCGGGTTACGAACATCCCGCTCACGTGACATCGCACGTGACGCGGGAACGAGGCAGTCACAGACGGGACCCGTGGACGGAGAAGACCAGCGGCCGCTGGAGCCGGACGTGACCGGAAGAGACGGACAAGGAGGACACAGGCACCGGAGGATGTGGGAACGGAGGCACGAACACCGGCGGCAGAGCTTGCCCCCGGCTGTAAGTGTGTAAACACACAGCCCCACTACCCAATAGGGGACTGACAGGCGGGACGCCGCACCAGTCATACTCCCCAGACACACTGAGCAGACACAGCTTCAGAAGGTACATAGGCACGCACCACACCTATGGTAAAGGTGACCCCATCAGGGCACACCTGACATTTACCTGAGCTGGGGTCATTTTCAAGTAGGTATACTACCAGGAAGGTATACCATGTAAAGGGTGGTCTGCAGGACACACCTGAAATTACTTCTTTCACTCCAATAAAAAGATATTAAGTAACACTCATCACAGTGCATTAGTTTCATAGAGTGAGACACTCACACAGCAGTAGAAGCCTTATATACACACCCTCATTGTATCAATTCCTCCCTCCCTTGTCCCCCCCAGCTTCCCCCCGAGAGTGAGCTGACCTTTTTCTGCATCTAACCCAACTTTAGGAGGTACGACACCTCCAGGTTGAGCAGCACTCATCCCCACCTTCCCCCCAGTGAGCGCAGTCTCCTTCTACCTTATACAATCATAAATGTACTGTCTGAGTAAAGAGTCAACTGTTTGTGAAACAAATAAGAAATTTCAACTGCTAATATATAACTAAGCAACATAATCATCCTAATATGCATTACATTATGTTTTCTTATTTTAGGATCCCAACAAGAGGGTTCACCAGCACCCTCAATAATCGCAAAACTAATGAAAAGTTGAGATGAGCAATAAGTGGTAAGTGGCGATATCCACAGCCACCTTACCAATAACACACATTCCAACATAATAAGAACAGCGCAAGCATCAGCAAAGCACGCAACAAATCGAGCAAGAAAGCATATTAACTCCTGCATTGTCAGAGTATACAAAGAGAAGCAGGAGCATGATCAATACTTCCAGCAATATCAGTCATTTTCCCCATTTGCAGAGCGTGGGGAAGGCGAGGTGAGGGAGCGAACAAATTCTGGGCGGTTTTGACATCCTCAAAGTATATTGGTTTGTCGTTATGAATCACTCTCAACTTCGCCGGATATAGTAAAGAAAAACGGATGTTGTTATCGAATAAAGCTTTGCAAATAGGTGAGAATTCTCGTCTTCGGGCAGAAACCTGGTAGGAGAAGTCCTGGAATAGGAGGAGTTTAGAGCATTTATACAGGAGATAATTTCTTTTGCGGTAGGCATCCAGGATCTTGACCTTATCCAAATAATTCAGCAACTTGAAAATAACAGGTCTAGGCTTCTGTCGTTGAGTGGCAGTGTGGTCTGGACCAATTCTTTGTGCTCGTTCCACAATAATAGGAGCATTGTCCGTTTCGATTTGCAAGGCTTCAGGCAACCATGTAGTAACCAGATGAAGCTGATCCCTGTTTTTAACAGATTCAGGTACCCCGATCAGGCGCAAATTATTTCACCTGTTCCTGTTTTCGATATCTTCTAGCTTGTCATGCATCATGGTGATAGTTGATTCGTGAGAAGTTATGGTGGATTTTGCTTCGTGAAGTTCATCCTCCAAGGAGGAGATTCTCTCTTCTGCCTCATCTAACCTTGTCGAGTGTTGTTTCAGCTGAGAAGTAGCGGTCTCTATGGCATCTGCTAGAAGAGCTAGCTTAGCATCCAACAGTGGATAATATCTGCAATTTCTTTCGCTTTCTGTATAGATGAAGCACTAAATGAGTTGGAGGTTAGGATGGAATCTAGTGGATCCCCCAAACTCAGGGATCTCGGAGAAGAAACAGTGCCAGTAGTTACCTGTTTGTCTTTGACCTTGTTTGATTGAGAACCTTTCGTGACCCGTTACGGTCTTGCCACATATTTATCCATAATAACCGCGCTCGGAGGGCAGGAGACCAACAAAAAACCTTCAAAGTCGGAGGGGTTAAGAAAACAGCAGGGTAGGTTTTCAGGGTTCGTCGCGCCCCTATGCCAGCTCTCGGTTCAATCAACAGTCGCTGCAGGTGGTTAAGCTCGTTAGAAAAGGAGAAAGGTTCAGTCAAATATAAAGTGGTTCCCTTCGTCTCCACACACCACAGTGAAACAAAATTTGAAAGTTAGAGAACTGCCAGTAACTCATAACAGATATTGTCTTCCCTTTTATGAGACGATCCCGGTACAGACAGCTGGTGGGGATCAGGTGCCAGCTGTGTTAGTGGAGCAGCCAGTAAAGAGAGAGCAGAGCTATAAAACAGGGGGTGCAGGATGCCCTAGTTAATCCTATGGGGATTCACTGCACTGTAAAGGTGGAAATATGCTGCAGGCTGGGTGCTATAAGCAGCCTGCTGCAGCCTGAGGTCAGAGGGAGAGCAGGGTCAGTATCAGATTGGGAGGGAGAAGCAGGGAGAGAGCAGGGTCACCGCGCGGGAGCCAGTGGCTGATGAGTCAGGCAGCGCTGACGCCAGGTGGTGTGAGTTGTGGTTGCTGTAGGCACGGACCAGCCGCAGCAGACCGCTGACTGCTCAGCCAGAGAGGAGAGAGCCGGGCCACCGCGTGCAGAGATCTGTGCTTGTTAGACCAGTGGTAGGCGCTGCTGTGCCAGGGATGGAGAGGTGAGGCGGAGGGAGGCTGAGGTGATGTCTGGCTGCGTCCAAGATGGCGGCCACAGGTAGGAGCACTTAATCAAGTGCAGAAATCCAGCGTGTACAGGTCGGTGGAGAGCTGGGAGAAGAATCCTCTTATCCACCACTATCTCCCATGCCTCTGCTGCAGAAAGGTAAGGTGAAGCACCCCTGTAAGTGTAGGAAAACACTGCTTGTAATTGCAGAGGGCAGAGAGCTCTGTTAGATGCGACCTGGTTCCAGGTCCGCCCACCGGAAGTCCCAGCATCATGTATTTTTGAATATGATGCCACAAGCTTGGCACACCTATCTTTGGGCAGTTTCGCCCATTCCTCTTTGGAGCACCTCCCATCAGGTTGGATGGGAAGTGTCGGTGCAAAGCGTTTTCAGATCTCTCCAGAGATGTTCAATCGGATTCAAGTCTGGGCTCTGGCTGGGCCACTCAAGGACATTCACAGAGTTGTTCTGAAGCCACTCCTTTGATATCTTAGCTGTGCTTAGGGTCAGGGCCGATGCTAGGGTGTTTGGTGCCCCCCTGCAAACTATAAATTTGCGCCCTCCCATATTGCTTTGGCGTGCGCCGGGGAAAGGGGTGTGGTCTCACAAGTAAGGGGCATAGCCACACAATAGTACCCCCATAAAAAATTACTCCACAATGTAGCACAATCTTATACGTAATACCCCACCCGTAGTAGTAGTATCCTTATGCATAATGCCCCACCAGTAGTAGTAACATCCTTATACATAATGCCCCCCAAGTAGTAGTATCGTCCCTATACATAATGCACCCCCTGTAGTAGTAGCGTCCTTATATGTAATGCCCCCCCCCCTGTAGTAGTAGCGTCCTTATATGTAATGCCCCCCCAGTAGTAGTAGCGTCCTTACATGTAATGCGCCCCCCCAGTAGTAGCATGCCCCCCAAGTAGTAGTGTCATCCTTATACGTAATGACCCCCCCAGTAGTAGCATCATTACACATAATGGCCCCCCATTAGTAGCGCCGTTACACGTAATGCCCCCCCTGTTGTAGTAGCATCCTTATGCATAATGCCCCCCAGTAGTAGTAACATCCTTATACATAATGCCCCCCAAGTAGTAGTATCGTCCTTATACGTAACCCCCCCCTGTAGTAGTAGCGTCCTTATATGTAATGTCCCCCCTGTAGTAGTAGCGTCCTTATATGTAATGCCCCCCCAGTAGTAGTAGCGTCCTTACATGTAATGCGCCCCCCAGTAGTAGCATCCTTATAAGTAATGCCCCCCACAGTAGTAGTAGCGTCCTTACATGTAATGCGCCCCCCCAGTAGTAGCGTCCATAAAGCACACGCACAGACATACCTCTCACACACACTCACACATATACACACACACACACACACACACACACACACACACACACACACTCTACTCTCTCACCCTTCACTTACCTAAGCCAGTCTCCCTCTGTACACTACAGCAGCCTGGTCCGTGTAGATCCGCCACCTCATGTCCCGTTTAGCCCCGCCCCTTCCGTCCCATGTAGCTACACCCCCTTCTGTCCCGTACGCAGCACTGTCCCCACACAAGTGAGGGGAGGAGAGGGAGTAAGCTTTCATGCTGCAGGCGCCGCTGCCAGTGCCTGTCATACAGTGACAGGCACAGCA